>NW_028327175.1:28630288-28937354 GCF_987537825.1 Furipterus horrens
ACTCTAAAAATCCTCTCTGCTCCACCAGTTTATCCTTCCCTCTCCTCTAACCCCTGGCCACCACTGATCTTTTTATTGTTGCCAGTTTTACCGTCTCCAGAGTGTCATATAGTTGGAATCATACAGTATGTAGCCTTTTCATATTGGCTTCTTTCACTTAGTAACATGCATTTAAGGTTCCTCTGGGTCTTTTTGGCTTGATAGTTCATTTCCTTTTAGCACTGGATAATATTCCATTGTCTGGATGTATCATTTACCTACTAGTTACTTCCATGTGTTGACAATTATGAACAAAAAAATATGTCTTTAGAGGAAGTCTCTTATGCTATTTTCTTCTAAATAAAGATTTCTGTAAAAATGAAAAGCAAATGGAATTGGGGTGTTGCAGACACTAAGAAGATGGTGAGGAGGAAGTGCTTGGGTGTCAGGGAGGTTGATGAGCATTGGGTCATCTGGTATCCTGCTCTCATGCGTTAACGTCTTATGCAGGTTGCAGTGGGTGTAGGGCCTGGTTTCCCCATTCTGGTAGTTAATGAGGTCTCTAAGGATTGCCCGAGACTCCAGTAGTGTAATGCTTGGACACACACTCTCTGATGTTATGCGGATGTACCTTTGAATCCTCGTGTGAGCATTTCCCATTTTGTGAATTTACACAAGTTTCTTCCTGAGCCTCAATGTTCTCTTCTAGAAAATGCATCAATAATGGCTTCATGGTAATGTATGCACAAAAGCCTGGCCCAGAAAACATAGTCAACAGGTTATGATGATGATGATGATGAGGATGATGATGATGATTATCATTATTTTGAACTTATTTTCCAACTTATTATAACTTTTTAAAATTCTTTTTCCCTTAGAAAATATGAGCTGTGCGAGAGTAGATATATTTATCTGATTTGTGCCTAGGAAAGTGTTTGACACTTAAAAAAAGCTGTTGAATGAATGAATGAACTTTCTGAATGAGCTGATGGACTTTATAGAAGCTTCCATGTTCCTTTTGTCCGTATTGCAGGAAGACTGACTACAGATTTGCCATGGAAGAGCATGAATAGTAGCAAGTCATGTCTGTCCATAAATTGAGGACCACTAACACTGGCAAATTAGTGTTATCTATGATTTCTTCTCTAAGTAAATATATTGAATATGGATCTCTACTCATGGTTGTAGAACCATTCAATTTACTTATAAGAAATTAGAGCACCATGTCCCTTTCTGATAGGTGATAAAATGTTTTTCCTTTTTCTTTGAAAATTATTTTTGTCTTTATTTTTATTTTTTAATATTTTTGCAGTGGCAATTTAAGGGTGATCTGATTAAAATAAAACATTGAAGTTGATGGTAGAAATCTGAATCTGATTGTAATCAGAGAATTTGCCAGTGCTGATTGTCTGTTCATCAACTTTTAATTCCTTAGATGTTTTTCCTGCCTTTGCATCTATTCTAGTCTTCGAGTTGTATATTCAAAGTACTGTATGTTGAGTGGCTACTATGAATAGAGAGCTGTGATGGCCAGACAGACCCCAGCTCTCAGGTGGGGGAAACTGAGGCACAGGGGTGTGTGAGGCGAGGGGTGTGTGTCCATTGCTGAACTGGATGATGTCATGAGCCAAGTACTGCCACGTTCGGTGGATGCCTAAGGAGAACAGGACTGCCTGTCACTGGTTAAGGACAGGAAATTGCCATCTTCTCTCCTGTTGACCTTGCTGCTAGGTCTTGACAACTCTGGCTTACAAGCCACTCCATGAGGCTGATGACAAATAGAGTTTTTGCTGAAATCTTTTTATCTAGGAGAGTACACCATGGAAAAGCAGACTGTGGGCCACAGTGGGGACAACTTGAGCTTTGGCATTAGTCCAGCTGCCACTTAGCAGTTCTGATAGATAAGCTGGAGAAAAGAAGTCAGCCTTAATGTGAGGTTATCAACAAGGCATTGTACCTGGGGTGGCATAGCAACCACAGGTCCCCAGTGAGATCAGAGTAGGTTCACCCCAAGGAGCTGCAGGAGAGCGAGGTACCTTCTCTGACACAATGAGGGATTAGCAGCAGAGCTGTGCAGGCGGTTATTTTAAGAGCTGCATGTGGCCCTACGTGTGAGCACAGTAACTGGACACGGCCTGAAGAAGGAACACATTTATCTATTTATTGTATGTCCACGTGAATGAATGCTTCTGCAAGAAAATACTGAGGGTCAAGGCATAATTTTATGGTAAAATTATTTTAATGTTTTTTTCTGATACAGAGAAATTAATGATGGATCACATAAAAGAAGAAAATGATCTTCAGTTTTACTGTGTTACTTATTCTTAAAACTCTTGACTTAAGATCTTCAAAAGCTGCAATGTAAGGATGGGGTTTTGCCAAACAAATCTTGTGTCAATTTAAGTAAGATGTATTATGCTTGTCTTCGGTTCTCTTCTCTGCTGTGTGAGGCCTTTTTAATGTTCTCAAATTGCAAGTGCTTAAGTTCATTTATTTTGAAGAAATTTACTCAGGCATTTTATAAATTTCTCATTTTATTTATTTTAAATAGTCTGCACTGATTGGCTCACTTGTGTATGTTTTCCATGATCACACAGCAAGAAGAAAAGCACCAGCCATATGTGCATGAGGGTGAAGTGGTACCAATGCAAATTGAACATTAAAAAGCTAAAAATTGGAAATCTTGAGTGGTACTTGAGCCAGTACTCACTTGGGTGGCCTATGAGATGGCAATTTGCACTTTGGATCATAATGTATGATAACGTCAGAAATAATGCATCCCTCGATCAACAGAATTCTAATAGCCATGTGCCTCTCTTCCTCCAAGCTCTGCTTCAAGGACACTTTTGCTTCTTAAGTTTTAAACACCTACTTCACTCTTTAATTCTATTGGAGCTATTTCGACTATGCTATGGGGAGAGTGATTTTTCTCAAAATTTCTGATACTCAAAATGAACATTATAGGCCAGATATATTAGTAATATATTCCATAATCTTAAGCACATTCCATCTAGTTGAGGTAAAATCCTCTTACCACCATCTCTGCCAGCCCCCTGCCTCTCTTCCCAATGGAGCTTCTCTATCACTTTACATATCTTCTCTGATGGAGCTTGTCTCCTAGGAGGGACTACAGAGATAGATGTTTTATGGAGGGTTTTGTTTCCTTTTGCACAATTTTAATTAGAATTAAAGAAACTCTTGTTTCCCGGGCCAACACAGCATTTAGTAAGCACTGTAAACAAGTTTTATGAAAAAACTAACATTTTCTTTTGACCTGTTTTCATTAGGACCAAAGAAACCCACTGTTTTCAGCTTAATTCGGCATTCAAGTTGAGTTTGTTTCTTTCTAGTTGGGACACTTTTGGAAGTCACTGTTTGTGTCACTTGCTGTCTGCATCTCAGGAAAGCCTGGACCTCAGAAACCGTGTGTGATCCTGCCCAAGATTTCCAGTTGTTCAAAGGGGGCTGGTCCTCATGAAAATGTTAATCTATTTCTCTCTGGCTAAATGCAAAATAAATAACAACCAGAAACCATACCAATCAAACAACTGTTGAAAGAGCATTTCAAAAGATGCCATGTTGACTTAAAATGCAAAATAATATAATTAAAAAAAAATCTGGTTGTGGATTTCAAATAAACCTAAAACATCTCTCTGTTTTCAGGAAAAGTCTCCCAGATGGACAAATTTTATTCTAGAATAGAGCAAGTGATTATAAGTAAACACCTGTGATCTGGGGACACACAGCATTAGGTAATAGGACACATCAATTTAGGAATCAGTTAACCTGTGGATAGTCTCTTATGCAAGTATGTGGTGTGTAGCAGGCATACACTTCACACAGAGGCTGGTATTCAAGAGATACAGGGTTAATTTTCCTGACCTGAGGGCAGTAATGAATAAAATGGTCACAGCCAAATAGCAGAATGTAGTGACATTAGAACATGACAGGCCACAGTGGTCTTTCACAACCAAATCACCTGTGAAAGGCTGTGTATTTGGTGTCTGGCATCATTTTGTAAGTGCTTCTTATACATCAGGCAAGATGTGAAAAGCCCAATGGTGTGATCCAGACATGTGGTTATTCCAACTTCAACTCCATTCACGTGAGGATAGAGATGCTCATTTGGGCAGATTTTGCCTAAGGAAGGAGGAAGGAGTGGGTGATTCAGAAGAGGTGGGGATGGGGAAGCCACACAGGTGAGCATTGGCTGGATGTCTCCTGCAGTACCGATGAAGAACGTAAGCTGCCATAGGCTCTGAGAGAAATGTGAGGAATAACCAGTTTCTGCATGTTATAGGAGGGAAAAAGATAAGGGTGCTGGCTAACCTGTGTGATTTAATGGTATACTGGAAATTTTATGCAGTGATCCTGGATAAAAAGGGAGATGAGGAAATATGAATGCTGAAACGGAAAATATAAGATTCCACATTTTGGCCCACCCAAAACACAAGATAATCAGGTGCAAGTATTAGAAGAAATAAGAACTTAGGTTAAAGTTTCAAAATAAATATGCGAAAGCCAACAATTTCTTATTTACTAGCAATAATTGGTTACTATGTAATGACATAATGTGTTACTATTCTTGATGTCAGCAAAAATACAAAAATATCTAAGAATGAACTTAAAAGAATGTGTAGAGCCCATATAGCTCTTTGGTGCCTCTTTATTTTGATGTTCGTTTTCCTAAGGTTTTTGGTCATCACATTATCTTGAGAGCCTATAATTCTCCTATCCAGGGTTTGTAATTTTGCTTTCTTTAGCTGGAGTTCATTGCCCGAGGCCGACAGGGCTCAGTGCACAGTAGGTTCTCATTTTTTGGTGCCTACAGTGGCCGTTGCTGTCAAGGCACCTCCCTGCCTCTTTGGCCCAAGTACTCTCCCTAGTGGTTTCATTGTGCAAGTGGACACCCCTGTTGCTTAACCCTGTGGGGCTCCCCAGTGACTCCCCATGGCTTCAGTTTCTCTTGTCAGTTCATCTCTTGCTTCTGAACTTGGAGCAGCCCTAGGAGCACAACTGTGTTTTGTAGAAATCCTTTTGGTTCATATCCGAGGCAGTGACTTCCTGTTTAGGTGACCCGATTTCTTTCCTGTCTCTCAGAGATTCCTCAAGATTTATGGCCCACTTGGCACTTTCTTCTTGTCTTCTTGTCTTCTAGTACTTCATGGACATTTTCTTTGTAAATGCCCACAGCCTTTTTGTCATTTGCAGGATCCGAGGATGGGAGGGAGAGGCAGCTACATGTGCTCAGATGGCCATCTTGTTCCCACGCAGGGACAGGACATAGAGTTTACACAGGGTTCCCTGGTAGGGTTGCCAGATAAAATACAGGGTGCCTATTCGAATCTGAACTTTAGATAAACAATGATTAACTGTGTTAGCATACATCTGTTTTGTACTTACTCTAAAAAAGTATAAGTATCCACTGTTTATTTAACATTTACATTTAACCTAGGACACTGTTGTTTATCTGCGATTTAATTTAATGGCCAATTCTGTCTTTTTATTTGCTAAATCTGGCCATCCCACTCATGGTGTCTGGTGTACAGTAGCCGCACTCACTCTACAGGTGTACATGTGACAGAGGGTGGAGATGGAGGAGAGAATGACCCATGATTTAGGGGCCCTGACACAGGAGTTTGAAAACTGGATCAAATTTAGTGCTAGTTGAACTGAGACGAGCCAGCTCATTTAATAGGCTAGGTGCTTTCTTAATGCCAACTTTACAATTGTCCTCGTCTCTTCAGGCTGCTGTAGCAAAAGACCATATGCAGGCAGCTTATAAACAACAGAAACTTATTTCTCACAGTTCTGGAGGCTCGGAATTCCAAGATCAAGGTCGCGGCAGGTCCAGGGTTTAGAAGAGGGCTGAGTTCTTGTTCATAGACAGCATCATTTGCTGTGTCCTCATGTGGTGGCCGGGGAGAGGGAGCTTTCTAGAGCCCTTATTATAAGGACACTAATCCCAATCCTGAGGGCTCCACACATATGAACAAAGGTCCTGCCTCCTAATACTATCCCCTGGGGCTTAGGCTTCAATATAGGAAATTGAGGGAGCACATAAACATTCCTACCATAGCAATAAATAGGAATGATCCAACTAATGCTTAACTGTGAATAAGTGAATTTCTAACAATAAATATACTGATATTAATGATAAAGAACAAATCAACAAGCAACAAGTGCTGGCGAGGATGTGGAGAAACGGGAACCCTACTGCACTGTTGGTGGGAATGCAGACTGGTGCAGCCACTATGGAGAACAGTATGGAATTACATCAAAAGATTAAAAATGGAACTGCCTTTTGAACCAGCGACTCCACTACTAGGATTATACCCGAAGAATCTTGAAACACCAATTCAAAAGAACTTATGCACTCCTATGTTCATTGCAGCACTGTTTACAATAGCTAAGTGCTGGAAACAACCTAAGTGCCCATCTGTAGATGAGTGGATCAAAAAACTGTGGTACATTTACACAATGGAATACTATGCAGCAGAAAGAAAGAAGGAACTCCTGCCATTTGCGACAACATGGATGGAACTAGAGAGAATTATGCTTAGTGAAATAAGCCAGGCAAAGAAAGAAAAATACCATATGATATCACCTAATACAGGAAACTAAAGAACAACACAAACAAAGGAACTAAATAGAACAAAGAGCAGAATAGCAGTCAATAGGGGGGAGGGGAGAGGGAGAGAAGGGGGATAAGTAAGGGAAGGGTTTAGTCAAAGAACCTGTATAAATGACTCATGGACATGGACAACGGGGAGGGATATGATTACGGGAGAGGGGGTGGGTTGGGTGGGGGAGAGAAATTAGGGGAAAAGGGGACAATTGTAATTGAAAAACCAAAATAAAAAAAAAATAAAAAAAAAAAGAACACTTCGAATGTGATACCATAGATAGTCTGCTGAGTTATAGCTGGTAGTTTGCTTGAAATGTAAAATAACTCTTCCGAAGTATTATTAAAACATGCTCTTTAATTACAGTTCCTTTAGTGTTTCAATTTAGCATCATTAACTTCAAAGATGTTGAATGTTGACTGTGACAGCTAGCTAACTAGCTATTTGCATACAGCCTCCTGATGACATGCTGAATAAAAACCAGTGTGTTAAACCAAAGGGATCATGTAAGGAATTTTTAATATTTTCCTGACTGTGGGAGGTCAATGAAATAATATCAGTGACTAATTATTGTTGACATATTTGTGAAATGATTGTAAGAACTATAAACATAGCTTTCATTTTTATGAAACAGAGGATCATGCTTTGCCTTAATCTTTGAAATGAAGTTATTTATAAAATTGCCTACGTTTTAATGGTTTCAAGTTGGAACTCTGTTCCTTTTCCCTCTGAAAAAAAAAAGTCTGTGGATGTCAACAATTCATTTTCTCCTTTCATTATTATTCTCAGGTGACAGAGTCTGATTTGGTTCTTCCTAGGACCCCTGCATTGCAGAATGAGTCTGTGAATAGAGAATTAGCTCCCAGGAATTGTCACATTTATAGTCATTTGACTTCCTATCTGAGAAGCACACATTGGCCATGCTGCCTGTGTCAAGCAGAAAGAAGTAATTGACCTTGACATTATCTATATCTTTAATAATTTTTTATTCTTTGTCTAATCCCTCCCAGCTGCTTTCTTCCCTTTACCCTTAAGTCTTTGAGTATTTATTATTTTAAAGTGCACTCATTTTGTAATTTAAGCTTTTTGATCTTTGGAGCTGATTTACTTTTTTCTTCCAAACCTTTTGATATATAAGAATGTAATTTAAGGACTTGACGAGTACATACCTGGGCAAGGGTAAACCAGAAAATAAAAGAGAAATAACTCTGAATTTTTATGGCAGCACTTTAAGCTACCTTTAAATGGTTAGTAATTTACTTTGCTGTGTCTGTCCATTCTTTTTGTCATGCTGTGCTTGGTTTTGGTACGTATATTAAGTTAGGGTAATATGTGCTGTTTTACGCACTCAGAACTTTGCTCACGCTTTTGTTACGGGTGGTGGTTCCTGTGTTTCCACTCATATACTGCTTCCCATTAGCTTTGCAGTCGCACCTGTCACTGTTAAACATGATCCCCTGAGTTCCTAGGCATTTTACAAAGATAGGAGCAGCAACCTTTGCCATACCTGGAAATGGAGAGGAGAGAGATTGGGGGACAGGTAGGGGGAGAGAGAGAGGAGAGGAGAGAGAGAGAGGGAGAAGGTGGGGGGTAATATGCAGGAGGGGAAAGAGGAGGAAGAAGGGGAGAGGGACAGAAGGGAGGGATAAATTGAGAGACAGTAATGTGGAGAGGGGGATGGAGAAGACATGGAGGCAGCCCAGAAGAGAGAGAATATAATGGGAGAGAAGGAGTGATAGAAGGGAGGTGAAGGGACCCAGAATTACACAGTGAAAAGCCTTTGTCAGTAAATGCCATTAACAGGAAAACTCTTCATAAGTAAGCTGAGCCTTTTCAGTTCCACTTCTTTGGCCAGTGGTTTGCTGGGCTAGAGTTGGTCCTCTCACCTCCGGAGAGCCAGCTGTGCGCCCCTGTGCTTATCTCCATGTTTGGTGACAGCCTGGCTGGTGAGACCATTTACACCATGGAAATTGGCAAACACTACAAATCTGGAAAGCCGATAATGAAATATTGACCAGTACAGCCCTGGGTGCTCCTCCTGTCCTACCAGTGCCCTGTGTCCTTGTTACTTGTATGGATGCACTGAAGGACTGCATCACCACCCACCCACCTCTCACCCAGAATGCTGACCTCTGGGGATACCCACCAGGGTAATGTCCTGTGCTCTTGATTTTTCTCATTTTCCTCCATCAAAATGTATTTGCCCTGAGTGAGTGCCGTTGCTATGAGCTGCTGCTCTCTCTCCTTGGATGGCCCCTGATGGAAGGCCCCTGCGCTTGTGTTTAATTGATAGCATATTTTTCCTTGATGCCACATGTGAAAACATGGCAGTGATCTGGATCTTCCTCGGTGTCAGACAAATCCAAATCTAAGTGGAGGGAATGTCAGGCCTTGTTCAGCCTACAGGTCACAATGCTGTCATCTGCATCCCCGTGTACACCACTGGCTTTGGTGAACACAACCAAAAGCAAGTCAAAAGACAAAAGAAAAATGTCAGGTTGACAAAAGTAATTTTTGGGGTCAGTGAAATTTCAGGGGGGAGCAGAGGTTATGTTTTGTTTCCTGAACCATCAGTTCAATTTCAGTGAAACAATAATGGTTTGGAGATGTGATTTCCATTTTGCGCCTCTACCAGGGGCAGTTGATGGACCTGATGTTGCCAGGGAGGCTGACATAGATGTGTCTGTGCATTAGAAGTCTTTCTTGGGGGTGGCTCTGCTTTTTGTTCAGATTGAAAGACAGGTCAATAATGAGCATATCCTCTTATTGGAATCTCGTCAGTGGCCATTAGTTGAGTGCCTGGTCTCTATAAGAGTTTGGCTTTCTGTGGCATCTCAGAGCTTTTGGGCACCTTTGTCATTATTACATCTGGCCTCTAAACCAACGAGTGAAACCAAACAATGGAAAAGGAGAGAGAAAAAGGGAAAGGGATGTGAAATAATAGACTAGAAATAGAAGAGCTAAGGTTGGAAGTGACTAAAAGAAATAAAAGAAAAAGGAATCTAAATCTCTAACAGTTTAAGCAGAAATCTCTAGAATTTCTAATAGTTTGTCATAATGAACAAAACTCTGTAGGTGTATAATCTTGTTAGTGATGGTGTTTTGTCCTCTAGTATGGCCATCATAGTCTGATGGCTCAGAGATGACTGTCTGAATTGACAAACAGAGGTTGAAAGGGGCACACTCCTCTTGGGACTTGGGCCAAAGTAAGCTCCTCAAAAGGTCCACCTCAAAGATCATAGTTCTTATACCCTACATTGTGAGCTAAGTGTAAACATGAATGATACTGCGTTATTGACACCAGACAGATATTCTGTAACAGGTTTTACAGTCTCTGAGTGGTTAAGATAGGACGGTTCTTCACTAATAGTAAGAAACTGTGGCTGCCCACATGTCCATGAATCTAAATTTCCCTGGTGTGATTCATTCCTGTCTTGCCCTGGATTGAGTTTATAAAGTTATGAAGGAGTCGAGCAGTGAAGGCTGCACTGACATGTCTGATTTACACACTTCTCCTGCTTCTCTCTCTTCCATGCAAGGCGGGTAAGTTATGAGTCTGCTGCTCTCAGGAGCTGGGCTGGCTCCCCTTCTCCGCAGGCTGGAGGATCACGTGTACCGCACTCTTCCTGCTGAGAGACAGTAAGAGCAGATTTGTGGTCTACAATCTTCCCGATTAATTGAAGAATATACATGGCTTACTCATACTCACAAAAGCAGGGTTGCCACCAAAAACGACTCTAATTGGCTAAATAAATAACCCTAAGATTTTATTGCCTGCAGCCCCCTCCAGATCTGTAGCAGCTAATGACTGATTCGCCCCAGGCAGTGAATATTCTCCTATCCGATGTGAGCAGCCCCATGACTTATTCTGTTAATGCAGAGCTTATATGATTAAACTTTCAGAACAGCTTTGAATTCAGAAAGAGTGAAAAAATGAAACGAATTTTTTTAGCATTGTAATTTTTTAATAAACAAAAATAAATTTGTTTTGTTTTCTATGGCTTAAGCCAGGTGTTCTTAACTGGTGGTGATTTTTGCCTCTCAGGGGACATTTGGCAATGTCTGGAGACAACTGCAGTTGTCACAACTTGGAGTGTGTGTTTGCTGGTGGTGTCCAGTGGGTATAGGACAGGGATGTTCCTAAACATCCTACAATGCACGGGATGCCCCCAGCGGAGAATTATCTGACCCCAGATGACAGTAGTGCTGTGGTTGAAAAACTTTGGTTTAAATAGATTCTAAAGAAGAAAAAAAAATGTCAGGGAGTTTCCTGCGCAGGCATTTTGTTCATTCTTTCAATGAAGAGGTGTTTTGTGAGTACCAGTTAGGCACCATGCTTCTGAGGGGTAATGATGCTTAGTGAGTGTGAAGGTCATCACCCTGACACCTATGGAGGTAGTGTTAGTGGGCATCGGCCACCTCCAGGATGACTCCCAGCCCGAGTCGCCACTCAAAAAGAAGAGATCATAGTCATGATTCATGGTTGGAACAGATACTAATTTAATTCTGTATTCCTGGTGTGAGGTGAGAAATGATGCCTGGATAGGGATCTTACACAGGAAAGCCCTGCTGCATATTGTTAATAATGATCACTTCAATCAGTTTCTGCACTTAATTCACATTCCTAAAAAATTAGTGTCATCGATGAGGAAACCGAGGCTCAGAAATGGTGAGCTCATGTCGGGCACCTCCAGCTGACAAGCTGCAGAGCCAGCACCTGTCCCGAGCCCTCTGCTCTGTGTCCTCCCTTTATACCAATGGGAAGAGAAGCAGTTCTGTTACTTTCTAAGGATAACAGGTGTTTTTATTTCTAAAAGTTAGGATATGGTATCTTACTACAAGTTATGACAAGGGATAATGGAGAGTCATAACTGATGAAGTGACAAGCACACATTTAAAAATAATAAGGCATATCATCCAAAAACTTGGCTAAGTTTATAGACCAGTTAGACTGATTCAGCTCAAGTGGCAGAGCACAGAGTGCTTTGGGCTCTTGGTGACCTGGAATCCTGACTGTTAGACTGTCCCTCACAAGTGCTTAGTGTCTTGCTTGGCATGGAAGCAGCATATAGTCTTCAGTAGTTAGAAAGGAGATTCAAAAAGCAGCTAACAGTATGGAAAGCTGTTCGTAATTCAGGAAATGTAAATTAGGAACTGATTTTCACCTATCAGATTGGCAAAGATAAAATAAAAATGGAAATCCTCAAGGTGTGCAAGGGTTGATGGCGGTTTAGGAAGTGTCTATCACATTAATTGACCTGGCAAGTCCACGTCTAGGAATTCATCCCATATTTATTCCCACCTAATTGTGCAGTGGTAGAAGGTGTTCATTTCCTTCTTATTTTTAGTAGTGCAAAAACCCTAAATGTCCACAAGAAGGGACATGGTTAAATAAAATAAGGAGTAATGCATGGTCTTTAAAAGCAATGGAGCAAAACTGTACGTTCAGGGATGATTTTTATAGTTTGTTAAGAGGAATGGAGCATATCTGTTTTTGCAAACCTGGAAACCTATCTATGGTGTTGAGTGAATGAAGTTGTTCATAAAACAGCATGTGCAATCCCTTTGTGTGTGCGGTTTGTCATAAGTATATGGAATGTGTTTGAAAGAATACACAGCGATGTATTCTTGTTGACTACCCCCATACAATGAATTGGATAGGAGGGAAAGTAGGAAAGTTTATTTTTTCATTTTATATAATTTTGTTTTAGAAATAACTACTACATATTCATTTAAAATGGAAAACCTTTCAATTGAAAATACATTTATTGAGCAACTATTAATTACCAGCTGCTCTGCTGGGAACTGAAAACACAAATATGAATGAGTCATTTCTTCTGCTATAAAGTAGCTTCCAGTCTAACTTTTATACCTTTTATATTGGCTAAACCCCATTTCCTGTGTTCGGATTCTTAATTACTTTGTTACTCTGAACAATTGGGTGAAAACAGAAATAAAGTCATTTAGTACTATGCAGGTGAATTATTTTTCTGCATATTTCTAAAATATTTTTGAATATTATGAAATATAAAAAATGTTATTTTAAAAGCTGCATCTTTCCTCAAAACTTAATGTGTATCATGGTCTGAGATGCTCACATTGGAGAATGTATTCACGGAGAGCCTACTATGTGATAGACTCCAGGAATATATTGATGAGTAAGAAATATGTGGTCCTTTTTAAAGTACAGTTGAGGAAACAAGGCAAATAGGGAACAAAGACTTGAATGCGCCATTAAAATTAAGATGAGGACTATGGAGGGAGTGGGCATGGTGAAGGTTTTGACTGGCTGTCCCCTAGAGCCTCTGAGGACATGACATTCAAAAGTAGACCTGAAGAATGAGAGAACCAGCCATACACCATGAGGGGAGTGTCCCAGTGTGTGAGAACAATGAGACAGGAAGAAGCTGGCTATATTTAAGATTCCAGTGGCTCATGAGAGCTGTTGGAGTGAAGGCAGGACAGGTAGGCAGGGCTGGGTGGCAGGAGGCAGATGACCCTGCTTCCTGCTGCGTTACCACTGTGTGCAGTGGAGGAGCCATTTCTCCTCGATGATGGAAATGATTCTGAGATGACAGGCAAGTCTAGTGAACTTGGAGGCAGAGGAAGATTAATTCCCCAGCACATGGTGGGTATTCCTCTTTAAACATCTAGTCTTTCAGATGAAATACCAGAATGTCATAAAATGGTAAGGTTATTCTCAGATATGCCAGTTTACTACTCCTTGGTCTTTTTCAAGCCAGACTGCTATTTCCTGGTGGGAAGGTCTGTCCTTGCCTCGGGTTCCTGTCTGTCACCACTGGTGTCCTTGTTTGTCTGGCTTCTCCCTCTGAATTCCTTGAACCTGCAGACGTTTTGGCTTCAATTTGCCTTCAGGCTCAGCGGTCTACAGACTTGGCCTCAGCCAGGTGTGCTAGAGGTGCTCTGACTCGTTAGAGAGTCATCTCTGCCCACAGACAAATTTGATCGTCAGGAGTCAACCCTGAGGGACTGAACTTTTCACCTTAAAGAGAGCTACTTTCTCTCACTGTCCACAGCTTTAATTAGCGCCTGCCATCTTACTCTCCACCATTTTTCTAGTACTTTTGTGTCAATATACTGCACCACAAAATGGCTACTTTTTAAGGGTTTTATTGGTCGTTATTTTAAATCCTCTACATGACTAGGTGATCTAGCAATTCTTTCCCTGCTGACTTTTATCATTCATGTTAATTATGGGAATACCCTCCCCCTCAAAAAATAAACAACTTAAAATATGGAGCAAAGAAATAGCCATGAGTAAGGAAGTGATTTAATAAATAATGCTGTATAAATTACACAAATATTTTGCAGTTGTTAAAAATCCTGCTTTTAAAGGATTTTTACTTAGTACGTATGGAAATGTAACTTATGCATACCTTATTCAATAAACCAATTCTGTATAAATTTATGTATTTTATATATAATATATGCTTTTATAAAAATAATTCGGAATAGATAAAAGACCTTAAAGAAATGCACCAAATGATAATGGTGATGATATTTTTCTTTATTTTATACTTTGATAAATTTTCTACAATGGACATATACATATTACACAAGGAAGAAAGACAGAACTATGAAAACATTAAGAACATATCTAGAAGTGATAAAACATTATTATGATGTCGTTTTCTTTGACTGCTTTCCTCCCCTTACCTCCCAACTCTCTTATCCCCCTCAGGATCTGCTGTGTTAGACAATTCCTTTGGCTGTTGCCCCCAACTGAACTAAGGATTATTTCTGTGCCTATAGGACAATACAGGAAAAATATGATACAGCCTCCAGGGGACTAACTGTTCTTTCAACACAGGGCAGGGACCTCTCATTTTATTCCTTATTTGCACAGCACAGCATTGATTTTCTTAGTCACATAATGTTATCAGGGGGTGCCATCAAAGAACAAAAATCAAAACAAAAGAAAACTCTTCTAGAGCACTATATGATGTCTTTTTTATGCTCAAAAGTATCAAGAGGCAGATAGAAGGAAAACAAAAGTCAAAATCAAACCAAACACTGCCAGGCTTTTAGAGAAAGAGAAGAATCAAAATTTCCCAAAGGACAGATGCCTTTAGAAGATATACAACTGGCTAAATGTGTTTTGAGAAACAAAAGCAATGAGTTGATAGCTTCCTTTTATTTATTTTTTCTGTAAATTCAAAAAGTATAGTGCTGTTCTTAATAATTTGCATTATTAATCTTATAGTGTAAAGAAAGGGCATCCCACCATTTTACTGAGGGCAGGTTGTTACTTTTCTGCATTATTCCTTCAAATGAAATTGGAAATAAAGATATACCAAGGAGCACTTAATTTAGAGTAACTATGCTTGCTTGTAATTGCATCATTCAGCTAGGTGTTTAGGTATTTAATGAATCTTGTTACAGGAATACATACAGATTGATTGGTTGAGAAAACTAATTCAACATAATACACATAACTTATGAAACTTAGTTACGCTATGCATTTTGAATATTAAAAAAAATATTTCTGGCTTATTCTAATCAAACCAAAAACTGGTTGTTTTGGCAACAGTCTCTTAATTTTCTAAAACCATGCCTAGTTCTAAATCCAGCACTGAAGCATTTCCTGGGTCTCTGGTGGTTATGGATGGTGGGAAGAGGCCATATCTTCCTGTCCCTGCCTGACTCAGTAAGTGATACAGAAACCTCAGGGAGGAGGGCTGTGCACGCCAGGCAGAGGCAGACCTCCTTTATCTCTGTGCAACTTCATTAAATCCCGATAGGTTTCTTTCCAGGCACCCTGCTGGGCAGTGCTGCAAAGAGACCCACAGGTGGGGTCCCACAGGAACCGAGAAATCAGCATGGTTGTTCTTAGACCCTATCACGCCTGTTCACTCTTAGGCTACCCACATCACCCTCCTTGTACACTTACGGGTGTGATCTATGGATGTGAGGGAATTGGGTTCCCCTGGTTCTTGAATTAAACTTGGCCTCTCCAAGGCCCAGGACTTCTCCAAAGAAGGCAGAGTCTTTCCTAACACTCTTGTCTGCCAACTCCCCAGTGCTCTGGAAAAGCCCTTCTTCTAGGCTGCCTCTTCTAATTGAGAAAGTTATCATCATAATAATTGTTAATTATTAATGTCTTGATCAAAAGCTAGGATCTTTTTTCCAGCTCTACTGAACAAGACTCACAAATTACTTATAACGATGTCAGCATCAAGTTGATTGTCAAGTAAGTTAACAAACAGTTCCCAAATCTCTGTAATTTAAACAATGAAGGGCTCTTTCTCATTCCTGCTCCCTGTGCATCTGGGGTTGCCAGAGGCTCTGCTCTGTGTGATCTGTGCTCAAGTGGCAGGCTGACTACAGCAGCTCTTGTCACCTGGAGCGTTGCTGTCACTGTGATAGGGATGAAGAGAACATGGTAATATCAAGCACTGACTTGCAAAGGCTTCAGAGGGACACTGGTCCCTTCCACTCACATCTCATTGGCCAGGGAAATCACGTGGCCATGGCCTATGGCAGAGGTGGGAGGTGGGAGTCTGCCAGGAAGACAGGTGAACAACAACATTCATGAAGATCATAATACCTGTAATTAGGTTTCTTGTTTTTTTTTTTTATGTGCCAGGCGTTGTCACCCTAACCTTTGCTAGTGTAGCATTATCTCCTTTACTTCCCATAGCAAGTAGGCTCTGTCATGATCTTTACTTCACGCACAGGCTCCCAGAGGATGACTAAGTACTCAGTGTTGGACAGAGTTGGTTACAGAATCTAGGTTTATCTATTCCCCTGGTTCTGAGGCTCTTAGCCATTGAACAGAATCACTGCAGAATTCTTGCAGCAAACAGTACAGAGGCAAGGAGAAGCTTGGCACTTCTGGAGTGTTCTAACTGGGCCTGCCTGGGTAATGCAGCCTAGGGAATCACCCTAACATTGTGTGGGTAGAGTTTACTAATGTGTGGAAGCTAGATTTCTACCTCCTCCAAGTCAAAAGCCTATACTACATCTTCATTACCTTGTTGAAATAGTGAGACTTCTCCTAACATGACCATCTAATTAGCTGCTGTTTCTTGAGGATGTACCATGTCCCAGACACTGGGACAGCCCCTCTGCACACACTGTCTCTTTAACTCACCTTCAGTTCACAAAGGAGTTGTAGGTGCATGCCCAACATCAATTCACCTTAATCTGCAGAGTCTGAACTAGAATGTACAGTTGTCTGACTCAAAGCTTGCCCTCTAAATCATTTGTGCCTTGGGGTTTTAATAAAAGTACCCCAAATTCCCGAGGTTCTTAAGAAGTACTTTTTCCATTCAAATGCATTGGGGATTCATTGCAGGAAGAAGCTTGCTTTGAGTATAGGATATAAAACTTTTCTGCCATTGGTAACTTGAAGAAGGGGGGGTAGCCATGAACTAACTACAGGGGCCTCTTACACACCCTGCTCAGGGACCCCAGGACTTGTTGGATTCCAGTGGGATGTAGCAGACACCAGAGGGCTGGTGTCCTGGCTTCATGACTTACAAACAAGTTAGTGAATCTCCTTCAGCCTCATTTTTCTCAATGGAAAATGGGGACACCTTCTTAGCAAGGACCTTATACATGGGGTGTTTTCCTTAGTTGCTTATTGATAGGTGGTAGCTTTTGGAGGATGGAGAAATGTTAGCTTTTTCCATTTTCTGGCACACTTCCCTGGCGACCCCAATAAGCTTTCTGTAAACAGGGCTTTATGTCAAATGCCCTAGACATGACTTGCAACCCAATGCCACTCTTAGGTCCCATGAGTATAGAAAAATGAACCTCTTGAAGCAGGTAAAAGTGGAAACTGATACAACATTCTGGAGAATAATGGTAGTACATATATGAAGAGCCTCCAGTATGTATGAATCTATTAACTCCATGATTTATCTTCCACAAATTTATCCCAAGAAAATAAGAAGATTTATGGGAAGTGTTCATGTGCCGTCATGATAGCAGTAATTGGAAACCACTGAAATATCCAGTAATCGAGGATTGTCTAAATAAATAGCTGCTAACATTTGACGCATAGCTCTGTAGCCATTTAAACCATAATTTTGAGTATTCAAAGATTTGGGTAAAAATAGGTAGAGTAACCCCAGTTTTACATAATAGAAATAAATTTACATGTGTAAAAATTTACAGGTAGAACATACCCCCAAATGTTACCAGAAACTCTAATACACCACCAAGGAATCACTTGCTTCTGTTACTTTCTTTTTACATTTTTGTATTGTCCAAAATTTATTAATAGTAAAGATGTATTCAGAAAAACATTATAATTTATTTAAAGGAAGATAAAGAAAACACGAAGGAAAGTTTAGTACTGTAATGAACTTTGTAGGTTGTGATGGGAAGCAGTAGAATGTCGGGGCCGCCTTCAGGAAGGAGGCAGGGGCAGCTGCTCCAGCCCTGGACGAGCCTTGTCGAAATCGTCCCGCCTACATTCCAGTAATGGTGGGGTCTGCCAGCATCTCAAGTCAGACATTTCTAATTTGGCAGAATTACTGTCATTTTCTATTATTAAAGCTACAATCAGAAACATTGTCTGCTTCTTTTATTTTAAATAAAATTTAATCACAAGCTCCTTTCTGAGTAATGACAGACTCCCAGCTGACCCTCCCTGGGCTTTTAGCAGCAGCCTGAGTCGGTGGAGCAAGGGGCAGCCTGTGGTTCCCAATCTGGGTTTGGTCGTTACCCAGATGTGAGTAACACTGATGTTCCTATACCCCGGAGCAAAGCTTCTTACCTCTCTCGGCGCTCCATAAATGGGGATAATTGTACTTATTTGCTTCCCAGCTCACCAGGGTGTTGTAATGATTAGTTGAACTTTGTTAGTAAAAGGACTTTGAAGTGCCAGTGCCCCAAATGGTGCTATTTAAAAAAAAAAAAACCTGAAAAACTTTCAGCTACAGTGTTCTCTTATTTGTAGCAATTAGGAATTCCACACAAGGAGCCAGCCTCCCACAGGCGTGATGCCAGACTCATGCAGGGCCAGGATGGGCCCTGGCCTGCCTAGATCACTCCGCCCGTCCTGGCTCCAACCTCTGGGCATGGAGCTGCACCACCTGCCTTGGCTTGATTTTTGGCTTAGCGGCTCCTTGGGGTTTATTATCCAAATTCTGTCAAGGTAGGAAGCCACCCATGCTCACAGCCCTCTGGTCTATGCCAGGAAACAAAGAAACTTTTTCCATATATGCCCACTTGGCTCACTGTGGAGTTCTGCAAGGTAGCATGGCCAAGCAGAGCCTAGGAATCCTCTAGCCAGTGCCCTAAACTTCCTGAAGTGGCAGATGTCACAAACCAGGAATAATAAATGCTTATCTGATCTCGGAACACTTCACGCAACTCATGGTCCTGTTCTTGGTGTCTGGGTCTTGTTGTTTATATGGATGAAAATGGCTGGAGCTTGGTGACTAGGTAGGAGAGCTGATTTGGGGCATCATTGATGAGGATGCCTTTGCCTGTTGGTTGTCTTTGGTGCTCAGTGAGATTCATTTCTGCATTGTGATTGCCAAACCTCATTCTCCTTTCCCTCACATCTGCTCACTCCTGTGGTAAATCTGAGACACACCGATCTGGAAACACTGTCTCCCCCTTGGCAGGACCTTTGAAGAGTATTTTAGAAATGCTTATTGAGAGTGGATGCCAAATACTTAATGCTGAGTGGGAAGAGGTGGAATGAGTAAAACCAGCCAACGACCCAGGTGAAGCCAATCCCAGATCGTTAGCTCTGAAATATTTCTGATAAACATTGAAAATAAGAACTTTGTAGTAACGTAAGAGCAGATTGTATTCATTTAATGACTTTTTGGTAATTGGATTTCCTTATCTTTGTCTATAAATACATTTACCTTGTATTCCAAGCTAGAAATCTCAGAATCATTCTAAATTCTACCCTTTCACACCCCTTCTCTAATAGTTACTCACCAAATTCTATCTTATAAATATCACTCCGTGCCCCGCTTCTCCACCACCAATATCCTAGCCCTTCTTTTCCACATTGACCATTTGGGGCATAATTCATTTACTGGCCTCATGATTTCTCTGACTCCTGCCAGTTTAGTCCCTGCTTCCAAATGATCTCCACACTGGTAACCAGATTACCCTTGCAGTCAGCCACTCAGGTCCTTGCACCCTCAGCTCCCAGACTTCATTGGGTTCCCGTGTCCTTTGAGATGAAGTAAGAAACAGACTTTCCTCATAGGCAGGTTGCCTCAATAATGTTAAAGAAAGATTGCACTGGAGGAGTTAAACAGGTAAGGAAGACTTTATTCAAGACTCTTGCAATGGGGGAGAGACTGAACTCAAGTCCATTGAAACGAACAGAGTTTTAAGCACTGGAGAGCTAACAGAAAACTGCTGGAGGATTTTAGGGGGAGGGTTGGTCAGCATGGTGAGGCTATCTGTGCTTGCTAACTGGGCTTGCTGAAGTTAGGGTCCCTCCTTCCCACAGAGGCTGGGAGATAGGGCCCCTATCTTTCTTGATAATTTCATTTCAAAAGGAGGGCTTCCAGGCCCTTGAGAAAAACAATTCTGGGTTGTAAAACCGGCAAGAGGCTGGGTGAAGATTTATATCTCAAAGGAGCAGAGAAAGGATTTTAAATTGTAAGTTTTCTAAAGTAAACGCTCTAAGACAAGGGAAGCCAAGGACCTGGTGTCCGGAAGAAATGGGCCTAAAGTCTCGTGAAGCTGAGGGGCAGGTAAGGCCATCTTGGTCAGTAGCCCATACCCTCACTCTGACCTGTACCTTCCTCTCTGAATTCTGCCCGATGCTTCTCCCCATTTAACTCACTCTGGATTTTGCACAGAAGTCGTTCTGTTCTCACCTTCTCCACTTCAGTGCCTTGCACACACTTTATACTTTGGGAACCTGTTCAGGTGTCACCTTGGCACTCCAGGCAGTGACTAGTTGTTTTGCCTCCAGAGCTGAAATAGTATAAAGTAATTAAATATCTACATGGCCGTCAGCCCAATTGACTATAATTGAGTATATTAAGCATATCTGTGAGTGATTGAAACACTTTTTTTTTTTTTTTTTTTTTTTTTTTGGTGAATAAATTTCTCCCAACTATTTCAAGAATGATCAATGGAGATGTTTGGGAACATCCTTAGATATTTTAGCGCTTGGGAAAGTCACTGCATTTTACATAAGATTCTGATTTTAACCTGAAAATAAAGTAAATCCACAAATAAGCAATAAATATGATAGAAGTCAACTGGTAACTTGCTAAAACAGAGACTCTGAGACCCCGTACCTAAGAGATTTTGATTCAGTAAGTTTGTGATGGACTTGAGACATTACATTTTGTTGTTTCCTTAGTGATTCTGGTGGGGAGTCAGAACACAGGACCAAGTAAATGAGCTCATGTTACACAGCTTTTAAGTAGGTTCTGGATGGAACCGCAACTCCTGAAATGAACTGGGCAACAGTAGGCTTTTGGGGAGTATGAGGAAACAGGTGCAACACCCCTTACCCCTACCCTCGACCCCCCCACTACTCCACACAGATGGGAAGTGACAAACCTCTGGTCACGAATGGCTGCAAAGCAATGGGCAGGACTTGTCACAGGCATTTGTTTTTAACGAGGTCTGAGTCCATTAGTGCTAATGATCTTGTTCAGGGCTAAGACTACCTACCACCAGTGAGCATTCATTTGAGGGCACTTGCGGCACTTCCCACATTTTCTACTGACTTCACGCAACACAGGTGGTGACAGATAACAGGTGACAGGTACCAGGCTTCAATGCCAGGGCCAACTGAGGCTGGCATGGATGGATGGTATCAAGCCCCTGGACACATCTCCCTCAGTTGAAGCTTTGGAGGCTCAAATAGATTGGAGAACCTCATTGAAACCCCTATTTGATTAAAAAAAACAAACACACACACATACAAAACCTAGTTTTTAAAAAATATATACATTGCTAGAGTTTTAAGAATACAAAGTTATTAAAATTATTTTTAAATGTTTGAAAAGGAGTACATTAGTATAGCAAACAATTCAGAGTAGAAAAGTGTAAATGAAAGAACCCTTCTCCAGAGGCAGGCATGGTTAACAGTGTCTTGTGTTTCTTTCCAGAAATTGTCCAAGGAGGTGGAAACCTACCTATCTGGGCCTATTCTCTACAAGAAATGGGGGCCTAGATGTTGTTCTGTCCTCTGCTTTTATTTTATTTTTTTCATGTAACTCTTTACTAGAGAGATAGTTCTAGGGCAGCTAATAGATTTACCTTACACTTTTCAATGCCTGCATTTTGCAAGTTATCCTGTTGTATGGATCTTGCACAGAGACTTAACCAAGGGCGATTTCACTCCCGGGGGGACATTTGGCAATGTCCAAAGGCCTTTTTGTTTTCACAAGCTGGGTGCTACTGGCATCTAGAGCATAGGGACTAGGGAGGCTGCTCATCATCCTGCAGTGCGCAGCCCCCCAAACAGAGGTGTGGCCTCAAGTGTCAGTACTGCCAGTGTAGAGGAAAACCTGGCGTAGCCTCACTAATTTTAAAAGACTTGCACGGCTTCTGCCTTCACAGTATAGCCATCAGCCAGTAACAACAACATAAAACAAGGTCATAGAATATACACAGTGGGAACACTTTGGGGGTGAAGGGCATGCTTTTTCAAACAGAGCTGTGTGTGGAACGTGTTCCCGTCTGGGCTTGAGTATGACATCTGTTGGGTCGCAACGACTTTGGTGGTCTCAGCATCTACTACCTGGATATTAAATCTGCCTTGTCATTTCCTATCACGTATTTCCTTTGGAGGGGAGCAAGCTGCTTTGGGACAGAGGAAGGCGCACTGGCAGCGGAGCCCTGGGAGGCGCCCAGCACCTGCGGAACCTATAATTTTGTAGGCAAAATGAGAGCATCCGTTTTTAGCCCCAGAGGGTTTTTAAAAAAAATGGTTTATATTCTGGCTGCTTTATTTTTGGTGTTTACTTCATGCCGGGATAAAGAATCCTTTCTTTACAGAATGATTGCAACTGACTACGCTTACAAAAAAACAAATGAACTTGCTAGGAAAATGATGCTTAGTTGTTAGTAGTATTGTCCTGACCTCCCTGTCTTTCCCCCCAAAGGCTGTGATAACCTTTATACTATACAGGTGATACCTGAACTTGTATGTGGTTTTTGTTTCTTTCTGTATTTAAAGCAACTCTTTCAATTGTGATTTTCTCACCACACCACTTGCTCTCTCTCCAGTTGTTTCGACGTACATCTATTTATCAAAAGCCTTGCTGCGCACTTGAGGGCCTGTCTTTCCCAAATAAGATATTCGTGTTTAACATAAATTAATCCCCACCATAGGAGTCTTTGTGAGAACTCAGGCATAAGGTACATCCTTATTTTTGGAAGACTCACACGCATTTAGCTCAGGCTTGGGGGACAGATGCTGCTGGCACCAGAGTGGGGGTAAGCGTGGCTGTCAACTGTTTATAGCAGCCTGCGTGCCTTAAGCCAGGACTGGATGTGGCAGTGCAATCTCATGACAAGCGGAAGATAGAGAGGAGGAGAAAGACATTTGTGTTTTTTAACTTTTATGGTGTTGCGGTCCCAGTATTTCTTGGGTGTTTGATTTCCTGTTGAGATTAAAGGATGGAGTAGAAGCCCCTCTCTTGGCACATAGAATGGAAAATGCCAAGCATCTGGATAATGTGTACATATGTGGGGGTGGGTGTGAGCACACCAAGCTACTGAGACCGCACCTCTCTTTTGCTAATTGAAAAACAATAGTTCTTTACTTCTTACTTGGAGGTCTGTGAAGGTCTGTACCACCCTTGTGTACCCATGTAGAGTCGTGTAGTTATGTATCTCTAATGATACCACTTTCTGATGGTGTATCTTTCTGGGGGGGTGTGATAGAATGGTATTGCAGGGGTGTTTCTGAGCACACATTCATGACCCCAGATTTGATTCTGCTGTAAAAACCAGGTGACCCTGGATGTTTATTTGGAAAAGTATTATTCTAGAGGCCATTCTCTTGTTGGATCCACTGTTTAACTGGCAGCAAAGAATTTCTTTTTAAGTTTCCAAGAAAGATCTCCAAGAAAGATCTTGCTTTACCTGGGCCATTAGTACCAAAGGGGTGCTAAGCTGAGGTTTTCATGCAATTAGCTGACTGTTACTACTGTGGACATTGCTGTTTGGTGTCAGGTAAACTAGACCTTGGTCATTACATTTGCTTTGATAACCTTTGGTTCTCCCATGACTCTAGGACACTGTAAAATTCAGTGAGCTTTCTCTATGTGAACCTTGAAGAGAATGTAACGAAGTCTGAAATAATATCTAGAATTCAGCCTTATCATCAGTTGAGCTCTTCCTGCTTTGCCCAATTTCTTACCTGCTTCTTGCCTAAGAGCTTTTAATTGTGGAATTTCTTATTTCATTTCAGTACTGGGACATCTCTATGTGAAATGCATGGCTATAGAGGGGAGGAGCCCATGACGAAGGAAATAAGCATTTCCACAAGTGATGGAAATTATAATGACTGTATTCAGTTTTCTTAGCCATCTTTGGGGTTGCAGCCAAAGAGAAGCCATATGCTACTTGCTCAGAAAGGTTTATGGAGGTCTAAGGCAGCAAATAGAAAGAATAATTGTTGTTTTATTCTTTTTAAGAATAACAAAAATAGATAATAGATTAACCAACCAAATTTAAGTCTTAAAGCAACATATAAGCTAAAAATTTTCAATACGTAATAACACAGGCTTATCATATTTTATCAGTAGAGGAACACATGGCTTTAATATAGTATTTATTTATTTTTATTGTATTGTACACTTTCAGTCACAAGAGAAGAATGAATTTTATGAAACAAGGAATTCCATAATTTCTGAGAGCTAGGAAATATAAACTTGGAACATTTGGTTCTGTTTCAAATTGATAAACATATCAAGATGAGGAAAACATCTCTCTCCTCTTTCCCCTGAAAATGAAGATGTGATGGAAAATGTTTTGCTTTGAGTAGGCAGCAAACTTTTTCTACTTGGATGTCTAACACACTATATTTTATTATGTGAATTTTTAGAATCTTTAACAGAATACAGATGAAATCATTATTTAAACATACCAATCATTTAAGTAAACTCATAAACATAATTAAAAAGTATTTTAATACTTATTGCTATGGACTGAATTCTGTGCCCCCTCCCTTCATTCATATGCTGAAGGCCTAATTCTTAGTGTGTTGGTATTTGGAGATGGAATCTCTGGAAGGTAATTGGATTTATTTGAGGTTATGATAGTATTAGTGTTCTTATAAGAAGAGATACCAGAGATCTCTCCACCATGTGAAGACAAAGCAAGAAGGTGGCCATGTGCAATTTAGGAAGAGAACTCGCACCAGAACTGGAATCAGCTGATATGTTGATCTTAGAATTTTAACCTCCATAACTATGAGAAGTAAATTCCTGTTTGTTAAGCCACCCAATTTGGGATATTTTGTTATACCAATATCAATGAATACAGTTATATGGACTGTTTCATGTTTGGGAGTATATTTAATTTCTAGGATGTATTGAAATAGACAGTGAGATATTTGGTTTAATAAGAACTTCTTTGTTCTGTGTAAAATATAGAAGTCTGCATTTATGGTTTCATTAACATGTACTCCTGTAACTTCATTGACTGTTGATTTAACCCATGAGCTGCTAACATAACATAGTTTAGAAACAGCTTGCTCATGCCTCTTCAGACAGCCAGACACTTCATTTATGCACTTGGTAACATCAAAATCAAAATTTCCTAGTGCTATTTTGTATGACTGGTTGGAATTTTGAAAATAAACTTTGACAGTATTTGATATGTCACTTTATAATTGAACTATCCATGGTTAGTAACCAATGATCAAATGTTGATGTATTGATTTTATTTGACTTTGCTTCTCATATTCTTTTAAGGCTTAGCTTCCTTTAGAACCACTGCAGAGCAGTGAATGGAAAATGAGGATCAGCTATCTATAATGCTGGATTTTGTGTGGTAGTTGAAAATAAAATTATTAAAATCAGGCATTAAAAATACATGTATTTATAGCTTATGATAAACAAGTTCAGTTGAATAAACTGTAATATCCACTTATTTTAAGTAAAATTAGTGTCACAACTTGAGCTTTAATGATCTGCATCAGTTACCTATTAATAGTTAAAACTAGTACAACACACTGAGTGAGTTAGTAAAACACACATTTATGATCTCACTGTTTCTGTGGGTCTGGAGTCTGAGTTCTTAGCTGGGAGCTCTGCAGTGCTACAAGTCAAGGGCCACTGACTGGTGTTGTGGTCTCATTTGAAGGCTTGACTGGGGAAGGATCTGTTTCTAGGTTTACTTGGGTTGTTGACAGAATTTAATTTCTGTGGTTACAGAACTGAGGGCTTTATTTTCTTGCTGGAAACTTTCTTCAGCTCCTAGTGACTGTCCATAGTTCCCTGTCATGCGACTTCTCCAGCATGGCTGTTGGCTTTGAGAAAGCCAAACAGGGAGGAAGAAAGTCCAGCCAAGTGTTGCTGTAATATAACGTAACATAGCCACCTTATCACTTGTATCTGGGCACCTTTGCTGTGTTCTACTGGTAGAAGCAAGTCACAGATCCTACCTACCCTCAGAGACAGGGGTCACACAAAGGCATGAATATGTGGAGGCAGTCCTCAGGTCCACTTTAAGTTCTCTCACAAGCATGCTCATCAATGGCTTTCCAGAAGACATGTTTAATTTTTAAAGGAAACGATGTAATTATGGACACTGCCATTGAAAAAAATCTTTCCGGTCCATATTCTATCTTGTGAAAATAGATCACATCAAGTGCCTAGTCTTGAAGACTATGGGAATCAGTTTTCGCTCAACGTAGCTTTCCTTCTCCTAACTGAAGGCGAGAGTGATCTGCAAGGGGACACTGGTATGCAGCAAGAATTTTTAAAACATGCAATACCTGATGTTGAGTCAGGGGGATTGACCTTTTTCTTTAGACTGTCTAATTAAAAAATGACAACAGCCAGCACAACAATAGCTGTCTGGTGTGAATGAATCAAAATTATACCTAATTATACCTATTTTTGTGGTCAGATCTACAAAAAAATATATTTTTTGGAGTGCTGCAGAATTTTAGTAATTAGTTTATGTGTGCCATGAGATGAAGAAGGTTGAAAATTGCTGCTTTCAAGGATGTCACTATTGATCTAGGCAGACTGTAAAATGTGTACATCTCTGGGACTCCCTGTCTGAGCTGCTCAGCTTCTTATACCTGCCTGTTAGGCGTCATTGAGTTCCTCAAGTGTTGATGCTTCTACATGTTCCACAGAGTTGACACTGTCAGCCACAGCAAGTCAAGGCTTTCTGTGATGTCGTTCACAGCAAACTTGTCTTTAAACGTGGAGACCCAGCCCTTTGCAGAGGTTTGCCCCATTAATCCCGAAGCTTCAGCAGGTGGATGCGTCACACAGTCCCACAGCAATGTACAGCTGCCTTCTGTGGTTTGATGGGTGACATGACCCTTCTTTGCTTCCTGACTTTACATGCTAGACCACATGTGGGTAGGTACCTGCCATCCAGAACTCATGAACAGGTTTATTTTTTATTTATTTATTTTTTTCAGAAGATATCTTTTATTTATTTATTTTTTCCTCTTTTTTTTTTTAAAATTTTTATTTTGGTTTTTCAATTACAGTTGTCCCCCTTTCCCCTAATTTCTCTCCCCCACCCAACCCACCCCCTCTCCCGCAATCATATCCCTCCCCGTTGTCCATGTCCATGAGTCTTTTATACAGATTCTTTGACTAAACCCTTCCCTTCAGGTTTATTTTTGATGTGCATACACAATGCAACAGCTTAAAATTTGAGGACAGTGCCTCTGGCAAATGCTTATCTTAGTTTAGGGCAGTTACTTTAGGTTTAGAATTTCTGAATTATCCTGAAACATTGAGAAAGACTGCAAGACTGATCAGATCAATTTTTAGAAGGTAGCAGGCTTGAAGATTTAGAACAAAGCTGTTATCACTAGGGGAAAAAATGGGACCCATTTGTCATCAGCTCTGTGGAACTTTATACTTTGTAATACATCACTGCTTTTCCCTATTCTCAAATAAAAGCAGAAATGCTGGTTCTTACAGAATACATTTTCTTCGTAACTTATATCAAAAACTTGTCCTATGACCCTTTTAAAACATGTAGTCCTTATGTGGTACCGAGGGCATCAGGGTGATGCTATTTAATGTTTTTTGTTTGTTTGTTTGTTTGGTTTTTCCCCCTAGAAAGGTAACTAGGAAGAAAACGTCATGATAGGTAAGAAATGAGTCTCTGCAGTTGCAAAGTACAGGGGAAGAAACCAAGTTCCCAGATGACTAGATTTCAAGGCCTGAGACAGGCATTAAAGAAAAGAATCTAAAACACTTAACTTCATTTTATTGATTAAGCAACGAGGCCCAGAAAAGTGAAGTTACAGACTCGGGATCACAGAGTAGAACAGTGTTTGTTGTCAAGATAATAATAGTAAGAAATTTGGCACCCGTATTTTTGAAACCTCATAACTTTCCTGTAACTGGTGGCTGATATTATTCTCCTTTTACATCAGAAGAAACTCAGGGAGCTTTTAACACAAAACAAAACATGGCCGTGCTACACAGGTAGAAAGCAGTGACAAGTAGAACTCAGTCATGGTGCCATTTCTATTCTGGGGAGCCTCTTCAGATGTTTTCTTAAAGGAAAGGGAGTGCGCTTTGCAGAGGAGCCCCGGCACTGCTACTAGGAATGGATGACATGTTATGTTTTTCACTAACTTGGGAAGTTCCAGGCCACAATTTGTATTTTAAGAATTAAGCTTGGAAACAGCAGGTTTTTTTAGCACAAGCAGGGAGACCAATTATTTCATCAGAGCTCTGAAATAGGTACATAGTTGGTCTAATTTGCTGGGATTGTTTTGGAGATTTTAGGGGGTAACATTATTAAGACTAGAAACTTTCGGTGTCCTGGGGGCTTTGAGGCCTATTCAGGGCTAAGGAAGTTTTCATGGGGAGATAAAAGGCCAGTTTAATCCTTTTGTAGAACAGTCTGAGCAGGGGACTTGTGAGGATTTCTCTGATCCCTTTTTCTTTTGGAGGCTCGCCTCTCTGTTGTCATTTAAACACCTCATTGAAAGACAGTTTCCAAATGGTTTTTAAAATGATGTCTGGTGAGGTCCGGTGCTTCTTGAAGTCCCCCAGTGCTGGGTTTCCCCCTTGCTTTGAATCCCGATGTTTATTTTTAAAAGCTTTCGTGGTTCGACCTTTTAGCTTTTGTTATTGCAGCTGGACTTACTTAGATCTCTCTCCTCTCCTCCAGCCCTTTTGTGGTTTGGGGTATGGTTCTGCCGCATTAGGACTGGGCTGAAAGGGACAGGAGGCCGGTACTACAGACACATCTGCTTTTTGTTAGCCTCGAAAGTCACAGGTGTCCGTAATTTGCTCTGTCTCTTCCCCAGAATGCTCCTCTTTTCTCCTGGTCCTCTCACCTCCCTGTGTTCTTGAATTCCCTTGGAAGTCAGGGTTTTGAATTTTTTCGTTTTGTTATGTTTTGTTCTCTGCTTCCAATGACCCGTTCCTCTTCCCCAGCCCAATCCTGATTCTCACCTGCAACTCAGAGCCTGGCACTCTGAGTGCAGAAGCGATTATTTGCAGCCAGTGGCAGAAGAGAAAGAAGGCAACAATGTGACCGTGGCACATATTTCCCTCCCTGGCTGGGCCGAGGGACAGAGCAGCCTTTTGTCATGTGGTGGAGCCACGAACCCTCACCCTCCTGAAAGATGAAGGTGGTGATTGGAAATTCTGCAGGGAACCCAGAAAGATTTATTTTAATTAGAATTTATGCCCCAATGGAAGTCCTGGAGCTGCGGGCTTGTTGGAAACAAAGAGCTGGCTTCTGCTGTAATCGGCAGACAGAGTCTGACGCTCTCTGTAAGCACCTTTTCTGAGCTGTCCTCAAACTCTTTTTGATCACCTTCTTCCCTCAGTGCTGTGTGCATTTGGAGCTCTCCAGATAATGTGTCCCCTGCTGACCCACTCTTCCTTCCCACAAGGGTCTTCTGTAAGTTTTAGTCACATGTCAGTCATTTCTCTACTTTTGTTTCAATTGTTAGAGGTGTTTAAGCCTTCCTTTCAAGTGGCTACCAGATCTCTTTAAAGTGCTCGGTTAACTTATATATGGGCATCCTTATTTTAGCTTCTACTATTCCGAGAGATCCGGGGCTTTTTAGAGCCAGGTTTGGCTGAAAAGCCAGATGGAATAGTCATTTATTTCTTTTAATTCTCACAATTTCTTACTACAGGATTGCTTGATCCCAGTTTGAAATCCTTTTCCTGTTCTGGCCCGTTCCTGTTGGCACACTGCCTCCCTATCCTGATGCTTTTTCTGGAAATAACTGACTGTATGCTAACTAACCAGGAAACTCCAGGAGAGGTGCGGTTAGTTTGCAGTAATCATAGCCTCGGGGTATAGGCAAGAGAAAACCCTGTCTGATGCTGGGGAAATAAAAATTCTGGTGCCTGACTTATATCCATAATGCTGGAACTTGAGTTAGTGCTCTTATAGCTTCTTGTGATTTTCTTTACTAATACATTTATAGAGTATACCAACTCATCTTTTTGTGATCTCGATAGAAAGTGCTCTTCTTGAACTTGGGAAACAGTGCATTGCTTTATCAGTATGTTTTCTGAGCCTGAGGACACATGAACTATTTCTGTTTTTTTCTTCTTCTCGCTTTCTATGGACAACTAACAGCATAGAGGTGGAGGTGGAGAAAGAAGCTCATTTTTATTTTGAATTATAAAAGAAGGAATGTAGTTTAAAAGGAAGCCAATTCCATTTCAAAAGGTAGTAGTTATAGTTCTTAAGATTATAATAAAAGGGGAGTAGTTACTGGAGAACAAGAGCTGTGAGGCCACCAGGAAGCCAGAAAGTGAGAGCCTTGGACCTTTCTGTTCTATGGCATTTGTAGATTGCTTGTTTTGTGTTTTAATGTTCAAGGTTTCCCTGTACTAAAAGTGACTCAATTAAATTATAAGACTTGACTTGACTAGGAAAAACAGTACTCACTGTTCTGTACCAGGTTAACTTCTCTTTTATATGCTGTGTAACGAGAAAACACTTTCCTGTTCAACGCATAACAGGTGAGGATATGTCAGAGGGGCCATGTGTGACGGGTGTGAGTATTTGGAAGTTCAAGTTAATAGCTTGGGTTGTCAGGAATATATTATCTCAAGTGTAATGAGATCCAATCAACTCTTTAGACTGCAATCATCCCTTAAATAGAGGGAGCAGGAATCATTATCAGATGCAGAAGATGGGGGTCTGGTTCACATTACATAATGAGAGCTCTGAGGCGTCCTGCCAGCTACAGTCAGAACCTGCATTCAGCAAGTGACCTTGCCTCTGGCTCGTCATCCCTGATGCCCACTAATTGTTCCGATTTCTGTTTCGGAGGGGTCTAATTTTCCCTGTAGGAAGACTTCAGAAAGGTCTCTCCCCATGGTGTGGTTGGTGCCAGACAGCCAGGCACCAGGGCCCTGCCGTTAGAGGCTCGCACCAGGAGCTTTATGCTCCACTGGAGCAGATATTTTAGGCTTGATCCGGTAGCTTGTGTCTTTTCAGTTTCTATTGCCCAATCTCCCTCTGTCGAGGTGGTTACTCCTCTGAGCAATATGTGCAACAGTCATACAGCCTTGCAGCCCACACGCCTTCACATTGGTCAGCGTCTGACATTCCCATGCAGAGCTGGGGACACTGCTCTAGTTTACCTACGGCTCATGTCCTTTGGTATTTATAGTCCACCCTCATTATTCACGGCACTAAGGCTTTCTCTGTATAGTCATTGCAAATACTGAATTAGCCAATACTGAACTATTGCTCCTAGGGGACATGGAGGGTTAAGCTCCGGTGAGCCTCTGGCCACAACATCTTCATCAACCCATCAATAAAGAACTTGTTCTATGCGTCTTTCTGTTCAAAGACATCTTATTTAATATACAGTTGATTCATAAGCTTTGAACTCACAGCCAACAGCACACTTAGGGGTTACTAATAAATTTTAGCAAATAGGTGGGTTCACAACCATGGAATCTGTGAAGAATGAGGATCAACTGTATTTTCTTTTGCTTTCATGAATATCAGTTACCACATGAAAGAGTAATGTCTGGAGTTATTCGACCCCTTTTGTACTCTGAATCCTATAGGTGCAAAGTAGATGTTTAAACTTGTCCTTGGTGGTTGCAGCATCATGGGTGGGAGACACCTCAGGGTCTGAACCAGCTCTTAGGACAGGCCTTCTTCCTGGGTGAAAAATTAGACACCCTTGGAAACTTTCTTGCCTGTCCTGCTGGTGGCATCATGGAACCTGGACTTCAGTGCTTCTGCATTGACCTAGAGGAGAATAGAGATTGTGGTACTTTTGCAATAAATAGCACCTTGAATAACAAGGTGGTGAGGAAACCACACTCATCTACACAGCAAGACGTGAACAGCAATGGCTATTTTACAATGTTAACACTGCACCTCTAGTTTCTCCTTTAAAATTTTGTTTAGGAAGCATGTGGCTGTGAGCCAAAATAAAGTTTTGTTTGGTTTGTGTTAAAGAGTTTGGCCTGATGTGTGGGAGCCCATCATAACTTCATTTTACATGGTTAAGAAGCTTCCCTCTGAAACACAATGCCAGCCCCTGTGTCCTACTGGGCACACTCAGGGGTGGGGTTGGAATAATCTGGTTGGGGGGGGTGCAAGAGTGTGGAGCACCAAGTGCAACGAACGCTTGCTGAGATTGACAGCAGCGTGTGCCCCTATTTAGGATCCCTGTGCAGTGTTTGCTCTGGGAAGCACACAGTTCCTTGACAGCCATATATCTGTCAAAGCAAATGGGGATTGAGGGAGGAGGTGACTTCAGTCAGAATAAAGATGTCTTCTGAGCAGCAACAGTTTCTGGAGTGAATACCCTTGAGGGAGGAAATCACATGTCTTTGTAACTTCTTCTCCCTTCCTTTCTTTAAAGGCCTGTCATAGCGTCAAGAGCCCCGGGAGTGCCCATGCTCAGCTGCAGGGCTGACTAGTGGACATGAAGTCAGGGGAGAAGGTGAAGGAAGGGGGTGAAGGAGCATCTGTTTCTACAGACAGTTTACTATTTGACACCAGATAGACTAGGGGTAAGGCTAAAACCATTCAATTATTCAGGTTTTCGTTATGATTATTGTTTTCTGTAATTCTACTGGAAGTTCAGAGAGAACCACCATCCTACTTTGATATCACAGCTTGTCAGGTGGAGGTGCTTTGTCTGCAGAGAGGAGACCCGGATCCCATCCTTGATCAAAAGAAGAAAGAGGATGTGGAAGTTGACGTTCCCAAGGTTTACTGTATAGGTAGATCATGAAACTGGGGCCATTCTGACCTTCCCTTTCTTCTCTTGGGATGACTGTCATCAATTTGCATCTCTTTGGCTTCTGCTGAAAGACTCCTTTGTGCTCTAGAATATGAAAATAGGAGAGACCCAATTTCAAGGGCAGGAGTAGTTTATGAAAGAATGCCCATAAACATCGTATCATGGCATAAAATTATTGTTTGGTGGTTTACCTTAGGAGTCCTTGAGAAAAGCAGCTGTCACCAAAATTTCACATCATGTTTCTGATGTATAGCTATTCTGTAGTATTTAGGATGGAACATGACTTGAGAAACTGTCGTTAACGAATAGCCATGGCCCTTCTTCCCAGTGCAATCCCAGGCAAAGGAAGAAGTGAGCAGCCAGTAGGGCAGGACATTTTTTAAATATGCTTTATTGATTATTCTCTTACAGTTGTCCCAATTTCTTTCCCATTGTTCCCCTCTACCCAGTGACCCCCCTCCCTCCAGTTGTCACCCCTTGCCCCTTAGTCCATGCCCATTGGTTGTGCATATAGTTCTTCTCAACTTCTTCCTGTCTACTCCACTTCCTCCTACTATGCTTCTTAATTCCTGTACTACCTCCTTCCCTTTCCCCCCTTCCCTCTCCCCAAAATGTTCCTCCCAAAATGTTCCCCATATCTATAATTCTTTTCCCATTCTCGTTGCCTACTTAGTTTGCCTTTGTTTCGATCCCCTAGCTTCTGTTGTTGGTGGTTGTGATACAGTTTTCATTTTAATGTTCATAGTTTTGAGCCTCTTTCTCCTAAACAAGTCCTTTTAACATTTAATATAACAGTGGTTTGGAGCTGATGAACTCCTTCAGTTTTACTTTGTCCTGGGAGCACTTTCTCTGCCCTTCTATTCTGAATGACACCTTCACTGGATAGAGTAATCGTGGTTGTAGGTTTTTGCTTTGAATATTTCTTGCCAGTCCCTTCTTGCCTGCAGGGTTTCTTTTGAGAAATCAGCTGATAGTCTTATTGGGACCCCTTTGTATACAATTCTCTTCTTCTCTCTTGCTGCTTTTAAGATTCTCTCTTTAGCCTTAATTTTTGACAACTTGATTCTAATGTGTCTTGGAGTGGTTCTCCCTGGGTCCAGTTTTGTTTTGAACTCTCTGTGCATCCTGAACCTGTAAGTCTATTTCCTTCCCCAAGTTAGAGAAGTTCTGCTTCATTATTTTTTCACATATTTTTTCAATTTCTAGTTCTTCTTCTTTACCTTCTGGCAACCCTATGATTCAGATGCTGGCCTGCTTATAGCTGTCCCATAGGTTTCTGATCCTCTACTCATTTTCCTCACTTTTCGTTTCCTCTTTCTGCACTGGTTGACTGTTTGTTCCTTCCCTATGTTCCAGTTTGTTGATTTGATCCCTGGCTTTCTTTCCCTCACCACTTGTTTCATATGTGTTTTCATTCATTTCAGCAGGACTAGTCTTTATTCCTTCCCCATCTTGTTTAAGGTCTGCTGTCAGGTCTGTAAGCATTCTTATAACCAAAGCTCTGAACTGTGCCTCAGAAAGATTTTCTATCTGCTTATCCATGAGATCAGATTTTTGCTGGCTGGTCAGTTGAGTCACTGGGATCTCTATCATGATCTCTGCCATCCTGACAGTTTTGTGTTTACCTTTGCTTCCTGGGCAGGGTTGTCACACCTCCTATGCTATAGGGGTCTGAGCCCCGTGCACTCGTCACTATTGGGCGACCCTTCTCACCAGGCTGTGGCATTTTGTGTGGGAGCAGAGGTCCAAGATGGATTCTTGCCATTTACTCTCCGCTGAAAGACCAGGAGCTTCTTCCTCCATCCCCACCCCCTTTGGCTTTCACAGCCCAAGGCAATGGGGGTCTGTCTTCCCTGGCATTGGAACCATGAACTGACAGATTTGGTCTGCAGCCAGGGGTGCTCCCCAGGTGCTTCTGACTTCCCTTTAAATACGGGTGTTTGTGCTTACCACCATCCCGCTGCTGTTGCTGCAGCCGCCGCTGCAGCTGCCACTGCCAGCACAGCTTGACCTTTCCCCCCCATCTTCACCTCCCTACCTATCCTGGATGAGCACCACTTCTTTATAACTTCATATGTTGGACTCCCATGTAGCTTTATTTTCTGGAACTTCTGGTTATTTCTGGTTTTGTGGTTGATGTATTCCTTCTTAGTTGTAGAGGGAGACAGAGTGTGTCAGTCTAGGCCTCCATCTTGGGTGGAAGTAGGGCAAGACATTTTGTTCCAAGTATAATAAAGGGCCTTATCACCTCCCTCCACCATGCTGTCAGCTCTCCACTTGAATGAGGGGTTTTGTTTATGGTTTAATTTCACCAGAATTCACAGTGACTGCTGCAATGATAGGACAGTTCATAATTAGATGACAGTTTCTCTGATGGGGTGTGTGAGGAGAGAGACAGATGTGACATTAGCACTGCACTGAGCTGCTGGGTGTCTGCTGGTCTGAGAGGAGGGACGTGGACAAGAAGTCGAATGTGACAAGAGCATCTTAATTTAACACTTGAATTGGGTCTGTGTACTGTTGTCATTTGAGTTTATTTTCTATGTCATTGCTTTGCCTTCAACACTAGAGTTATACAGACCTTTCCTAAGGCTCTGGATTTAATTATTAGGGTTATTGCTCTCATGAAGCAACATCATCATTTCTACAGGCCTAAGAAGTGGCTGATGAGAATATGTGTGAACTAACCAAGTTAAAAAAAAAACAACTAATTAGGTTGACATTAAAACGCACATTTTGGAGTCAGCCATAAAATGCCTCCAAGAACATAATGACTTTCTGGTGCTAAATGACCTAAAACGCTTCTAAGTTTTTAATTTGGTAAGCCTCATCATAATTTCATTTTCATTTTTGCCAGGGCACATACATGTTTTCTAAAGCCACACATGAAATAGGAATCAGGACTGTGACAAAGGAGCCCCTTTAAACTTGTCTTTTCTTCGCGGTTAACTTGGGAGAAGGGATACAGGAATGAGTAGGAAGGGATGCTGTTGAGTAGGCAGCCAGCCCAGGGTCAAGGGCTCTCAGGACGCTGCCCGTGTGAAGGTGCCTGAAACCCAGGATTAGAGAGAGAATGGAAGCCCAGGACGCAAAACTGTGGGTTTTGTTTTAACCAATGGCTGCAGAATTGCTACACAAGAAACATTCCAGGTCAAGGGAACACCATCAATTCAGAAATTGGAGACCAGATATCCATGAAAAACTGGTTGACTAAGGGAATTATTAGTATAGACATGAGATTCATAAAGATAGTGTTTATATTTCTAAAGAATAAGTGTTTTCCTGACCAATCACTGTTGGCCATTGGGTTGGCTTCCTTCTCTTGTCTTGACTGTTCATGAGAGCAGCTGTCTGTCTGTGGGGTCATCTCTGAGTATGTAGGAAGGTTCTGCTTTGGCCAGGGGAAGTGGACACAGCTTCCCCAGAAGAGTCTGTAGAAGGATCCTTGTATCTGCCAGTCGGCTTAATAAGCAAGAACCAGGGAGACTTTGCTATGTTTGCCCAAGGGAATCTGTGATAAGTTTGGATTTTTTAAGAGTTTGAAGAGATGTGAAAACACGGGGGTGGGGGGGGCAAACCTATCTGAGTAGCCTCAGCAAACTTCTGAGACCTGAAAACCTAAAGATATGTGGAAAGAGAATTGTATTTTGAGCTAAGATGACATCTAGGCAAGCCTAGAGCCTCTGGCCAGAAACCTGAGATTCTCTCTCCTCAGGACTTTCTCTCCGGCACCACGCAGCTGGCATCCACCAGCTCCTGGCTCGGCACCTGCTGAGAACCTGGCACATTCTAGACCTGCAGGAGGATGGGGCAGCATCCATTTCCACCAGGTGTAGTTTGCTTTACTTTTCTGGGTGATTTTGACTGATGTCAGATTAAACAATGTGACCTCAAATTGGAAGATTCCCTCTAGAAGCTGACTTCTGGGTTGTGCCCCAGTCTTTTAACATTTATGCAAACCCTGAAGTCAAATGAAGGAAACCTCATCCAATGTCTTTCTTGAACATGCTTATTTACTTTGTCTGGCCTCAGGGATTCAAAGTAGAATATTACATGATGACTGTTCTTGACAGCAAATGAACAACAGAGAAAACCAGAGGCGAGCCTCTGTGTCCTGGTCAGAGAGGAGAGGTGACTGCATCACAGCGGGACACCAAGGACACTCTGGATTTCATAGAGCCAGCAGGCATGCGGCAACGGTCTTAGGATGAACCACTTGGGTGATGAGGTCAAGCCAATAAAATAATCTGAAGGGAAAGAAGTACAGAGCTCTGGATTCAGAGTCATAAATAAACTTTATACATACCCCAAAGAGGGAATTACTGCCTTAGCAGCTTACAAAATCAAATTAAAAAAACCAAACAAACCAATACCCTTGGTCAGTTTAAAACTGTCCATCCAACAAAGTGGACGTTTGCTTTTCTGACCGTTTTTAAAAAGGAAACAAACCCATTGGGGTGGGGAGAAGGGGCAGGGCAGACACTCATCGGTTTACCACATCCAGACATCATCCTATGCACTTTACCTGAGTTGTTACATAAGCTGGCAGAGCGTGTGTAAGTGGAAAATAATGAAACACCGTTTTGTAAAATATGGTGCATTTCAAACTGGTCTTGTTTACTTTCAGTTCAAAGGAGTGGGGTTTTATTGAATGTGGTGGTGAGTGATGAACTGTGGCTCTTTTAATAATTGGTAAAAGCTCAAAAATTCCCTGATATGATCCAGCACTCCTCTCCCAGGTGTGATGTTTTAGATCCATGATGTCGCTCATCAAAGATGGAGTGAGGGATGTTAGGCTCTTGGGTGTGTGTGGCAAAGAAAATGAAAGAAAGATTGTTGGCTCTGATCAAGGAGAGGTCGCTTCCCTAGCAGGTTTGGATCAGGACATGCCCAGCCTTCTGGTTCCACTTAGCTGGTCGGGTTTGATCGGATGTCTCCTTGATGGAGGCTGTGGGATGGGCAGACCAGCGTCATGACTAATCCACGGCAGCTGCCCTGGGTGTTTTTAAACATTAGGGAAGCCGTGCTGGCTCTTCATGGGGAGGATGTTTCAGGACAGTCTGTGCTGAAATGGATGACATGACTCATTGCCAAAGTTAAGGGAAAAAAAAAAAAAGAATCTATTTATTCTCCCACACATGTAAACACTCGAAACCCAGCAGTGTTTATAGGAAGGTAAGACACCATCTGCATCAATGCGTAGTAGCCTATTTCTTATTTTTATCACTAATTTATATTGAGAGCATGACAAATAGAACAGAATTAGATTTCTGGGTATGCCACACAGTCAGGGATTAAGACAGCGCAAAGGCTTCTGTAGTCTCAGAAGCATGGGACAGATGCTTAGGGGGAGTGGCTCACTTACTTGCACACTGTGACACAAAAATGGGACGTGTCTTCTTCAAGGCCTTGGTAGCCACCTTGGGCAATGGCACACTCAACAGGTCACTAAGACTGAGTCAGCAGGATTTAAAAGTCTTATTCTTCATGTCTTCAGAGAGACGAATATTCTGAAATGGCTTCAGAGTATTTGCTGGGTTTAAGCCAAGAAACAAAGTTATTATAGTTTGACTTCTGAGTCCAGCACCATTTGCTTGGTCCAGATCACTGTGTACCACATCAACTAGCAGCATTAGCATTTAGGCACATTAAATAAATTGTCTTGGAAAACCCAGGACTGACATGGCCCCATGTGCATGCTGGATTGACCATGTGTTTGTACTAATCTGATGGCCCTTAACAAGGTAAAGGAAAACATCTTTTCATTTCTCTGTATTGGGTTAGAGAGAACATCTTTTGTAGCTAGAAACTTCTAAAGTAATCTATCTGTTTTTCTTTTAGGAAAATATTTTTCTTAGTAATTTAACCCACTGCCATTTCACTAAAAATTCATGAATTTAATAGTCATCTTTCCAGGGATCATTAAGATCCTTTTCTCCTCCATGCTTTTGCAGCTGACCTTTGTCTTAGTTCAGCTTTATTCTGGGGAGATTTTAGTGCCAGCTGTGGGTTTAATATGTGGCCTATATTTCTCCCTTTCTATGTGATGACCAAAGGGCTGATGTATGAACTCAGTCTTTCCTGTTTGCTTTAACAAAAGTTAAGTAATGATAGTAGTTACATATTTTTTTTCTTTTTTTTTAGAGTTAAATCTTGATCTTAGAATCTTGAATTTAGATCTAGAATTAAATCTTGACTCTTTTGCGTGGGCAAGCTTCTGCTTACAAATTAAGTCTTGTCTAATGGGTTGTTCTGAATAAGTAGGAATTGAGAGACCATATTTTTCAAAAAGCCTCAGACATCCTTCTCTTTTCTGGGTATTGAGAATGCCGTCTACAAAGGATGGATCAATTTAGCTGTCAGAATGAAAGCTGAGGGCCCAATTGCCCATGCAAATTGACCTCTTGTGCAAGTGCTTCAAAATTGCCTACATGAAAAGTGATCTTGTCCTTTTAAAATGGAGCACATGGTGGCAGAAATAAGAAAGTAGTCATTCTTAGGAGACCTTGGTGTCCCCAGAAAGCTGATTTTTAGAAATGGCTCATTTTGAGCAGTTGCTGGTTTTGTTTTTGGTAACTTGTTTGCTTTAATAAGTTACTTTCACCCCCTCTCTTTCTTTCCCTCTGTTCCCATGTCCCTTAGCAGCTCAGAACACATCTTACTGTCTTGATGTGTGAGTACAGGACTAAGAAGTATTTTACCCAACTTTATTCCAGTTACTATATGGGTTCCAAGGTCAACAATTCCAGCCAGCTTTATATACTCAACAAAAGGTCATCTACATGAAAACTGAATGGAAAACAGTTGGGTTTTTTTCTTCCCAAATGTGGTTAGGATTAGTCCACACTTAGTGAAATAAAATCCTCAGTTTTTGTCTCTTTTTTCTGTAGGTCTCAGCTGTGCTTAAGGGTTCTAAGGCATCACATTTCACAATGACTGACGGAGAACATGGGCTGGCGGCGGGGTGGGGTCTGGGTGCTAAGGCTCCAAGTAGGAAGCGTATTTTCTCTGCTGGTGCATCTTCCTCTTTGGATACAACTTTCAGAAGTGCCTGCTCTTCTGTTAAGGAAGCTGGGATTTGCCTCTGCTGGTCTCAGAGCCCAAAGATCGCATCATTACATGACCCAAATGCGAGGTTTTGTGTTCCCATATGAGGACACACTGTCCACGAAACCTCAGATATCCCTGGGGCTGGCCTCCTACTTGTGGCCTCAGATAGCCAGTGCTTCAGAGGGAAATTGACACATGTGGCACTTATTCTTTTAAAATGTACACAAGATAATTATCAGAGATTCTTTATTAAATGATCATGAAATAATTAGCTGGCTACTAATCATTTCTGATTTAGGGGAAAGCTATTCTAAAGGGTGAATTCCTTGAGGACAGAGCCCTTTCGAGTAACCATGGCGTTATGCCACGCATCCTGTGCTCAACTGGGATATAGGAGAAAGTGTCTTATTGGCCACATCCACTGCTATGGAAATGAAGGCAAAAGATTTATTTACTTTGTGCAGTACAATATAGTTGTATAGTTGCAACTCTCAAGAACCGATTTTTAAATGTCCTCTTCCCCAACCCCCTGTACATTCGTTGTGTCACACATTTTTTGTGTGTGAGATTGCTAACATTTTAAAACCACAACTATTTGCACTGATGTTTCCCTATGGAAATGTTACTTGATTTAGATGCTGTTTGCAAATGCAGAATTTGGCATAGAATCCACAGGCTAGCTGGCGCAGGCAAACCGAGTGGTGAAGGAATGCCTTTCAAACAGAAAACATCCTAAGAGTGGGCCCATGACATCACATCACTTCCTCACCCTGCTCTCAGCATTTACAACTCATAATGCAAAGTGGTGGTCAACATTTAGATGGGGCTATTGAACAAATCAGACCTATACTGAAAAAACAAAAATAAAACACAGATTCAAATTTGAAGCCTGACCTGTCTTACATATAAAGTGGTCAGCAATCTTATATTTGGGGTGATGAAATTCTCCTGCTCCCTGGGCCAGCCTCTGACCCTCAGTGTCGTTGACTAGAGGAGGGGGACAGGTGGCTGCTGGGATGGCACTTATAGGCCTCATCTTTACCATGCACTTTCTTCATCCACCTCAAGCTTTGCCTATTTACATTGTTGCTTTGAGTGTGGGCGTTTTTGCTTAGGAATGTGGGGGCAGCGAGGAGCAGAGGCTCCCCACTCCTGTTGCCTGGCGCCCAGCCTGCCTGTCGTGGTTTATGTGCTTAAAAGTCTGCACCTCTCCAGACCACCCATCTTGCTCTTCAGGCTGCTCCCTCCTTCCTTTTCTCAAGCATCCTTCCTCTCCTTTCCATCATCCCCTCTTCTATCATTTTTACCTTGATGTCTTACTCTGTTCCTCTTGCCCCAGCACTTCCTTTTCTTTTCTTCAATGGCTGGGGGTTTCTGATAACCCCCCCAGCCCACAGGAGCCCGCCTTTTTTTCAGGCAGCACCTTGCTTTAACCTGAATGTCCACTATGGTTTCTTCAAGCACCATCCAGTGAGGCATATGTATTTGGAGGAAATGACAGAGACAGGCAGAGGTGACAATGCTTAAAGAGCAAATTTAGGGATAGTGTCCGAAAGGGGAGCAGTATATACACAGAGAGTGAACAGGTTGCCTTCACCCCCATCCACCTCTGAGTGACAGATTCTAGACAGTTCCTCTGGACTGGACCAGAGGCATTGAACCAATGAGCAAACAACTGTAATATCCTGTAGTTACCTTGTAGTTTGATTCCTAGTGAGAAAGTTCTAATTCTCATTGTTGACGGTATTGTTTTAAGTTCAAAGACATTTATTCCTCATATAGTGCAGGCTCAGTTTCTCAATGGTTTCTATACAACTAATGTTTTACAAAACTAGGCTATGATTTACAGTCTTTTTAAAAAAAAGTATTTTAGAATCTCAAGTTCTTCTGTGGAGCCTCACACCCCGGGTTTCTCCCCTCCTCATCTGTCCTCTGCAGAGCTGCTGTATGAATTCTTGTAACACCACTCTTGTCCTACCCTTCCACTGAGCCTTCAATGGCTCATTCTTCCTTTTAGCAAAGTCTCATCTCTTTTTCATATTAGTGTTCTCTATAATTACTTGCTTTTCCATAAAGCAGCTCCTTTGAGCCTTTCTCCCACTTGGCCATGGGCTGGATGGAGTGTGTGTCAGGGGGTACCTTGCTGGTCCACGTACTCCTGATGCTGCCTCTCCTGGCCCCTCAGCATCTCACTTGGAACCCATTCTGTTTGCTTCCTTGTTTTCCTCCACTGACTTGAGCATGAGACCAGCTTTCCATCTGTGATTCTTGCTGCACTCCAGTTCTGATTTTCAACCTTAGCAGAGTTATTTTGCTTCACCTGTCCTAGTTCAATCTGTACTCCTGCGAATTCCTATCTCAGGGGACCACAAGGTTGGGGTTTCCGTTAATTCACCCAGCCCTAAGGGTAGTACCAGATGTTTATGCCGCAGCTCATCATGGCTCTGGTGGAAATGTCTCTTCCTTTAGTCTGAGGATTCTCAAGTTTTCCTGTCTGATCTACCATTTACTTCACCTGTAATGTGCCCCACTCAAATAATCTTTATCAACTCTTTATATCCTATTCACCCCTCAAAGCCCGGATCACATTTCTCTTCTTCCAGGAAGCTTCCCTTGACTCTTCCACCTGGAAGTAACCTTCCTTTCCTACAATTTGATAGCTTTACTGAATTTTGTAGCACGCGAATCAGGCAGTGCCTGGTGTGAGCTACCAAGAACATAATTGGGTCTTGTTTTTTTGTCTTCTGCATGCCTACAATGGCCATGGATGTGCTGTGCTTAGGGACCTCTTGACTGATGACAAGATGTCTCTCAAACTCCATAGTCTCTGATAAAATTCTTGAAAGCTGGGAAACCCTAGCCCAACAGTTCACACATCTCTTAAACCTGCCCTGGTGAGGTTTCTTTCCACTCCTCTACTAACTGTCTTTATAACCAGGTGGTCTTGTTCACTCTTATTTTATTTCTTCTGATATTACTGTCATTTGTTTCCAAATTAAGCTAGTAAGACTGGCCTTAAATTTTAATTTCTCTCATGTATCTGTAGGATAATGGCTGCCACTCAGTTGACCTTTGATCTCAAGGAGACTGTTTAAATCTACATTTTCTTCTGATTCTGAGTAGAATGTGCTAGGGAAAGGTTGTATATTTTAGCAGGAAGGCATGTGTTGAGGAGTGCTTAGTAAGTTGTAACTGATGTTTAAATTTTATTCATGCATTTCAGTTTAGAGACAATTTTAAGAGCCTGTGAAGGTGGCTGTAGGGTAATCCCAAGAATGGTTTATCATTTGTAAATCACAACACACCTTGCAGGGGGCTAGTTCTGCTCAGGTGTGTGTCTGGGGTGGGATTTTGGGGGCAAGGCTCTGATTGAGAATTACAACGCAAAGGACTTTCTAGTAAAGATGATACTAAGCTAAAAGAGAAAAGAATAAGAATAATATGGGATTGGGTCAAAGGGAGACATTTATATGTTAATAAAACATAAGCAGTTTCTTATTTAATGGGTAGTTAAATATCCACCTTAAAATATTTCACCCTCCAGTCCATGGCCAGCCTCTGGGGCTTTGTGGTTTCTGTACCTACTCTGTTTCCTAGAAAATATGTCAGTGATTTATGGTTTATACATCAGCTAATGTATGACCTCACTGGGGAGGATAGGCTAGCTCAGCCTTCAGACTTGAAGGAGTCATTGCCTGTGACTTTAATTTAGCTCCTAATCAAGGTCACTGCTTTGTTGCTATGATTTCTGCTCATACGTGTGAGTGCTATATTGAGTGATGTATGTGCCTCCAGTGCGCGGAACACCTACCTGGCAAGCAAGGGTTGACGTTATGGAGCAGAAGGTCCTGATGCTGTTCACTGGTCTTCTTGCCCCAGGATGGTAAAATGTTTTTTTTTTTTTTTTTAATTGGTGATATAAACACTGGCATAGTAAAACCTTTCAGGGTGTGTTATTAGCCCAAATCCTGCTGCTGGAACTGATTTTTGGTTTAGACACATCAGATTCTAGGGAATGTTCTATTGTCCCCTGTCCTCTGAGCTATGTGAATTCTTTGCTGGGCATTCTGTCATTTGAGTGTTGCCTTTTCACAAGGAAGAGGCCTGGATTCAGCACAGATGTTCTTTTCCTGCAGTATTTGTTGTCTGGTTGCATCAATGATTTTGAATTCTCACAACATCCTTTTTGGCCTTGATCCCCTTTGCTGTTAAGAGGACGGCCATCCTCCACAGGCCTAACTTTAGGACGTCCTAGCTAAGGGGCCTCATCAGCTAATATATGACCTCATTGGGAGAGGATGGGAAAACTCAGTCTCCAGACCTAATGATCAGCCCTGTGTTTAATTCTGACATGGACCCAATAGAAATCTCCAGTTATTCATGGCAGCAACCAGTGGACCTCTCCAACTTTAGTTTTTAAATTTTGATTAAGTTGCAAACAAATATAAGGAAATTTTAATACTAATTGTAAAACAGATTTTAGGGCCCCAGAGAGAAAGTTGGTTTATTCAAACATGCTGTTTAATGAAGAAGCCCAACTAACATATTTGTTGCCACACCCCTAAGAGATATTACTGGTGTTGTAACAAAGAATTGGCCGCTCCCAGGAATTTTTCCTGGGCTGAGGTTGCCTCCTTACCTTGGGGAGAGCTCTCTTACTCCTTGTTTTTGGCCTCAAGGATTTACATCTGCGCGTTCTCCTTTCCAAAGCATGATGTCACGAACTTTCAAAGACTGCTGGGACCACATCAGGATCCAGGACACTGCAGTGTGTCAGCGCACCTGGGCTGTGGGCGCCTTCTCGGGCAATCCTGAATGTGTTGCTTTGGATCACCTCCTTGCTTCCCATGAACTAACCAAAGGCATCTTCTGGAGACAGCAACCACTCAGAGAGACAATGTTACCTAGCCACTGCCCTCTGACCTCTGAACTGGGGAACTTCAAAATTGCTCTTTAACAGATACAAAATTTTGCAAAGTTCCAGATGCTGTATTTTCTGCAGGCAGATGGCTTTTAGATGATTACTGAAGGATATGGTGTGGGAATGATTGCATAGAGGAATAACCAGAATGTTCCAGAATGTTCTGGGAAGTTCTCCTTTTCTTGCCATCATTCTCAGCTGCTGCCTAAGTGTGTTAGATATGCAGCATCAGTGTGTTCCAGGTTTATGGCAGCCAGAAGCTGCAGAGTGTGGAGAGTATAAATTGTATGAAGAAAGACAGCAGAGAAAGTGTGAGTCCTGAAGTGCAGTATTTGAAGTCACAGGTGTCCTTAAGTAATAATGGACACAATTTCTTTATGAATAAGAAGTGAGAAGAGACCCATTTCCTGGAACACATGGCTCTAGGGAAGCGGATGTTTTGTGGTCAACTTTCTATCACACTACAACCTCAAGTTTTCAGGATTTTTGTATGTTAAATTGGATGAGGAGATTGGATGTCTTGGTCTGGTTTTAGTAAAGTGAATCATTTTTATGGTTTATAAATTTTTTCCTATAAAGTTTCACATTGTGCACCAAATAAATTAACATGTAAATAAAATTACAAACTCAAATTACTGGCATAATTTATTCTAAAACTTCTGCCTATAATCTTCTATTTTAAAAATATATTACTTAGGGTATTGTATTCCTAAAAAGTCAAGAAAGAGCCATCATAAAATGGCTAAATTCACACAACCAATCTGACTTTGGTGTTCAAACTGCTTAAAGTCAGTACATGACTTTGAGATGATGGTCCTTTCCATTGTTTTCTGTTGATTCCTGAGATTTGTTTTCATATGTTAACAGCATTCAAATTTTTATTTCTCCCTTTCTGAAGAAAGAAATCCATTGGTTCATGGATGTTGATTAAGTCAGGACTATCCTATTGTCACTTTTAAACTATCCTGTGTCACTATTCTAAGTCTTACGTTGCTAACGCAGCTTAATCTGGTTATTCACGGCACTAACGGAACTTTCTGAAATTGAGAGCAATGACCACAACATCTTTTAAACGGGGTAAGTAAGATCATTTTTTCTTTCCTTTCTTGCAGTGCTGGTGTGTGAGAGTTGGGCTTGAGTGCGCAGATGGCTGTGGATTTTTAGTGTGATTACATGATCGAAGAAACGCTCCACGCTTTTCCTCCTTGGTAAGTCAGACATCTAAGTGGGAAGTGAAGGGTCCAACAATGTTAAACATTCAGAAACTGTGATAGCTGATAAGCTTCACTTCTCTCTGCTGTTCAAATGGCAGTGAATGGGCAAGCTTTCAGAAAGACAGATCATCTTTATGGCAAAACTATTGTGCATTAAGTCCTCACTCAGGAAACCCAAAGCCTTGACAGGGTGCCATTGAAACAGCATCCTCTGGCCCAGTGTGCTTGCCCGCCTGGTTTCAGTTTTCTTTGCATCCCTATGCATACTGCTACTTATACATATTAGGGCAAACGTTCAGTTATTTTGGGCTATCTGACAATTATGTTGCACAGAAGTGTTCTGGTATCAAATCTCCCTTTTTTATTACAAGCAAAAGCAGATGTTTACAGGAGTCAAGGTTGAACAAGATTGACATACTTAAATTGTGGGACAACATGCATCAAATAATGTGTTTTTTTGGGGGGGGACTACGCAACTTTTTCTTACAAAAGGATAACTCTGACACCTTAGCCCACTTGACTTTATAGGTTTTCCTTTAGAAAGATGGGCAAAGAAAAACCAATGAATTTGTGTTTCTTTAAGGAGTTTAAATAGGAAACGACTTCATTCATTCATTCATTCGTTCATTCTAGAAATAAATAATTGCACCAAGCCCATGAGCCAATGTAGCAGAATGTTTGCGATAATGCCTGTTTCAAGAAACACTGGTCCCTATGTACAGTACTTGTTCTATGAGAAATGGAAATTCGTTTTTAACTTTAATAGCAATAATTTAAAAGAAAAATTATGATTATGAAAGTAATGAAAAGCTATATATGGTACCTTATTAAGTGGAAAAAAGAAATTGCAAAATAATATATTTAATATAATCCTATTCATCTTAAAATCACACACACAAACATACAAACATATACTCTCTACCCACAAGTTATGTGTATTACAAAGCCTACCAGAATATATATCAATATGTTCCAAATCGTAAATAAATTTACTCTGCAATTGAGGATATTGGCACTTTATGAACCTTATCTTCACAATCTAAAATTTTCAGTTTTAAAGTTTGCAATATGAAAGAATGAAAAAATGGATTAAAATAGTGAATAATGAATGCTCATTATAGAAAATACAGGGCAGAGCAAAAAAGTAGTTTACAGGTGTGAGTATGCAGAACAGAGTTTATTTTTGTATTATTATTTATTATTATATAATTTTCCATATGAACAACTGTAGCCCTACCTTTGCCTCACCCTGTATGTAAAAGAAGGGCAGAATTCACCCTTAATCTTGTCATGAAAGACACCTGCTATTGGCATTTAACATAGTCTTTTATAGAATATTTTTGAAGAGACTAGTAATTTACAGAGTTGAATTAATATTAGACATGAAATTTTACACTGCTTTTACATTTGTTCTAACATATACTTGTATATTATACATATATGATAGTAATATATCATAGTATTGAAAGTTGTTAATGACCCTCACTTATGCATCATATTATTCTATCATTTAAAGGCACTGTAATGTGACTTACTGCTTCCTTTTTGCTGGACATATATATTATTTCTAATGAACAACAATAATAGACAATGGTGAGACAATCATGACCAGCATGTATGCCTTACACCTGATTCCAGTCCTGATTTCTAGCTTTTGCACGTGACACTATCTCCTACCTTGTGAAAAGCAGAAATTTGGTGACTGCAGTAGATGTTTTACCAACAATAGCAGTTGTTACTGTGAAGCTTTCTTTTAATTGAAGGTTAGTTCATTGCGCTAGAGTAGCTGCAGTTGACTTAGTATTTTAAAACCAAGGAGTTTTAATAAGACTGCTAACTGGCTTTGGAAAGTGTTGTAGATATTTATATTTCAAAAATACTATGCAAGAGAGTTTGCTTTGCTAAAACCTCACTGCTTATCATCATTAATTGTTTTGTCGATTGGTTAGTATTCCTTTCTTTTTATATGTGTCATTGTTTACTCGTTATGTTATCTGGTTGATTTCTTATGTAATTATTAGCTATTACTTTGAGAAAGTATATGTGTGTGTGTGAGAGAGAGAGAGAGAGAGAGAGAGAGAGAAGAGAGAACACACGTGTGTGAGGAAATTGTTTTTACTTTATACTTGCTGAGCTATTGAGATTCAGAATTTTTATTACAGATTTTAGCAGACTTTATTTTTAAGAACATTAACTCGTTGTTGTATTTTTTCCTCCACTTCATTTGGTTATCAACTTTATCCTTTTAAATTTAAAGAAGTTTAGGGTAATATTGCCAAATAGTTTCTTTATAATTATTTCAACCACTGCTTAGAAAAATAATATTCTTCTTTACTTTCTACTTACTAAAATATACTCAATTCTTTAATTCAGAAAACCAATTTAGTTGTATGAAAATATATATTGACTTTTGTGCTTTTCTCAGAGCTTTATTCTGCCTCTTCTTTCTCACTGACAAAAATCAATCCTCAATTTCAGTTTAATGAGCATGTTCAGGCAATTAAAATATTTGTGAATGAAAGACCTCAGTTGCACATGGCTTCATTCTACAGAGACCAAGTTTACAGCTGGACACCTGAACATTTTTAATTTATTTCTTTTTTGACTAGGAAAAGAGAAAGGTTAACTTCTGCATTTTGAGATGTCCTACACACTTTACCTATATTTTTAACAACTACCTTTTAGTATATTTTATTTAATAGTACTTAACCCATGTTGAATATTAATAAATCATTATCACAGTTCTTTTCTTCTCATTTTTTTCTTGTACCTAACATTTGGTGTTTATATTTAATGTTATGTGGTGTGTCTGGAAAACCAAGGCAACGCTGGTTATATCACGTGCTGTATACGTTGATGACCTTGTTGAGTTTAGAGCACTCACCTAAAATAGTAATTGGTTATAATGCTCCTGCAGTAATGCTTTCGCAATTTATAAGTTCCAAAAAATAGAGAATTAGCTAGATTGCTCTTTGTCAGTTGGAGGTTCACCTGGGTTTGGCAGATTGAGCCACAACTTGGCTATCCATCTGTACTTCTCTTGGTTTTCTAGATTTCTTGGCTGTAAAATAAGGAAAGTGAGAGGACATCATTTGAGACAGGGGAATAGGTGATGAGAAACGAGATTGCATTTCTGGAAACAGACTCCATATGAAAAAAATGTGCTTTCTGACTTGTTGGTGTTTTAGCAGCTGACCCTGTGCTCATAGGAATTTCATTTTGTGATGTTTGCAGTTCATTTCTATGCATATTACTGATACGAGTACATGGCTTGCTTAAACACACTGTGTGGTTGTATTGTGGGATAAAGATTTATCCTGTCATTCTTAGTAATGCCAGAAATACTAAAGCTGTGGACTCCACTCCTTATTCTTGCCTAGTTGCCTAGTCAGCCTGATGGAAAAACCTCTGTGAGGTGATCTGGACAGGCCTGTGCAGACCTGATCTGCTGTGTCATACACATTTCACTTCACATGAGCCAAGTTCCCTGACAGGAGGGCTGTCTGCTCCCTTTATCCACATTAGGTTGCCCTGGAATTCCCATACTGGAAGACTTCCCCAAACCTTTCTCTCTTTCCTTCTATTCTCTTTTGTATGGGATTTTGATCTTTTCTTTTCTTTTTCCTTTTTCCATTTGTTTTAGTGAATGTCTGCAACTTTGTTATTGTCCTGAAGGTTGCTGGCCTTAGGAATACTATAAATATTTCTAACACACAGATGTGTGGGCAAGTTCAGAATCCATTTTATTTCCTTCCTTTTGTGTTTAACTGAGGCTGGGCATGGCATGTGTGTCTGTTCATTCTCAGACACCCATTAGAGGGGCAGATGTGTGTGGAGTTAATTACTTGGATTTGAAGATTTACATGTGCGTGTAAAGCAACTGCCCCCTCGATTAAACTGTGCATATGATATTTGTCAGTAGAACTTTCTGAAGGGCATGAAAATGACCTTGTGTTTGGATTTTGGGTTCCAGGGTACTTGGGGTTTTCCTTCATTGTGGTCTGCAGATCAAAGTATTGGAGAGGCTTTTATAGCTGCAGGGCTGCCAACCTATCAGTTCACGTTTTATCCACTGGGGCTTTTCATGTGATTTTGGTGTGTGTTTGTGTCTCTTTTAGTCTCTCAGGGCACAAAGGGATCAGAGCCATTTTGTTTCATTTGCTTTTGCTAAAAGTTTGGATAGTAACCACCATTGGCTAAAGAAAAGCAGAAAAAGCAAAGGTTGGAAAGATGGTCAGGAGTTTCTGGGAAGTAAATATCACCATAATTTCATATAACCATATCTCAGAATAGCAAACAGATCTTACATTTTTAGTGGAGGATTTATGGGGGTGCATCTAAGTTAATTTACCATAGCTTAGACTTTTTTGGGTGGTGGTGGTGGTGACTCCCCTGCTTATAACTCAGAGCTCACATACCTTTTGCGAACTGTTCCTCTTCCTTCCATAGCAAACCACTTCCTTGCTGCAGAGATGCCTTGAAGGCAAGGCACCTGCCCAAGCTGGCCAGTCACACATCCCACCTGGTGGCTACTCTGACTAATTCTAGTTGAGGTCACGACTCCAGGTTATGCACCAATATCCCATTCTTAAACAACTAATTTTTCCCTTTTTTTCCTGCATCATTCTTAATTTTCCCTTCTCTACTGAATCTTTGCAATAGGAATGCAGACATCTACCATCTTAATAAAAAGACCTGTTGATGCTAATTTTTCCTCCATATATGACTCACTTCTCTCTTTACAGAATGGCTCCTTAAAAACGGTTGCTTACATTTGTTATCCTTAATTCCCGTGTTTCCATTTTCTCTAGAACCCACTTTGACCACTCAGACATTCTATCATTATTGACTTGATGAGGCCACTGGTCACCACCATGTTGTGGAATCCCGTGGCTGAGGCTCAGTCCCCGTTGTACTTGATGGTCATAGGCGGCAGCATTCATATAATACAGTGGATCTCTGCTGCCCCCTTGAAGCTCTGTCTCCATCTGGTTTCAGGACACTACGTTTCTTTTCCCATCATTCTCACTATCTGTATAATTTCTACCGTCCCCCTGAGATACTAGTCTCCATGACAACAGGGATTTTTGCCTATTTTGATCACTGTACGTTCTCTAGGCATAGAGAAGGGCTAAGGCATAGAGAGCTGTCCATAATTATATATTTTCATGGATGGGTTTATGGAACATGGTTGGATGGATCAGTGGATGGATGGATGGGTCTTTTGGGATTTTTCAAACCCAGTGACAAAACTTTATTTTTAATTTGGACACAGGTTGGAAGTTAATGAGATTGTCTACTAGACAATCAGGGTTTCATGTATTTGGTATGATTTTCCCCATATTGCCCAGTGGGTGGATAGTTGCTTGTTCACCAGTTCTCAGATCACATGGCACCTCCTCTATAGACCGTTCTCTTCCCTCTTAATGATTAGACCAATTAGGTTGCACCTTCTCTGTGTCTCTGCGTTCCCATGCCTGTCTATTCAATCAATGGTAGTTTAAGGTTGGATTCTTTGTAGTGTTTCTTTTGTACACAGTCTTTCCTCTTCATACAGTGAGGCCCTTGACTTGATTGAGTTTATCTTTCCGGTATTTAACACTCAGACACAGAATAAGTGTCTGATATGTATGAGTTATTTAATGAAGTGATTCTGACTGAAATTTTGTAACACATAACTTCTTTAATGGCCCTTAACAGGGTGATAAAATGTGCTCCTCTAGCCTTTTGATGGTGCCACATTTGATTTAAGATGTTTATTTCTTAATTCTCTTCAGTAATTCAATAATTAGAATTGCTGTAGCCATTATAGACTGTCCCAGTATGGTCCATCTGCGGCCTCTCACTCTGCTGCTTCTCTGAATAGTTTTTGTTTTCCACATGAGTGAGCACCACTCATAGTGTATCAAAGACAGGAGAGAGTACACAGTCCTTCCAAAGTCTCTTTCTTTGAGCTGGTTGTCCATGAGTTGTACAGAGAACTGAAAAGGAAGGCAGGATTAATCAAATAGCATGCAGACCAAGACCCATGCAGCCCTCCCCTACACTGTGGGGTTGGATGCCAGCTCTTCCCTGGCATTTAACATTTCTTAAAATGAGCATTTGGACCCACTGTCAGTGTCATGGTGGAATTTCAGCAGTATCACCTTCAAGGAGCACAAGTAAAAACAGCACAGCACAGCATGACTGTTAGGGCATGGGGCTGAGTCAGGCTCCGAACCCTGAAGTCATACTTTCTGTAAATGAGTTTTCTGGTATGTACATGTTCAGCTTGCCTGCAGTAGTCACCCTTGTGTGGCTTTGAAAGAGAAGGGGCTGGGACCATTTCACTGGTGGAAGTCATTTAACAGCTCCTTGTAATGGAGCAACGACAATAGGAATTTAATAAAAATTCTCCAACATTTCATAATATAAAACATTTTATAAACCACTGGTAATAGCCTAGTCATGATTCATAATAATGGAGCAAATGATTTGAATACTTCCTGCCTCCCAGGCACTGGTATAACTGCTGTACCATCACTTTATCTTCTCAACACCACACAAAGCAAGTTCTAATACAGTGAAACCTAGATTTTCAAACTTAATTTGTTTTGGAGAACTGTTTGAGAAATGATTTGTTCAAAAACCAAATTTCCTTTGTCACCGGAGAGACACTTGACTGATCACACAGGTATCAGCGTGAAAGGGTTGTCAGGTAGAGAATGGAGACCCGAAGTTTTGTTAGACAACCGAGACATTATTTCCGTAAACGACTTGGTCAAAAACCAAATTGTTTGAGAACCAAGACATTGAAGAACCGAGATTTGGCCCTATTATTACCAGTCTTGAGATGAGTAAACTGAGGCATGGAAAGATTAAGAAACTTGCCAAGGTCACTCATGGAAGGCTGAACCTAATGGATACTATATATTATCCAGTGTATGTTTCAGCCCCCCTTTTCCCTAAAGGTCACAAGGGAACCCCATGGTGGAATATTACAAGAAAAATTATAAAGCAATAGAACCCACCTATGTTACATGTTACTGCAAAATAATGTAGCTGTAGGTTTCTGAAAATAATGTCTTCGTTTGGTGTCACTGAGCTACCAAATATTTTGAGGGTTGGAACCCACACTCACTGTGTAATTTCCTTGCCGAAAACACATGATTGGCAGTCCATCTCAAACAAAAATTTCTCACAGATGAACATCTGAGTAAACAAATGGTGTCTGTGGAGCATCTCTTCCTGTATATGGGTGATCAGGAACTGGCGGGCACGCCAATTAATGTCTTTGAGATTCTGTGTTTCTATTATTGACATAACACACTGACCACTTTTCTTGAAAATTTCAAGGAATGTCACAAGGATAAATAACCTGTATCCTGTCCCTACCATAGATATTTATTGAGCACATACAGTGTATGAGATTTTTAGGCATTGACGATCTACTGGCAAACAAGACAGGCTCCCAGTTCTCACAGAGCATACATTTTTGGTGGGAAAGTCATATCATAATAATTATATCAAAATAAATAAGGAATTATCTTGCAGCGGTAAGTGCTAAGTGGTAAGGAGTTAGAGAATTCAGATAGGGTTGTGTGATAGACCATGAATAGGGCCAACTCTGGACTGGCCTGTGTGGTGGGGAAGGGGAGAGTGGTGTGAGGTGAGACCACAGAGGTGGGCAAGAGTTGGATTGTGTAGGTCTTTGTAAGGCAGGACTCAAAACTTGGGTGTTCATTAGAGGTTTGGGGAAGCCTTAGGAGAAGCAGTGGTGGGACAGTATTTGTTTGCATTTTACAAATTTCATTCAAGCTGTCATCATTGGAGAAATGGATTGCTGGGCAGCAGGAGAGGAAACAGGAAGATCAGCTAGAAGCTCCTTGCAGGTGACTGGACAAAGCATGATGAAGGCACACACTAGGGTGTTGTTGGTCCAGATGGAGAAAACTAGATGGATTGGTCATAGTTTTAGAAGCAGACTCAGTTGATGGGCATTGGTGGAATGGGCAAGAAAAATTATGAATTAATTGTAAGTTTTGGACTTGAGAAAGTTGGTGGAAGGTGGACCATGTGTTAAGATAGAAGTCCTGGGAAGATGCAGGTTTTGGAGGAGAAAGCAAGAATTCTAAGGCCAAGTCAACTTTGAGTTGACAGCTTTCATTTCTCACCCAGTTGCAGAGGGCAGGCAGATATATATGTGAGTCTGGACTCTGGGAATAATTGGGACCAGAGGTAGATATATGGGAGTCATTGAATATTGGCAGTATTTAAAATCCAGGGCCTCTCACCTAGGATAGGGAGGAAAAGCACACTACAGACAGAACTGTGGGTGAGGGAACCTGGAAGGAGGGTGTTGATAGTCTTCATGATATTTCACTTAATATAGCAGTGCTTTGGTATTTCAGAAGTGATCTTAAAAGTGACAAGAATTCTCAGAGGTAATTCTCCCCTTGAGAGATTTCATTCAACATCTTAGCAGAAAAATTCCTCACGGTTGTAACATAAAATGCCATTCTGATTATAAGAAATAAGGTCAGATTCTTACAATGAAATATGTAATGGGAGCTCTTTTCAGCCTTTATTTTGTTGTTTCTTCCCACCAGCAGTTCAGTCTCCTGTTGTTCTCAAAAGCATTCTCTTCTCAATTGAGTCTTGGGAGGCACTAGGCAGGGGCAAGACAAGGGTTTTAACGATTTCTTCAGTTTCCCCTTGCTACCAAAATGCTACTTTATGACATAAAAATTTGTCCCACTGTTTTTTCATTCGTCCTTTTAATTATAATTATATCTTTTTCCAGGAAACTTGGGCTAGTAGTGTAAGTTCAGTATGTGACAGGCCTGCTGAATATTTTTGGTCATGTTTTTCACATTCTCAGTGTTAGTTTGGGCAGCAGTCAGCGTACTTGTTGACTAAATGAATCTGGAAACGTTTGCAACGTGCTGGGGAAGAGACTCTCTGACACACTGTTCATAATAATACAGCGGATAGCGGTGCAGGCCAGAGAGCCACTCAATGTGTGATTTTCTACAAAGGTTTCAGTTAACATCACTTGCATTGTTAACACCTTTTGTAGGAGGATTAAAGCTATGAAGCCCGGGATGTCACCAGAGTTTTATCAGCGGCTTAGAACATTGATTTTTCAATCAAAGAGAAATGCTTTTAGCCTGCTAATGTGAAGTTGAAGGCTTATGTTTCTCATAGTCAGTTAAAATAACATCTGGCACTGGCCATTAAGATTTCCGAGGCAGGTGTATTTTACTGTAAACCAGGCTATAGGACTGTATGTTGAGAAGTCATAGGTTTGACCATCCAGAATCCACACAGAGACCTTTGTGAAAGGCATAATTTTGAAGGCACAGTGATCAAGTACTTGTTAAAAGAGATGAATTAAATAATAAGTATTTTTTCTAGTGGATAATTTTATTGGTAAAATGCCAGTATAGAAACTAATTTATAAATAAGTCTCATTAAAAACTTATTGAGGTATGATTGACATATAAAAAAGCTATACATATTTGATGTGTAGATCTCAATGATTCTTGGGGATACAAATTTATTTATAAAACCATCAATGCCACCATCAAGTTCAAAAACATATCCATTACTTTCCCCAAAGTTTCCTCTAGCCATTGCTGTTGTTGTTGTTATTATTATTATTATTTTGGTAAGAATATTTAACCCAAGATCTGACCTAAGATTTAAGTATAAAATACAGTATTGTTATTAGCTATAGGCATTATGGTGTATAGTAAATCCCATTTTTAAAATTTGTGTTAATTTTAGAGATTGAGAATCACCTCTTATGAATGCCATTTTGAGCAAGCAATTGGGGTCGGAAATCAACCTTCAGCACCCTAACTGCCATCAGTCTGAATTTTAATGTTATATGATCTCCCTTCTCTGCTGCAGGTGGTGTTCAGCTCTCAGGTAATATGTGTAATGCCAGGGTCTCTTCTGAAATGAATAATGTGCAGCTCACTGAGGGCAGTAAAATATAAAGGTGGGATTTGCCTCAACTGATCAGAGTTTTTAATGATTGTGTGCAAGTTGTCTGTGAGACCCAGAGAACTTATTACCGTGATTGTAATACAATTTGGCAGTGGATCCAGGCTTTCAGATGGGGTCAGTGAGGTCAAAGGGGTTTCCATTACTCTTTTGAAAGACTGCTGTTATTCCATCATTTGGGGGATTAGAAACATTATAAAACATCTTTATTATTGATACCAATAATTGCCTGATAAAAACTCAACAGAATAAAAAAGCCAGCACTGATAGATTTTGGGAGGATCAGGCAGAATGATAAATATATTTCTCTCCCTCTTTACCACCTAACAGAAAGGCCTGTTACTCGCTGAATTCTGGGAGATGACAGAGCTTCATGAAACTGTAAGGACTGGTGCTGTGGTGGACTGCATCCCACTGTTAGTCTTCTTGTCTCTCTCTCTCTCAAAGGGAGAGAAACTGAGGCCACATGCCGTTTTAAAAGAAATGCAGAGTCAGCTCCTCCCTTCAAATTCACCCCACTTCATATGTACATCTAAACCACCCTCCTTTCAGGATAGCTGATTCTCCTGATGTTGGAGACAGTTTCCAAACTAAGCATATTACCTGATGTCTCTGTATGCGTTCTGGTCATAGAGCCCATCTTAGGGACAGCGCAAAGTAAATTACAGCAGAAACTTCCTCAAACACACACTTTGCCCAGATTTCAGAATTACAGGGAGACACACTAGTAACATCCACCTCACAGGGTGGGACAAATCACGTTACTGACTTCATGTTCTTCTCAGTCAGGGAAGTATAAAGATGCTATTTGTGTCAATGGTGAAGAATATATTTTTGGAAATATAAGTGTATTTAATACCAGATTCTTTCTAAGTTTATATTTCAGTGGATCTTTTGAGTCCTAATTTTAGCAGTTGCAGACTGAATGTAATTTGGTCATCATTAAAAAAACCCTCTATGCTAAATGATGATACATGACACGTATAATCTTAACAGATCAAGTATAAGATAGAAACAATATTGGCAATGCATATGATAGACATAAGGTTGATGTCTCATAACCAAAGGTATAGACATTGGTAAAGAATTCAAACAGCCCATAAGAAAATGGGTAAAGATATGAATAGACAATTCACATAAGACTAAATTCTGATCTCCGATAAGAAGATGAAAGATGTTCCATCCGCTACTGTTATGGTAATGCAAATGAAATATTATTCTTTTGACTGGAAAAAAGAGAAAACACTTACCGCTGGTAAGGATGTTGATAAAAGGGGACTCTTACCCATTCCTGATGTTTATTGGAATTGTTTATATTTTTGGGAAAACAGTCTGACAATCCCTATTAAAAATATGAGAACTTTTTGACCTAGTAATACCACTTCTGGGAATTTAGATTATAAAGATAAACACACACACATAAATATGGTATGTGTATTGGGTGTTTACAGTGGCATTGTTTTCACTGCTTCCCATCCCAAACACTCAGCAAACTGCTTCACACATTGAGTATGTATCAATAGATTATAGATTAAGTATCAATGAGAATATGAGAATGCCTTATATATGATGCAGACATTTAAAGATTAAATCACAGCAGGGTAGTTAGGAGAGATTTCCATACAATTCAGTGAGAAAATAGATTACATTTTATAACATGGAAAGATTCTTATCCTCCAAGTCAGTATACACATGTCTGTATGTGATCCCGCGGACGTGGAGAAGGAACTAGAAGGGGGCCCACAAGAGTGCTAGCAATGGTTATGTGGGTAGTGGGAGGAGCAGCTTCTAAGAAATGGCTCTGCAGTGGGCATTGAGCCTGCAAAAGTAAGGAGATTTGGTCATCAGGGGGCCATGAACTTAGATGTTATTGTCGGGACATAGCAGAGTTCTGGTTATAAGTAAGCTGGTCAGAGAGCCTTCTCATTTTTTTAAAGGGTTTATAATAATTTCTAGGAATATAGGCTTTTCCCCAGCCCCCAACCCTATGTCAGGGATCCTTTCTGACTATCTTCTGATAACATTCATTTTCCTTTCAAATGTTCCCTTTTTTTAAAAAAAATAAACACTCACCAGTAGTTGATTAGAAATCCAAAATCTTCCCTTAGATATTTGATATAAGATATTAAATATTTCACCTTCTCTTTAGCCCATGGGTAATTTTGGGCATGTCAAAAATGCTTCCCCTGTCTCATTTTCCTCTTATACATTTGCAAATACCATAATTCTCTTCTGTATTATGGGTAGTGACAAATACTATAATTAAGGATAATTATAATGTAAATGCCTAACTTTTTATCCAAGAGGTGTTGTATAAACAGAAAGATTGCGTGTAATACAGCCCCTCAGCAGCACTCTGTTAGCAAATGCTGCTGCTGTTGCTTAAAAGGAGAAAACTGGCTGAGGGGTGGGGCGTGCTACACGCACGAGTCAGTGACCAAGATGGGGATATTCAGGAGAGCTGGCAGACTCTCTGGTCTGTTGTTTGAAGCGCTCCAGTGCATTATCTGTGGTTCAGGGTGGAGAGCCATGTGTGCATGTGTACCAGTAAACAATGCAAAGGAGCAGTGGAGGCTGCAGCTGTAGTTCAAACGCCCTCCCATTACTTGAACAGCATCTGGAACGAATATGGTCGCCCAGGGCCCAGCAGAGCTCATCCTGAAACGAGTGCTGTGGCCACAGATGTGCTAATAGGACTGTGGGATGCACATAAAAAAGTGTCTCTTGGAGTCATAACTTTTTTCTCTGTGACACCACAGACAAAAGTTGTTCTTAATTTGGCTTTCTGAAAACTTAATTTGTATTCGCTGGTGATGGGTTGATTTAGAGGAGCTTTTCCATATCTTCTCATACACTGATTCTGGAGAACAATCAAATGCTGCCTAGACAAATAAATGGAAGTCATCTGGGTGTCATTTATAAACAGTTAAGTGCCCTGAGTACTTGTGCACGCATGCAGGCCCCGGGAAGAAGACAAAGAAGCCTCCCATTTTAACCCTGCCATCAGAACACTGCCAGGCCCATCAGTGCTCAGTGACTGTAGGTTTGCACAGCATCAGGAGAGGTTGCCCCAATGTACTTAGGAGATGGGGCAGCCGGGTATTCAGCATGCAAGGGCTGCCATCATCTTGCCTCATTTAATCGTCAGCTCAGGTGATTAAGAGGTACAAATAGGTGGTTACAGAATAGCTTTGGGGATGTACAGTATATAGGGAATGGAGTAGCCAAAGAACTTGTTTGCATGACCCATGGACATGAACAATAGTGGGGGGATTGCCTGAGGGAGTGGGGGCTGCTGGGTGAAGGAAGACGAAGGGGGAAAAATCAGGACAATTGTAATAGCATAGTCAATAAAATATAATAAAAATCATCAGCTCAGAAATGCACATTTTCTTCATGGAGCATGATTGTGAACATGCTTTGGCACCACCCGTCCTCTGCATCTGCCCTTACTTCCTAAATGAGGCACATGGCCTGGCCAGGACTTATTCTATTTGTCCTTCACTTTGTCCTAAATGATTAAGATGCTTGTTACTCGCCTGAGCCCATCTTAGCACCAGCAGATATCTGGTACTTTCTATCCCATTACTTGTCCTCATCAACATCAGAAGCATATATACTACAACTTTATGGCTCTCTGGTGTATAAATACACAGATATCAGAGTTCCCATTCTTAAGGAGCTCGTATTTTAGTGTACCCTTAGTATCTGTCATCTGTGGAAGGCAGTAGTCACCTGCAAAGGATAAAGATCACTCCTGTTAGATGGCAGAAATTGGGAGCAAATGGCAAGCAAATTGATTGCAATCATGGCAAGGGCTCTGATAACTATATGTTGAAACCAAATGCTGCTGCTAATGAGTCCATGGAAAATAATTTGCTCCAGTCTGCATATAGGAGTTGTTATGGACTGGTTGCCTGGGCCTATAAAGTTTATATGTCAACTTTATCACCTTAATGTGATGGTTTTAGGAGGTAGGACCTTTGGGAAGTAATTGGGTTATGAGGGTGCATTCCTCCTGAATGGGATTAGTGCCCTTATAGGAGAGACATGAGAGAGAGAGACATCTCCCCTCCCTTCTCCCCCTATTCCTCTTCTCTCTCTACATGTTGAAAAGATGGTAGTATATGAACCAGGAGGCAGGCTCCCACCAGGCACCAAATTTACTAGCACCTTGGACTTCCAACCTATAGAACAGTGAAAATAAATGTTGATTAAGCCACCCAGTCTATGGTAATTTGTTACAGCAGGCCAAACTAAAACAGGAGGGATTTAATAAATGTTAAAATGAAGGTATCAGGCAGGGGATGTGTGGATCTCAGAATCTGTGATAATAAAGATCCTGGTAAAGAAGTGAGGGAAAAATGTCTGGAGAGAAGAATGCATTTATGGAATCACTTTTATCATTCTTGTTCCCCTTGACATTGAAAACGTAGAGAAGTAAGAGTCAGTTCATACTTTGCAAAGTAGAGGCAGTGCTGAGGAATAACTGGGATCAAATAATATGGGAAGTTGAGGGAAAAAATGCATACTCAGATTCCACTTAAGGCTTAAATAAATGTAAGTTTATATGAGAAATTTAAAAAATGTTTCAGCAAATCAGATGATCTGCATAAGTAGAAATTCTAAATATATTCTGCATTTACAAGTCAGTGGGATAGCATATTTATTTAGAAATTACAGCTTACAATATTAAAAAATACTCTGAAAAACAATTGTCTGTGAATTGTGTCCAACTAATTTTACTTATTCTAGTGAAAATTTTTATAGGTAAAATGTAAAAGCAACAGCATCTTAAAATAATACAGCAGAGTCGAAATGCTTGCTATAATTTGCCTCTCTTATTTTTTATGTGGCAGAATAAAGAGAGAAGCTGTATGGGATATAAAAGATAATTAGAAAGTTGTCCAATGACTGTACCAGGCTCTGTTTTAGTAGCTGAGAAAAGCTTCAGTGGTCAGGAGCTTACAACTTAGTGTGGCCTCAGGATTTGTGAACTACGGATGACAGTTGTCACATGCAGGTGATAAAGAACATTCCTCTTGGGAGGTGGGAATTGCAAGCAAAAGGTCAGGCTTTGATTGGAATCATGGGGGAATGGTTCTGATAATTACATCTGGTAATTGGTCCTACCAATTCCTCTACTCCTGACAGGGCTTAATACTACCTAAATTGCATCTTTCCCTCCCCTCTTCTTTCCTCCCCTTTATTATATTTTGGTCATCCTTGGCACTGTTGACATTGGGGTTGGATAGTTTCTTCTTGTGGGGCTTCCCGGGCATTTCAGGTATTTATCAGCATCCCCAACCTTTTCTCACTAGATACTGGCAGCATCCCCTAGCTGTGACAGCCAAAACTGTTTCCAGACATTTCCAACTGTTCACAGGCAGAAGGAGTCAAATCATCCTTGGTTTTGAGCTACTGAGCTAAGTACATTCAATATTAACTTAACTGCAGGACAAACAGGAGTCTTGAAGACATTGTGTGTACTTGTGTAGCCACACATCTGTGAATGCAAGGCCTTGGACATGAAATGCACTACAGTTTGCATGTTGCCTTTGACAGTATTCTTGACCCTGTGCCAATAGCTTCCATCCAGTATTCAGGTGAGGTAACTCTGGGGTGGAAGTGAGGCAAGCAGGACCCAGTTGTGACTTCTGCTCTCCTTTCCCTGGAGGCTGCGGGATGCTTATCTCCACGGTATCTAATGCTGGGAAGTATGGGGCCTAGGTTTTGATGAAGAGTGACTTTGAGTTCATCCTGTAATGTGATCAGTGATCAGAAATGGCTTAGAGTGGACAAACACTGCCATGGGTTAACCTCTAATTCCTGGACCTCCTACTTTCCTCATTCTCAGTGTTTTTTCTTCTCATTTATATAGTCATGGATTTTGAAATGAAAGAGTGGAATAAATAAAATCCATTCCTCTACTAAAAGTTGAAGAAATTAAGAGTAAATTTTTCCAAGAAAAGAGCTTTGAGAATTTGTTTATGAATACTACTATCATCATTTCATTTGCCTTCCTTATTTTCACTGACAACTGCTCAAAACATCACAGGTAGAATAACATGTATGCTTGGAACAGCAACATGAGAATCTTTTGGTGTTATTTCTGAAACCCGAGAGTTTATTGAACTGAGTGAATGCAGGTTAAACCTGTCTTTGGAATAATTCAATTAAAACATATTTTTATTATTTGTAAGATTTTATTTATTTATTTTTAGAGAGGCAGGAAGAGATGGAAAAAGAAGGGGAAAGAAATGTCCATGTGTAAGAGAAACATCAATTGGTTGCCTCTAACACGCCCCCAACTGGGGGCCTGGCCTGCAACCCAAGCTTGTGCCCTGTCCTGGAATCAAACCAATGGCCTTTTGGTTCGCAGGCCAGAGCTCAAGCCACTGAGCCACACTGACCGTCGTTATTACTACTGTTATGCTGCTCAACTTGCCCAACTATATTCCAAGGAAGAAAGTTGTATAACAATGGAAGAGTTCACAGTCTGTATATTTGAGCTAAATCAGAGAGGTAACGGCAACTCTATCACTGCACAATATTATGTGTGAACTGGGGAAACTTTTGAGACAGAGTGAGGCCGTAAACCAGTGAGTGAATTATAATGATGCAGACAGTAGTCATTTTGATTTGATAGGTGTTCAGCAGGACTTTTATTACATATATTTTCCATTTTATTTAAAGGAAAATTCCACCCAATTTGCTTAGACCAACCATCTGGAAGTACTTTTTCCCTTTATTGCCTTTGACACCTTGCCAACTGAATGAAAAATGATAGAGGATGAAAAAATTACAAAAACTTTGTTTTTAATGCAATTTAATGTTATAGAAAATGCTAATTTTTTATCTTTCAATGCATACATCAGTTAAATTAAGCTTCTCTAAGTTTCCTCTGTTAAGCGTTTGTCCTCTGGTATGTGTGACAAAGTGTTTAGATTCCTGTTCTTCCTCCTGCTATCCTTTTACATCTCTGAGGCCCAGCATCTTACAGATGTCTGTGTTCAGTGCTCATTGTCACTTTATTAGTAGGCGAATTCCATCTTGCATCTGTGGAACCCTAGATGCTCAGCAGTCACATTCCTATGGTTGGTGCAGCTTCTTCTATAGTGGCCAAAGGCTTTTCCCCCCATTCTTTAATGAAATTTTACTTAGAGAAAGCAGTTTTCTGAAAGATGCATCTTAAATGCAACCACTCATTGGAAACACTTATTGGATAAATCAGGTAGTGGTTGATTTATCATTTGAAAATTAAAAATCTCTTACTGATTTCAGTCAAATGCCTATCTTCTTCACAAACCATCCTGTTTCATAGTGACCTGATCTTTGCCTATGTTTGTATCAAGTAGACTGAGCTTTGAGGGGGGCAGTGAGTCACATAAAATTGAGACCCATCTATGAAATGGAATGGTGTAATATTTATAGCAGACTTGCTATGTGTCAGGCACTGTACTAGGTGTTTTTTGAATGTATGTTAATCATGACAGAAACTCCTTACGGTAAGGTGTTCTATACCCTTTGAATGGATAAAGCTGAGACACAGACATTATGTAACTCCCCCAAGGTAGAATCGTAAAGCTGGGGTTCATTCCAGGGCTCGCTAGTTCAAAAGGTCATGCCACGATACTGGGAAAAATTCTTTGCTTCTCTTGATTGTGAATGATAACTCTGGTTGTTGTTTGCTTCTAATAAGCATATTTGATAGGTTTTTGGATGAGTTTGTTGTTGCGTTTATGTGAAGATTTCTAGTAAATAATGTTACCAGTGTTTTTATGTTATGATTGTTAGACAGTAAAAACATCAGTCAAGCCAATGACTTATAAACATTTGGAAAGGGACATATTTCTATCTTAATATTTATGTAGGATCATGAACTGTATAGCGCTGAGTGTAGATCTATGTGATAAAATCTAATCAGAGGGACATTTTAAAAAATTTTATGCTCATTTAGAGAGAATGTATTGGATAGGCATCAGCAGAAAGAGCTAGAGAAAAACTATCATCTTAGATGAAAGTAATTTTTTCTTATTCATAGTGAATGGCTAGATCTGGAACACAGCTGAGTAGTGTTTTCCATATCTTATGCTTCATTTACTGCAAATGAAATTAAGTTTTTTCACTGGTATCTTTTAAAGTCTCAAATATTATTACAATGAAATATGATGATTGTAATATCTATTTATGCATGTAACATGTGTTTTCCTAAAATAATTACATAGTACATTTTTATTTCACAGTGACAAAAGAGTTGGATATTCTTTTAGCTCTTACCCAGATAAACAAGAAAGGTAGTAGGTGGATAATTTTCAATCAAATTCTACTAGATAGAAAAAAATTTAGGAAATGTTTTCCCTTAATTTCTTGACGTAAGTTAATCTTAGTTTATAGAAATGTTTCATACCTGTTTTGATACATACATTGCTTGCATTCAGTGAAGTTCATTTAAAGGAGAAATAATAAACTTTGTAAATGGTAGGCTGTTGGGGATACTCAGAGCACAGGAATGTTTCAGAAACATAAATTATATGGCTATATAATTTGATTTTTATTCAGCATTTAGAGCTTTTGTTGTCCATGTATGACAAAAACATTGGGAAATAATATTTGCCTTCCCTGTTCTGTAACTCTGTATATGCAACAGGGTACCAATGCTTAGTGATTTACCCTTTCTTTTAACCTCCCCTCCTCTCTCCCCCTTCAGCCATGCTCTGCAGCATGCCTTACCACTCTTTCCAGTTCGAACTTTTTTAAGATATAACCTTCTCCTTTATGACGTCCCACTGAATCTCCTGCAAGGTTTTTGCCCCAATATATCAACTTATACCAGCCTATTTATGTGAGTTCTGGCTCCCCCATGCCCAATGTGATGGGTGTGCCATTTAAGCCTTGCATACCCTCTCCCTAAACTTTCTAAATCTTGTTTAAGGCTTCAGAAGCCAGCAGAGTTTCTCCTTATTCTTCTCTGTCTAACCTTCTTGTTTTTGGTTAGCTTCATATATATCTAGTGTGCACTATTACATTTGCTATCACAGGTGGTACATGTTTAAGTAATGCCCTTTCTCCTTCCATGGAATACTACCCTGATGATTTGGGAAATGTTTCTGGCCTCTTTCCTATTATTGTATAATATAATTTTATTTCCCATTCTCCTGGATGTGTCCTTCATTTTTAAGTTGCCTTCACTCTGACTTCTAGGAGCCCAATACCTGGCCTTCTGACCTTGTGACCTTTATTTTGGAATGAAGATTCTGTTTACCCGCTGCTAACAATCATTCCACATACACTTCATTTGGTGAGTTTTATGGAATGGTAGACCTTGTGGATGAAACACCAGACATTGCTGATGGATGCATGTATGAATGCTGTGTTTTGATTATGAAGTCTCTTCATGTAAGAAAACATTAACACTGGGGACTGTTCAGTGTAGAAAAAAAATTAGTTATGTATTAGAGGAATCTATAAAAGCAGTTCATATTTTTTTTGTTTTATATGACATTCTTGATCTGAAAGTCTAAAAAATATTGTTAGTCATTCCAAAGATAAGTTATTGGGGTATAGGGTAATCTAGGAAGTGCTAGGTTGTATTCTGTTTCAAAGAAATAATTCTCTAGGGCTTAATTAGAATGAGCAGAAGAAGATAGGGATAAAGGAGAGGGCACCTGGAATCCATGACGAGATTGATTTTCCACCCACCATTTACTGGGACAGGACACTGCCTTCTTGAAGGAGACAATCTTTCATTCCAGGGAACACCTTGCATGGATTTTGTTAAGACTCCCTGTCTCATTCTAAAAGAAAGCTCTAGCACTGACAGTCATAATATTATACAGCTTTGATTAGCTTTAGTTTATCCTTCTGTAAGTTATAACTCATGATATTTTTAAATCATGATCACAAGTTTAATGTAAGTTTTTTTCATTTGGTGAACCAAAAATTAACTATTTCTTCCTTCTTCTATAATTTAATTCTTGGGGCTGGGGAATGAGCTGATGTTCTTGCAGTGGGTGAGACATGGTAATGATATGACTTGACTGTCAGTCTATGGGTGACTTAAGAGAAATGCCTAGCCGGTTTTAGTTGGGGATGGTTTATGTGAGACTCAGGTGTTCCTATATCAGTGTGCTGCTTCCACCTGATGTTGCTTAAATATGGGCTTAGAAAGATGCATGACCTCTGAAGTGGCTGAATTTAGAAGACGCGCACGGTGTAGCTAAGGCACAGTATAGACATGCACAACAAAGACTCGGCTTGTATTTGTCTGTTTTAGCCCAGTGGCTGAGCTAAGTGTCCAATTAAGAAGATTTATGAAACTCTGGAGCCTCAGAAGATAATCAGTGGCTCAGCAGAGAACATGCTGGAGACATGCCATTTTATTTCTCGCTTTTCATTGTGCAGCCATCTGACCCTATTTCTTTTGTCTGAGCTGGAACGACCAGCCTAGTGTGCATGAAGGTTGAGAATAATTTTTTGGAATGGTGCTGTAAACTATTTTATTTATGGTTACACAGCGTACATAGTTTTTCAAATGATCACAAGATGAAATGAGAAATGACTTTGTGGAAAAAAAAAGTCCAGATGGAAATTGTCATTTGCTGTAACTCAAGAATAAATATCGTAAGTAGGAGCTGAATGCTGTGTTGTGGAAATGTAGGCAGCTCGTATGCCTCTTTTCTTTACTCACAGATTGTTTTATTTACTTACATATAATATGTGAAAAGGACAGCCTGGATGCTTTGCAAGATTAAAGACCAATGAAATGGAAATCCCAATCCCGGGAAAATGGACTGCTGACTGCCCAGGGAAATCAGACATTAAAACAGCCCCTGATAAAAAGAACAAAATGCTTTAAAAAGGTAGACAAAGGCCCTTCTTCTTTGGAGCCCATGTGATGTCAAATAGAACTTATCAGTTACACATATAATGTTTTAAATAAGATCTTAGTAGTTCTCTAGAGTGCCTTATTATTATCATTATTATTATTAATTTTTTACATTCTTAATAGACCTACAAGATCATTATGTTTTCTTTTGTCCTAATATAGGTGTAGGTGCATGCTTATATGTTATTTACACAGTTTTTTATTTAATAAAACCAAATGAAACTAACTTTTAATGAACAGTTTCTAAACAAGAAAAATTCTACAACAAAACAAAAACTAAAAGTGTTTTTCCTATCCATTATTATATTCATAGGGACATATATAACAGTTTTTATTGAGATAAAAAAATGCCTGGATATAGAAATAAAGAAAAAAACCCAAGTAAAGGATATAGTATCACACTTTGTCTCAATGTGAAACGAGAGAGCACTAGGGGTCTTACTCATTTGTTAGAGCTGAAGTTTTTTCTAGAAGTCTTTTTCTCTACTTGGAGAGCTTGGTTTGATTAGCTGCCTGAGTGATCAGCAGGAACCTTCGGATAATGACATAGTCATCCCATCTACTGCCTCTGTCTGTGGTACTTGCACTAGGAGGCCAGGTGCATTTAATCATTTCTCAACACTTCCTTGGGAGAGGGGGCGATGTATACTTTTCCACAGGGAGAAACTTAGTCATGGAAAGGTTTAAGAGGTGAAGGTCTGAAGGTCAACCCCCAAGTCAGTTACAGAGCAGCTGCAGAGGAGCCACTGTGTCTCCTTCTCACTCAGGTAAAGGCCCCTTCCCAGGTGTGGGCTGGGAGGAAGGGCTGGGCCAGGGGCGTGCACTGGACACAGATGGACAGAGACAGAGGGAAGTGGGGTTTCAGCTCTTGCTTAGGCATAAACTCAGATCAGTAAAGTGCTTGTTTTACAGTTTCTCCCTGGTTCGCTGTAAGATGGCTGATGAAGTTTGCCGGAAAAGGACTTTGAACTTCATAGATGAGAAGTATAGCCCAAATCCCAAATTTCACACTAAGATATTTGACCCTGAAGGTTTAGAGAGAGAAGTATGTTTGGGTGAATGATTATCTTTGGACTTTCCTGGTGAATCATTTTCATGTGTTTTTAGCCATATTTCTGAACTATGGGTATTAAACTGTATTTTATATAGATCACTTAGCTGGCGATTAGCCAGGGTGTCAAGAGATTATCCAAGAGCAACTGATTGGCATCCGGACTCCTGGATCCTACTTTCAGCTCTGCTGTCAACAGTGGTTCTTGGGCAAATGACTTCCCCTCTTGGGAACTCAGTTTCCATGTCTGTAAAAAGAGAAGGTTGAAGTAAAATCGGTGTTTTTAAAACTGTGTCTAAAATGGCCCAGGTTTCCCCCAAAGTGCTCTTAAAGGAAAGGGAGGCTAAGGTCATCGCTTTTGAAAACAGTGGTCTGTTGTTAGAAAAGGTTGAAAGAACCAAGTGTTCCTTGACTCTATGAGGTTTATTTTAAAATATAAGTTAAACATAAAATTCGTCTTGAAATATTTGCAATTTCAAGTAGCCACAGAGTGGAGTGGTTCAGAGATCCTGAGAGACTGCAGCCTGGGTTCATACCTTAGCTCTGAAATTACTATGACCCTGAGCATGGTTTTTAATATCTCTGTGTGTCAATTTCCTCATATGTAACGAGGATAAAAACTTTGGGTGATAATGATGTAGGTTCATCAGTTGTAACAAATGTACTACTCTGGTGGGGGACATTGGTAATGGTGAAGGCTATGCATGTGTGGAGGGAGAGGGTATATAGGGATCTCTGTATCTTTCATTAATATTGCTGTGATCCTAAAGTTGCTTTAAAAAGTAAAGTCTATCAATAAAATGATAATAATAGTAACTGTCCTATTGGGTTATTATAATAGCAAGATAGTTAATATTGTAAAATGTTTTGAACAACACCTCACACCTATTAAACACCATATAAGAGTTAAATAAATGTATACTCACCCATCGGAAAACTTGTTTTTCAACTTGGAGAGAATTTCTGCAATTTATGAGCCATTTCAGTATTTTCTGCATGTTCAATGAATTTTCAAATTGACTTAGTAAGTTGGTAAGCTAAGCATTTGTGTAGAGTGGACATCGTAGGTCCAGAAAATAACTTGAGTAATAGTAACATTTACTTAAAGATCCATTTAAAATCTGTGTAGAAAAGAAACCAACAATACTTGCATTGGGCTAATTTTATATCTTTTCTGTACATTCTCTTGACACAAACATTTCCAAAGTGTTAACCCTAAAGGTATCTTATGCTGTCCCATATGGTATTTTCATCAGGTCTTAGAAGTCAACTTATGTATATGTTTCTTCTCCTCAAATTTGGTTTTAAGCTCCTTAATACAGCCTAAAATTTCTTTGAATTATTTTTCAAATGTAGCTTAGTGCTCTAAAATGCTTTACTTGGCCAATATATGCTTAATGTTAAAATTTGATACTTGATTCATTCACATAAATCAAAACATTATTTTCTTAATATCCATTATTATTTTATTGATATTTTATTTTTATCTTCCTCCTTTTAAGATTCTCTATTTATCTTTAACCTTTAGCATTTTAATTATGATGTGTCTTGGTGTGGTCCTCCCTGAGTCTAGTTTGTTTGGGACTCTCTGTGCTTCCTGGACCTGTATGTCTATTTCCTTTCTCAAATTAAGGAAGTTTTCCTTCAATTTCTTGCTCTTCCTCTTCTCCTTCTGGTATTCTTATGATTTGGATGTTGGCACATTTAAAGTTGTCCTAGAGGTTGCTAATCCTCTCCTCATTTTTTAAAATTCTTGTTTCCTCCTTATGTACTGGTTGACTGTTTATTTCTTCCTTATGTTCCAGTTTCGCCCTGGCTGGTTTAGCTCAGTGGATTGAGCGTCGGCCTGCGAGCTAAGTGTCGCTGGTTCGATCTTCCAGTCAGGGTACATCAGAGAAGGAAAACTCTGACTCCAAAAAACCTCCGCTGCCTTGCGGCATACCTCTTCAGGGGAAAGGCTAAGGGAGTAAACCCCGACAGAAAATCCGGAGCCGGAGTCCCTAAGGCGGTTTGACGTTGTAGTCAACACCGGCAACTCCTGCGGCGCACCTGAACCCAAGCTGTATCGACTCCGTCTTTCCCTTGGACCCTTCAGCTGCGAAGAGAGGGGGGGTCTGCTGCATGGGCAACAGCAGACCCTCCATATTACCCTGCCCAGGCTCTGTAGCTTCAGCGTCATCACAAGATGTCGATTCAACACGGGAGGAGACAGATACCATGTCACTCCCGAGTCGGACTGCACAGCCAATCTCGGCGGTGCAGATAGACTCTTAAGAAGCTACACCATCGTCTCTCGAGACGGATGGCTGCCGACGAGTTCCAGTTTGTTGATTTGAACCTGGTTTCCTTCCCTTCACCATTGGTTTCATGTGGATTTTCATTCATTTCACTTATTATAGCCTTCATTTCTTCCCTGTCATGCTTAATCTTTTCTGTCAAGTCTGTGAGCATCTTTATCACCAGTGCTTTAAACTGTGAGTCTGTTAGGTTGGCTGTCTCCTCGTCGCTCAGTTCTTCCACTGGAACATTGATCTGCTCCCCCTTTTGGGCTGTACTTCTTTGTCTTCACATCTTGACAGTTTCCTGTATTTGCCGCTGAGACTTAGGTAGAGCTGTCACACCTGTTAGGTTGTAAGGGGCGAAGCCTTAGGTATTCATCAGTGCTGGTGATCCATTTCACTACATTGTGGTGCTGTATGTGGGGGAGGGGTCTGAGGGGGAACAGTACTGATTGTCCCATACTTGCCCCCTTTCCAGGCACTTCTCCCCTTTCCCTTACTAAACAAGCTGACTCAAGTGACTGGCAATTTCTTCCTCTGCCCCAACCCCCACTGGCTTTCACAGTCAGAAGCAATGTGGCTTTATTTTCCTCGGTGCTGGAACTGTGTACTGCATGGACTGGTCTGGGGCTGGGATTGGTCTGGTTTTGGGCTGGGATTGCTTCCCAGGTTTAAAATGTATGACTGTGCTTTTTGACGGAGCTATAGTCCCTGTGCTGCCGCCGCCGCCGCTGCCACCACTAGCCCTGCTGCCAGCTATTGTAGCCACGCTCCACCCCCACAGCCACTGCTGCAGCGCTGCACTTCGCTCTCTCCATCCAGGCAATGCCTCTCCTGGATTTCTGGCTGAATATTTCTTCTTTATTTCTCTGTTTGTTGAACTTTTATGTAGTTCGATTTTTTGGATCTTCTGGGTTTTTTAAGTTTTGAAGTGGTTGTAAAGTCCTTTTTAATGGTGAGGGAGACAGAGTATGTCTACACCTCCATCTTGGCCGGAAGTGTATTTGTATTGTTTTAATGAATTTAAGGTAGATTCTTTATGAGACTGTTTCAACTGGCCAACCTTTAAAAAGCTTGTGTCATGCTCTTTTTATGATATTATAAAGAGATAACCATAATTTTGCTTAACTTAGCAGTGAGTAAGCAGTTGTCATTAGGGAAATGTTTCTGTTTGGACAGATCCTGCTGTTGGGCATGTGGAGCCCTTAGGAATTCAGCTAATTTGTTGGTGACATTTTAACTGTGTTTATTTGATTTCTAAGCAGTTCTTTCCTCCATGTCCCTTTCTTGGAGTTGGTAAGGCAGGAAACATGTATAATCATGGGGAATTATAAACCCCAAATCCTTTTCTTCCTGGTATATAAAGAGAGATTCCTGATATCCATCATTTTTGGTCACTTCTGCTAGCCTAAAGGTCACTTTATCTGTCTGACTTCTCCTAGGAGTATATTAGATGTAGTCTGTGCCTGCTCATGGTCACTGAGTTGGAGTTGGCGTACTCTCTTGCAGACACGGTTAAACCCAAACATGTCTTCCAAGGGTCAATTCAATCCTAAGGACTATTAAGTGATATGGAAGAGAATCTAGCATATTTGAAGTTCCCCTTTTAAAAGATCATGCAAACTTAATTCTTGATTATTGGCCGTGAGCAGGACACCAGGCACCTTGACAACCTTATGCAGGTATTAATAGCTCTTTACTCCTTGCAGTCATCCAGAGAGGTGGGTGTGGGTGGGTACCTTTATTTTAACAACAGAGAAACAGCACCACAGAACTGAAGCAACATGGCCAAAGTTTTTATTTCTGTGTTTGACTCAGGTCTGTCCAGCTCCAAATATGGTATTGTTCTCTGTCTGTATACCAGGTCTCATTGACTTCTGTTATAAATTTTTCAGTTCAATGAGGGTGAAGGGAGGCTCAGAAGGAATGCTTCAGAAACTTGATTTCAAGTATTGCTGAACTAAGAAGATGCTGCCATATGAGTGGGAAGTTTGCCAAGTCCTGAAGTCAAGAGAACTCTGGTGACTGGATGGTGGGCAAGGTTTTATGGAAGCATGCAGGATGGCCCCACTGTGGATCCCTGTGGCAATCTGGATCTCTGGGGAGTCTGTCTTTCTATGAAGCCATTTCTAAGTGTTATCCAGATTCTCAGAAGGGACAGAAATGCTGTAACAAACAGGGTGTTGAACACCCTGTTTTGTTTCCTGACGTGTTTAAACACAGTCTCAGACGACATTCCTGGAATTGGCTGCTCGGTCCTGTTGTTTCATGGTGGGATAAAATAATGAATATCTTGCTTAACATTCTGTGACTCTAGAAGTTGCTTCCAAACCACATGGCTCCTTATTAAATTGGGTGAGAGAACGTGGTTGCAGAGCTGGTTACCTTATATTCACCCTTTCTTTTGAGTGGCTGGATAATATGTTCTGGAATCTAGTACCTGTTTAAAAAGAGGCAGATGATAAAACAGCTCATCACTTGTTGGTTTATGGTCATGGAGGTCACCTGAGATGGTCCACCTGGGATGGATGTCTCAGGGTTTGTTTATTCATTTCTGGCCATTTTCTTCCTTGACCTCAAGAAATCATTATCAGAGGTTTATTTAATGATGATTTTTGCCCCTAACAAGGGGAAATTATTTGTCTTCAACTTATGTCCCAGTGAGTCACTGGAAAGATCCCCTGTAAGAGGAGACTTCTAATCACTCATCATTGCAAATACATGTTTCAAAATAATTTGATTAAAGAAGCAATCTAGTGATATAGCACTAGGGACTTTGAACTGTAACCGAGTCTTATGAATGATTTAGTTGTGGCTTCAAGATTTATTGCTGGTGTTAGAAAGTTATGGGAACCCAGGCTGCAATTTGAGTCCTATTTTTCTCTTTCATACACAGATACATATTTCTGGCCGTTTTCTTCCTTGATGTCACTTGGTATACAGACAGAGTGAAAAGGATACCATATTTGGAGCTGGGCAGACCTGAGTCAAACACAGAAATAAAAACTTTGGCCAAGTTGCTTCAATTCTGTGGTGCTGTTTCTCTGTTGGTAAAATAAAGGTACCCACCCACCTCTCCGTGTGACTGCAAGGAGTGATGAGCTAATAATACCTGCATAAGGTTGTCAAGGTGCCTGGTGTCCTGCTCATGGCCAATAATCAAGGAAGTAAATATATGTATATATTTAGTAGAGAGTGCCAGTTGAAAACACTTGACATTATGACCTTGATTAGAAAAAAGAAATCACTGATGTATTTTGTTTAGTTTAACCTCATGGCAGACTGTTAATGGAAGCTTTTATTAGCATGGTTTGTAGAAATATGACAGCCTTGGATTTCATAGATGGGAGAATTAACATAGGAATCATATGTACGTATTCTACAGATGATTTACAGTAGGATACTTGGCCTGGCTTTGAACTTGAATAGAAATACTATGTAGTTTTATAACCAGACCTTTACTGTGCTTCTGACCAGTTCCACTTGCAGAAGAGGAGAGTTGTGTGTGTTTAGTCTCTGTATCTATTTTTCTCTAAGTCTCTTTTTCTGTTTTATTAAGTTGTTTGTTTTTAACACTTAAACCTCTGAGCACTGAGAAGCAATGCTCACTCAGCAAAGAGGATTGGCCCATTGTTTTCAACAAAGGATAAGATGGCTTAAAATTAGGGGTTGTGATTTTCATTGCAATGTGACAGCATGTATGTGTTAGTCATTGCCTGCTAGTCAGTGTGAGATGATGCACGTGAAGGATTTAATATTATAATCTTCACAGCCATCCACAGGGAAAGTGCAAGTAATATCCTTATTTTGTAAAGAGACAGTTGAGCCTCTCTAGGGAGAGGTTAAGTAATTTGCCCAGAGTTACCCAGCCAGCAAGTCTGGAAGCCCAGTGGAGGAGCTGGGCTTCTTAACCCTTATAGTCATTGCCCATTTGTCTCAAAACTATTGGTTGGGCCTTTGTAACATTTACGGACGAAGTCTCTATTGTGATGAAAACGTGTACTAACTAATAAAAGTGTCTCTGCTGGTTGACTGGTGATGTATCAGGGAATTAAGTTTATAAATAATTATGTCACTTTATAAGTGGAACAGTAAAGTCTATATACAATGAGTGCTGAGTGCAAGGTTGAAGGAAGAAGTGATTTTCATGGGCAATGAGAGTGGGAAAATAGTGAAGCTTTTGTGAATATTTTTGAAGTGGTCCTTCACAGGAGAGGAGGCATAGATGGAAAATTCCACTTTGGAGAAAGAATTCTGAACATAAAAAGCAAAAAGATGTGTAGGCATGAATGTGCTGGTGTCTCAGGAATGCTGAATCATGGATGGAGCCTGATGGGAGATGAGGCACAAGTTTGGGGTAAGACTGTGTTCTATCTGCTGACCATGTTCAGAGATGGTCCACAGGATAAAGTGTAGAAGGTCAGAACAGAGGTATTTAAGCCTACTGAGGATAGATGGAAGAAAAAGAACAGAGCCAGGGATGATTCATTCAGGACAATGGCTGGGGCAGAAAGAAAAGGGCATTCAACAGGTAGCATTTAATGGCCACTTAGTACATGCCTGGTGTTGTTCTGGGAGCATTAAAAGCATGAGCTTATCTGGTCCTCACAAAAACCTTGGCAGGTAGGTGGTACTAGTATTTGAAATGAGAAAAGACAGTTGGCAGAGGTTAGTAAACTCTTCCAAAGTCATCAATTTAGAAGGTGGCAGAACTCAAACTCACATATTTCCAATTCCAGAAATCGCTTGAAAGACCTGTGAAATATTCTCATTTGCATGGTAGAAATGGAGATAAATTCATAGCCTCTCTTTAAAAACTAAGGGTGAGGTTGACACATGCCACTTTTAAAAAGTCTAGAGAAGTATTGATAGATGAGATAAGTTGTCAGAGTCCTTTTTAGCTTCGTGGTTTAATGTTTACAGTAGATTTGTTATTTATAGTCTTTTGCCATAAGCAAAATCACCTTATTTATTAATTGTAAGAATATGTGGATATTTTCAGTATCCTTTTTATGGGTCAATCTTAAGTGAAAAGAGTGGACCAACAGATTATGGTTTAGACATTTAGGGGTGTGTGTGTGTGTGTGTGTGTGTGTGTGTGTGTGTGTGTGTGTGTGTGTGTGTGTGTGTGTGTGATTATGTGTAGAGTGAATTGTTTTAAGTGTGTGGCTATAGCAAATAAGGACATGATTCTTCATGCTGTAGACAAGTGCAGATGACTGTCTCATAATTCCTATGTGGGGTCCACTTGGACTGGGACAAACTTGCATTTGATTTATTAGAGTGTGCTGAGGACAGTGTTCTGGCCTGCACAGATACACTGGTATGGAGGAAATGGTGACAGTCAGGAGAAGAGGCAGCTGTTTGTTACGACTATGTTGTACTTAGTTAGCGACCCTGGGCCAATTCTCATCCTTGAAATTCCTTAGGAAAATTCCCATGGGATGAGAAGCTTGCCCAGAAAATCCCCATAGGATGAGAATCTTGCTCAGTGGTCAAAGAATTAATTTGCAGATAGATGCTTGCTTAAGATTTATAGAATTGTGATTTGGGGAAAACATAACTATTTCGTGATCTGAAATGCTAATCTGACAGTTCACAGCACACTATGACCCCAGGCTGTGGGAACTATGGAGGAAGGGACAATACTGATATTTAAGAGCTGAGCAGAGGACCACGAGGGACTGCTGATTCCAAGTCAATTACACAAGTGTTGCATGATGGAGGCTTCACATTAAGAGTTAGAACTTGTGGTCTTTGGGATAGTTCTGAGATTCCAGAAACATTCTTTTGGTCTGCCATATGGCACTAGGTCCTTAGCCTTCTAAGAAGTCCATGCTCTGAGCAATATAATATCAGAGCATTTGTTATTTACACATAGTTGAAGTAATATGTCCACGTACTTGGACACCACTGTTATGGATACTGCCCATCTGCCTTCATGTCCATTGGTTCTTCCATTTGTTCTTCTTTTTGGAGAATGAGAAATACTGCAAAAAACTTTCCTTTAGTATCTGCCTTAATTGCTTTAACACTGGAAAGAAACACTTGGAAAAGAATGGAAATTTCTGTTAAGTGTGTGTGGGTGAAGAAGTGTGTATAGTCTCTAGGGATTGTTGAAGGTGTGTGTGGCATGCATGTTGGAGATGACAGTTCTTGGGCTTGAAGCCAGGTCTCCACCAACATGATTATTAAGTAATATTAAAAATTGATAAATAATATACTATAGAATATAAATTGAGGTAATTTTTTAATGCTAGGTGATATAAATTATAAAGCAGTTTGTAATTTTAAATAGTGGAAGATATTTAAAATGATTTAACTCTGGTGCTGCTACTTTCAAGATTGACAATAACCTGGGGCTAGAAGGTTGACTTCTCTGAATCATAGTTTCTTGTCCAGATTAAACTCAGGTCTGTGATTCCCAAGCTGTCAGAGGTTTCTTCCAAAGTTTTTCTTGTCATTGCATGCAGAAAATGATAACATCAGTGTGGGTAGCTTTGGTAAATGGAGAAGACTTCTCACCTGGAGGCTGAAGGGGCTGGTCCCTGGCCACCTGAATTACAGCTCTTCAGTTTCCTAATCCAAGTTGGACGCTCCTTTCCCCTACTGTGACTCACGTCTGTTAGAAAATTGTTTTCTCACTGTGCCTGTACTCTTGCCCCTTCCTGTAACCTCTCTCGTTCTAATCTGTGAGAATCACCATTAACCACTGAAAAATACTGGACAATAAGCTTTTGAAAGGTTATGATCTCATTGTATTTTATCTTTAGTATGGTGTGTGAAGGTAACTCACAAGATAAATGAAGAGTCCGTTGATGGTGCTTTTGAACTTTAGCTCTGACTTCCACTTAGGAAGTTATGGATGACCACCGATAGTGCCTTTCATTGGATCTGGCATTTGATGCCACTCCATTATCGTATTTTTTCCCAGACTTCTGAACATCATATTGTTTTTCTCAATTCTTTTTTTTTCTGCACTTGCTTCAGTCAGCAGGTCTTTGGTCAATATGCCCCTTAGCTAAAAAATCTAAATTCTAGTTTCCTACTGTGAGTAATATCTTTGGCCATGTGGAATTTCCTCTAGAGAACTTGGGTTTATCATCTTGTTCTATTTTATTTTTATTTTTATCTGGAGGTTATAGCTCTCCTTTCAGAAGAGGACCATTCAGATGCTCCTGAGTTTGTGACAGGGCTTTAGATGATGATCTAGTTCTGAGGAGATAAAATAATTCTGATTCCTGTAAAATAATTGCAGGTTGTCTTTAACAACATCTTCCCTGTTCACACAGACATCTTCAAGCATGAGCATGCATGACCAATGTGCCGAGGTTGGACTTACTAGATACAGCTGCATCTGTCCTCTGGTGATGGACATGAGTTGGCGAGGGGAATAAATTCCCAATTCATTTTGATTCTTCTTTATAGTATTTCTTAGCACCTATAAAATTTTTGTATGATGTACTTACAGTGAACTTTAAAAAATAACCTCCAAAAGTATTAAAAATATGCAGATCCACATATTTCAGAACACTGTAATGGGTGTATTTTCCTCCAGGTGTTAATTGTAACAATGAAGATCTACATTGTCATGTCTAATAATTATTGAGTACTTGCTGTGGGCACAATGTTCTAAGTGTTTCTCATTGATTAAATCATTAAATCTCCACAACCTTACGAGAAAGGCACAAAGGTTATCCCCACTTGAAGATGAAAGTAGAGGACATATAACCACAAGAGGCCAAGCTAAGATTTGTATCCAGTGTAGAGTCAGACTTACAGCCAGGATCCTGGTGTTTGTATGTTTATATTTCAATATGAGAATGTGCATGTATATATGCATGTGATCACGCCTCTGTGGGTGTGTGCCTATGTGTGTGTATTTATTTACTGGCCACAAACAGAGTTTAGTTTCCTACCAATACTCTTAATGTTATATCTTGAGTATTTCTCATGTCCTTAAAATATGTCTTAAAAACACTATCTTGTCTTCCTGATATACTTATTTTGTATAGAACCATTTTCATCCCCCTAAATATAAGCTTCTAAGTTCTGGTTGTAACACATAATAATTTGACTAGGAAGAATATATTTCAGTGTAAATCTTTGTTGATACCTCTGGTGAATTCCTTCAAAAAATGTCCTAGAAATGAAAACAAAAGGCGAAGTGTGTAAATACTTTTATGCTTTTTAAAAATTTGTGTGTGTGTTTTGGAGGGGTGGTTTGTCAAATCACAAAACTGTCTTATTAAACAGCTGTAGCCACCATCAACAGCCTCATGTTTGCCTTTCAAAATGGCAGTCATTAAAGCACTACTGAATTCTCAGGGTGGAAACACATTTTTTTCAGACTTCTCAAATAGGTAGCTTTCTTCCACAACTTGCCAATTTATGTGATTCATTAGATTAGTTACTACACTAAATAGAGCCATTTGTTTGTGGTTCGCTGCAAGGAAGTGTCTTCAAATGGTGATATTGTGCTTGGGATGCATCAGATTTTCCAGACTGAGCTGTTTGTGAGTTTAAAGCACAGCTCCATCACCTCCAACCTCATCTTCATGGTTAATGAGCTGCGTCTTGTGCTACTGTGGTTGTAAAGAGAGAACTGCAGGAATTTTTCAGAACAGCGAGATTAAGCATAACATTTTGCCTCTTACATATGATGTTGGAGAAGGTACATCACTTTCACCTGTGCACTCAACCAGAAATACAATCTATTGCTTATTGACAAAACAAACGTGTGCTAACTTTCCTAGAATGATTTTGCCAGTATGTTCTATTTACCAAGCTTTAGTGGCAACTTTGAGGACAAAAATGCAGTATCGCCATGTCAGGATGGAAAGTATTTGACAATGCTGTGTGCCTGAACATTCCTTGTTAGTATAAGCAGAGAGTTTTGCATAGTACAGTTTGTTTGTCGAGGCTGATAAAACCAACTTCCTTTCTGTGGGTAAGAGTGAAGATTATTTCCCCTGGATAAAAGGATTTTAGTAGGTAAAGGAGTTGGAGGTTCCAGTTTCAGAAATGTCCATCATTAGCTCAGTTTACACCTGCATGTCCTGTGTTCTCATCCCAACTATTCTTCACTGGACTTTAAATAAGATGAATAGGAATTTCTTGTTCTGCTTAAGGACTGTTTATGGGAAGTTATGATGCAAGTTTGTACATTCTCAACACCCCTTCTTTAAACCTGCCCTGCTTTCTGTCTGACCTACAGCAACAGTTACTCCATTATTTCTTACCTCATACTTAGTAAGCCTAACCTGAACTGAATCTAAATATGTACCTTAGGGTCCCAGTCTTCTTAATTAATTCATAAAACTAATCTCACATCACTCATTTATTTTAAATCTCAATATTTTTACTGGCTTTAAATTATAAAATACATACAAGCTTGTTGAAAATTCAAACAGGTAGAAGAATATAAAATGTCCCTACTGCCTAGTAATCACAATTCTTTTACACTTACAAGCATGTACACATGGAAATTGTTTGGTTTATTTTAGTCAAAAACTGGATCTTTTTCTTTCTCTTTTCTTTATCTCTCTATAAATAAAAAAATGTCTTAACTTAATTTTTTTCACTCAAGATCATTATTGAATTTTTTATGTCAGTGTGTAGAGTCTTACTATGTTGGTTTTACAAGCTACATAATATTCAGTCATAGGCATGTGCCATAATTTATTTGATCTCATCACTTCTCAGTGAATTCTACCCTGCGACTTTATTCCATTTTTCTGCCAAAAGTGTGATCTTTTAATTTCCACTGCATTTACACGGATTCCTACTCTTCCCAAAACTCATCTTTCCCAGCCTTTTTCTATATTAGCCTGATGCATCTTTGCATTGCCTGTTAGTGATTGGTTGATCCATTCCTTTCATCCAACAGGTATTATATACTTCTATGTGCAAGAAACTGCGGTGGGCTCTGAGGGGCTACAGTGATAAATGGGGCTCAGGTTCTCACCTGTGGCCTTGCAGGGATGCCAGGTCACAAGGCAGAAGAAGTCATATTTTGACAGAGTGAGCTGAGGGCCACAGAGATAAGTTGCATTCTAAGGAAGTCAGATGGGAGGGGTCCACGCTTCTCGCTGGGGAAGGGGTTACAGGAATGGAAGAACTAGCTGGTGTTTGATCTGTAGGAGGAAGGTAGGTTCTAATATAGACATGGGGGAATGTGTTCTGGGCAGACATGGGAAAGTGTGGGGCCTGAGGAGGATTAGTGAATTGTCTAATTTGATCTGGGTGCTTTGACCGTGGGAAGTTGATGAAGTAAAACACTATCTCTGATGTTCATTCAGCATTCATACATTTTCACCTTAGCACTACTATGAAATTGGTTTAGATTTCCTTGCCTTTAAAAAAAGTTTATATACCTTTAACACATTGAGTGTAATGTTCAGTTTTATTTCTTTTTATTTTCAGGAAATATTGATTACTATATTATATGTTATTCTTGATTTTTTCTCCCAACATTATATTTATAATATCCATGTTGTATGTAGCTGGAGTCCACTCATATTCACTGTGATAAAATATATGTAAAAATTTCCATTCTTTCACTGGAAGCCAGTATTCTTTCTAGTTTTTTTTTTTTTTTTTTTTTTTTTTTTTGCTATTATGAACAAGGCTGCTATAAATGTTCTTTTACATGTTTCCTGGGCAGATGTGGAATTTCCCTAGGGCTGAGATAGCCCACCATCATGGCTCTTGTTAAACAGTGAGCTGATTTTATCTTCTCTTTCTAGGAAGACACTAACTGTTGCTAGAAAACATTTTTCCTAGAAGATTTAAAAATCATTTAAAAATAGTCCTTAGTTGTTTATATTTATTAAAACATTTTTTAATCTTGCTCATTGCTAGGGAGTACTCTGCATCCTTTCAAATGACTCATATAATTTTGAGCCACAGTTTTTATCTCCATATTACAGATGATGGAACCTCAGGCACAAGGATAATAACGTTGGAGCTAAAATTGGGACCCAGGCAATTTGGGTCCAGATTCTGTGTTCTTAAAATCTCTGCACTGCTGCCTCTTCTAAGCCAGTGTTGGTGGGCAGGGTGGATCATTAGGATGTAGGCTGAGGAACATGATTAGATAGTTTTTAATCTTTTGCATAGCAAAAGCAGGGAATGAAACATTCTGGGGCTGTGTTTAACCCTCTGCACTGTTAAGAGGACAGCTTGCCAAATTGATGCAATCTGACCTTCTTTTTTTCTGGACATACTTAAGAATTGTTTCTGTTGTATTTTCCTTAACATATCCTCCATGGCAGAGCTTTTGATATTTTGTATGGAATTTAAAGCACCTAGGGATTACTTTTTAACCATGGAGACCTTTATTGTGTTGTCCTGAATGACCTTTCCACATTTCAGGCTAATGAACTGAAGAATAAAATACCATCTGTTCACAGCATGTCTATTTCTCAGCATCACCTTTTGTGCTAATCTCTTGATGCTTATATGGCAGCTAATTCAAGGTCTTTATTGACTTATTCTCCTGAAGTCTCACCTAACAGACTGGTTCCTTGTGAGTGAACTTATAGTTTTCCATAGAAATTCTCCTAAAACTTGCGGCAAGCCCTATTCAGTGGCACGGGCAGAAAGTATCTAGGTCTTCACAATGGTTTTTCCATCGTTTGTACAGATCGTCTCTTGGTGTCTGTCCACTCTAATACCCACTCAGTCAGTTGATCAGTATTTGTGTGATACTCTCTTCTAGGTTCTGGGGATGTCGAGTGAACAAACCCAATGCTCAGTCCTTCAGTTAGTTGCTTATATCCTAGTGGGTCATAAACAAATAGACCCACTGAGCAATTTCAAGTAGTTTTAAGTGACAAGTGCTTTAGCAGGTATTGCTGGAGAGTCCTTTCTGAGGAGCTGACATTTGAGGGAAATCTGAATAATGAGCAAGAGTCATCTTGGAAGAACTTAGAAAGAGAGAAAGGATCTCTGGACCTATGGGCCAACAATTGCTATCTGAAAGGTGATGAGCTTAGAGGGTAAAAACACCAGAGGGAAGGTTTGTGACCAGGGCACAGTGGATGGAGTGCTGGGAAAAGTACAGAAATGGGTGGGGCCAAACACAGAGGCAATCTTGTTGATTTGAGTCAGGGATTTGCATTTTGGGAGAGTTGCAAAGGAGTTAGTCCAGGGTTTTAAATGGAAAACATACCCAATCTGATTAACTGTTTTTTCCCTTTTTATATAGGAAAGGATATTGCAGCTACATGCATTTAAAAATATATAGAAATATTCTGTTCTACTTGTTTGTTTTTTCCATCTTTATTGAGGTATAACTTACAAATAAAAACTGTACATATTTACCTTATACAACGTGGTGTTTTGATACATATGTAGACTGTGAAATGATTACCACAATCAAGCTAATTAACACATCAACTCATGTAGTTAGTTAACCCTTTTCTGTGCATGGTGAGAACACTTAAAATTTATTGTCTTAGCAAATTTTAGATATACAACACACTATTATTAACTGTAGTCACCTTGCTGTACATTAGATCCTCCAGAACTCATTCATCCTGTGTAACTGAAACTTTGCATCCTTCCATCAACTGCTCCCCATTTCCACTACCCCCAGACCCTGGCAACCACCATTGTATTTTATGCTTCTGTGAGGTCTACATTTTTAGATTCTTTACAAAGATTGCTCTGGTTTCAACATAGAGGATGGGCTTTTGGGAGGCAAGCATGAAAAATCCCAAGACAGACCAAAGAGGCCTCTGCTGAATCCAGGTGAAATATGGAGTGGCTTCACCTGGCATTGTGGCAGTAGAGGTGAGGGAAGGGGACAGGTGTGCAACCCATATGATAGGGTTTATTGGTGGTTTTGGGTGTCCTGTTGAGGAATTGGAGAAATACAAATCACCGTACCTGTGACGGGGAGATTCAGGTAAGAAGTGGAAATAAGGAAGAAGGAATCAGGGGTTTGTTAGGTCCATAGTTGCTTGGAGGTAATTCTTTGTCAAGTAAAAGTGAAAAGTGATGGAAGGTACAATTTCAGGGGCAGCTTGGGGATGAGATAAAAATTTATAGTCACCAGCTTAAAACTGCTATTTCATCTTCTTGGGTCCCCCAGATGGGTATGTAGATGGCGGGCAGAGGAAGATACAAGTCAAGGCAGAGGATGACGCAAGACACAGAGAAGGGCCACCCCCTAGTTGTGCAGGGACTGGTTCTCTTTCAGTGGTGAAATCTTGGTCAATGAGGTCTCTGACTCCAGGATTGGTGAATGATGCTGCAGCTCGTTGGTTACTTAGTGAAGTTTCTGTCCCTAAGGACGCATATTCACGCCCAACACGAGGTCAGTTTGGGAAATAAACATCTGCTTGTTTCTTCAGCCCAATGACCCACATGCCTAGTGAGGCTCCCAATCCCTCTTCAGCAAACAGTCATTGCAGAAATGAGGTAGAAACAAGAACAGGATCGTCAGTACAGGAAGATAACCCTGGGATGGGGGCCAGGTTCCTACGTGTCAGAACTGTGAGGTTTTCCATTTATCTCTGGGGCCTTTTTTCATCTTTGTGTTTAACATGAAGGAATGAAAATACTTACTGTACAGGTTTATGTCAGAAAAAGAAGAGATTTATTAATATTTTACCAAATCAAATAACCTTTGCAGTTTCTTAACTTTTATTATGTCTTGATAAGTAGAATCTTTGATATGTCTGATTAATTTTTCTTGTGATGAGAACTTCTAAGATTCATTTAGCAACTTTCAAATATTTAAAACAGTATCATTAACTATAGTTGATTTTCTATGTTAGTGAGGATTTCTTATTCTTGCTTTTTAAAAAATTCTCACCCAAGGATATTTTTTCATAGCTTTTAGAAGAGAGAGGAAAGGGCCTCAGGGGCGGGCGGGGAGGGGAAGAGGGCGAGAGGGAGAGGGAGAGAGGGAGAGAAACATCAATGTGAGAGAGAAACATTGATTAGTTGCTTTCTTGTCAACTAGGGCTTATTCTTGCTTTTAATAAATTGACCGAAAAGTAGTAATTGAGATATGATGGGTTTTGTTTGCTTGTTTATTTGTTTTTTCCTCTAGACCAAAAATTGTGACAGATTTAAATGAACTCGAATATATTGACTTTAGCGTGTCTGGACCATTGAGCCTAATAGGCATATCAGATGTCATGCACAACAGTGATTGCCAACTAAAATCTGAAAACACCAAATCGGGGGCCTTTTCATTAAATATTCTAGTTTTTCCAAGAGTATTGGCAGTCTGTTTGTTATCTGTAAATTCACCTGATAATATTTCAAGGTATTTACATTTTCATCTTAGAGTGCTGAATATGATGAATTTATTTCTGTTATGAATTATAACATCCTTCTTTTTTTTTTTCCTTTGACTTTTCAAGTGGTTCCTGTGGATTATGGTGTGCCAGAGTCACTTATCCAAACCCTCAGGGTCAACACACGATGGCAAAGTCTTCCATGTGCTTTCATGTTTCTAGACCCAGGAGACTTCCTCTTTTTAGCTCTTTTGCCTATAGTAATCCCTTCATCCCTTTGACCACTAATTGGAAAATTACGACATTTAGAAAGGACATTTCTCAAAACCATGGGAATCCTTGTATTTGGACCAGATGTTAAGAGAATTTTAATAGAGGAATAAAGCATCTGTGACAGTGAATAGCAGAATAGAAGGAAAAGGAACATGAATAGCATTTTAATGGAAGCATAAATATTGTTAAGAAGGTAAAGATGTGTAAGTGGGTTTGCATTATTTTCAGCCATTAACTTATTCCGCAGGTGGTGATGGCTTGTCTAGACTCTCTTGCATAGTTCAGAGGTACACATTTTCACAGCCTTGTTTAACAATGGGGCAGATACACAGGTAATTACAGTTGAGGGTGATATGGGCTATAAGAGAAATGAATATTTGTGTACAGTGAGGCCAGGTGGGGGTGAGGGAAAAGTGGGAAAAAATCAGACAAGGCTACTCAGAGATGAAGCCTAAGAACTGGGACTAAAGGCAGGGAAACCCATCCCAAACAGCTGATGTGGCAGAGGTGAGAAATAGAGGGGCGGGTCAGAATGGGGAAGTGGGCGTGATTCTAGATGTGGGTAAGGGAAGGGTTGTCAGACCATAGTGACAAAAAAACAGACAAATTTTGGGAAGATGAAGGAGAGGGAGGTGGTGGGTACGTCCTCAGATTCTGAGTTGGATGTCTGAGTAAATGGTATGGATAATTATGACAGGAAGTAGGCACAAAGAAGACAGTTGGTGAAGACAGGTGTCAAGGTCACCTTTAGATGAGGCACCTCTGGGTTATTTATGTGAAGATAACTATTTTGATTTATGACTTTTGATTATGTACAGAAGTTTTGAAGAGAGCTACAGATTTGGAAGTCACTTGTTTTTAGACAATTTGTAACATCATGTGGGTTTGAAGAGAAAGGCCACTGAGAATGTGTACATTGAGTAGTAATGAACCTCCAGGAGAGGTTTGGGAGAACTTTCATTTAAGAGGAGGGCTGAGCAGTAAGTAAGAGTTCTGGATGCAGCAGAAACACAGACAGATTCGGGTGTTACTGAAACCAGGGAAGAGAGGGTTTCTGGGAAATATTCAGGAGAAAAGGTCAGTGCGCCCCGATGCTGTGGAGCTCTTCAGTTGCATAAGCTTACCGGATTTGACAATCAGGAGGTGGCCAGTGATAGCTGGCCAGAGTAGTGTCGATAGAAGAAGGGTTTGTTCTTTTCTTCCTGCTACATGTTCACAAAGACATTGTACTCTGAGTTCTGCTTATCTTAACTAAAAGCAAATGGGAGCTATGAATAATAATTTTCACACAAGAGAATAATTTATAACTTGATTATCTTATTCTGTCCATATGATTTTCTTGCCCAGAGGAAATAACTCTGTAAAAGCCCTTTAGAAATTGTCCATTGTTACCTTGAAGACCCATTATTTAAGTTTTCTTTCTTAGGAAGGACTCTTGTTGGTTTAGCTAACACAGAAATAGATTGAATGAACTTTCACTTAGTTTTAAAGCCTACTGACAGATAAAATTAATATTGTCTTTGTGTAAATAATAATTTTATCTAATGGACTTCATTTATTTTTATGGTTCCTTCAGGCGATCTGGAGCTAAACTAGGGGAAAAAGGCAAAAGTATAATAACAGTTCCCTTTGAAGAAAGATATAAAATAAGGTCACTGAAGCTGAACCATTATTAAAATGTATAAAATAGTTTAATGTTTGTTTTTTCCCATTTTATAACATGAAGTCATTTTATATAGTCATAAAATTCCATCTCATCTCCATTCAGATATGATGAGAGTCTGTGAGTAACAAAGTCAACTTCTTCATTCACGTGAAGGTGGCAGCCAATGGTGCCACTGTAGTTAATGGCAGTCAATGTTTTCAATTAACATAGTCCTAAAAACATTGCACTAATTCATTGATATTAAACCTCTTTTGGCTGAAACTTGGCAGTCGAGACACATGGGTTAAAATAATATAGAAGGAATCTAATTTTTACAGGAAAAAAAAGTATGTAGAAATGGAAGATGTGACATATCTAGTGAACATCTTAATTCCCCATAGAGACTCATAAACATCATAACAAGAAAACTTGAATTTCACCTTATTTCCCCCAAAATAAAATGGTCAGTTATTGATTTGAAAAGAGGTTAGAAGAATCTAATTCCTTCAACACTATACATTAAGTTTATTGTTTTATTGATTCTTCATTTAATCCCATTTCCTGCTCAGTACCTAAAATATCAGAACTCTTGCAAGGAAAGAACTTAGGGTTCATTCAGTATATTCATTCCAGCCCTGAAAACATCAGATTGATTGTCCTGGATCGTTTCTTCCTGTTTCTTTAAACACTCTTAACTTGAACCCCTTCACAAGCCATTCTTCCATTCAGGGGGAATTCCTCTGTCTTCTGGGTTTCCTGAGACTTTACTCCTACTTTTATTTGATAGTTATCAAAAGGTAGATTTTTTTACTTGCTTGACTACTATTAACTGTGACCTTGAAGTGCCCCCATTGTGTCTCCTCATCTTTGCCCTACCCTGTGTTGGAACTCTGTCTTTTGCCCAAAGGTGACATTCTTCAATGTGGCTGGTTGGTTAACAATTCCTCCTACGATACTGCATGTTTCCATGCCAAGGGTTTATCCCTTATTATTAATTCTGGAGACAAGACTCAGTTTCTAAAGGGGATTTAAACCATCTGATCTAGATCAGTGTGTGGTTTTTACCATTGTAAGTGGGAAGACTGAGCAAGCCTTGAAAACAGCCAGGGGTAGTAACCTCACCCAAGTGGCGTGGCTGCCACAATACACTTGATCTTACAGTAGTAACCTGTGAGATGCCTTGAACCTGAGCCTTTGTATCTCAACTACAAAGAGAAGAAGAGAGCCTGGGTAATTTCATCCTCCTCTTTCACCTCTTGAATTCACTGAGTTGTTGGCATATTTCCTGTTTCATATGCGCAGGGGAATGAATGAACCACCTTCCAATGGTTTGCTCAGTGGCGAGGGATGGTTGAATTCTAAATGCTTAATAGCTCATCGGCTGTGTGATTTCTGATTCATTCAGACAACTCATTCAGCACGTTGGAATGCGTAAACTCGGACTGTAACAATGTGTCCAACTCACAGCTGGTTTATAATAAAAAGAAGTCAAAAGATAGGAACAGGGAAGGCTGAGGAATCTCTCACTGTAATTGGTACATCGGGGTTCCTGGAAAAGACCTGCCACCATGGGTGCAGAAGGTGGAGGCCAGCATGTACCATGCCTAGTGGGAAGACTTGGGACAGGTGTGGGACCTGTGGCATTAGCAACATGCAGATGAGTGTGCAGGGTTGACTGAGGATCCTGACTAGGCCAGAGGGGCTGGAGGGAAGCCTTTGGAGTGGGAATAGTGGAGGTGGAATTTGGGTAGACGGTTGTTGGTGAAGGGCCACAGTGGTTTTTTTTGGAATGCAGTGGAGGAACCCTGAGAGTTCTTGAAAGGGTTGGGTTGTTTACCTGGCAGCAGCGGATAGTTGTGCAACAGATGCCATGTTTAGCTGTGCCAGGGGGTGTGGGGATGAGACCAGGTGGTATGTTCAGATGGATGATTTTTCAGTGGTTCTGCCGCTTTCAGTTTTGGAATGTGACTTAATTCTAGGGGAGCGGTTGTATCATCAGATCCCATGGAATAGGGCCAAGAGATGGGAAGAATGAATGCAAATATATGCATTTCAGAAGCTCTTCCCATCCCCTTCTACAAATCCTAGCCCTTGTGTTCCTGAAGTTACAATATGCTGTAACTTTGTATATTTGAAAGGCGCACAGCTCCTCAATTTGGCTGCAGCCCTTTGAACCTAAGCACTCTGCTGTGGGTGGGTATGGGGCATGGCTTCCGGAGTCCTGTCTGAGTCAGCTCACCTGACCTCACTGTCCTCTCCCCAGTGGAAGTGCTGGTCTTTATGAACTCTCTGCCATGTGCCAATGGATCAGGCCACTTCCAACTTTACAGCAGATCTAAGGCTCAGAAGATACCCAGCCTCCCCTAAAAAGAAGTACATTAAGCTTATTTTGGATCTGTTTTAATTAATAACTAGTTAGACTTTGTTTCCTAAGCAAAACTTACTGTGTAAGTGGTCATTTTTAAAAAAAAATTCTTTATCTGACAGCATTTTTTAAACTTAAGAGGAACAGTTATTTTCTGTTCCCCAGAGCCTACTCATTTGTGGTGTGGGTGAGAATGGGAAATGTTATTTATTGCACACACACTTATACACAGAGTTTTGCTTATTTAGATGGAGCTTGTAGAGAGGTCCTCCCACATCAGGAAAGTAAAAGGAAGGCCTCAGGGGTTTTGAAGTAAATGCAAAAAAATGCTTCTATTTTGCAGCCCAAATTAGTCTGCTGTAATAAATCTTCCTATTGGCAAAGTCATTTGTTTAGTATTAACTCGCCTAATATATTTTTAATTTTTTTCAGAGGTGGTGGGATGAAATTAGAACTTTTATTGAAATTGATTCTTTGAAAATTTCTTCATAATATATTTTCCAGTGTAACAAATATGTAGTGATAATTAACATGACTTATCATTCTTATTGAAATTTTGCTGACACGACTCAATACATGTTCAGATGTGTGATTTATAGAAGTATATTTTAAAATAATCTCTCAAGTGATGATAGCTTATTTAATTGCTAAAGAGGGAGAGGTATTTTGATACACAGAAATTGGAGATTCTCACCAGGGACAATTGGCAGTGGATAGACACAATTTGGGTTGGTATGAAGGGGGAGGGGTTGCTACTGGCATCTAGCCAGGGGTGCTATAAATGCACCGACTAGTTCCCAGAATGAAGAATGCTGTGGCTCTCAATAATAGAAGTGCTGAGATTGGGCACTAAAAATCCCTGATATAACTATGGCCCCAGAGCTCCATGGTTCCATGGAAGATGGAATTACATAGTTCAGGATGGAGGGGCCTGCTATTTAGAGGTAAGCCTACTTAGGGTAAAGACATTCAAGGAGTAGTTAGCCTTGCATGGCAGATGCTCAGAAAAGCCCACTCGGTAAATGAAGATGGCATCTTACCACAAGGATTGTTTATAGTACCTTTATTTTAAGAAAAAAGGTAACATGCTATGTATTCTGAAAATTATAAACTTCTAAAAATCACCTGTTCTCATTAAAGGTTCTTCCCTTAGTTTTTCATGGCAAACATGTAATTTCATCTCATCACCGTGGAACTACATGTCTCGTTTTAGCAGCTCTTACCCTTGGCATGGCATCTCCTCCTTCTCTAATCATCACTTGCCACATCCCAGGGAAGGGACATTTCAGGCACTCGTGTTATTTTTCCCTACCTCTCCTTCAGGAGGCTAAGGTGCTAGAACTGAGGCAAGGGTTCATGACTGTTGTTAATGTTGGACAATTGCAATTGACAGCTGGTTCGGAACTCATTTCATAAGTAGCAGAAGGGAGTCTGTGTTGGCAGGGGCCTGACACATTGAAGAACCATGCAAGAGGAGAATTTGCTCTTAGTCCCTACTCGACTTGAGCTCAGTTGGGGAGGTCAAGCCAGGGCAGTGCCCCCATCCATTACCTGATGGAATGCTGCCCAATGATACCACTCTGGGTGCCAGGCAAGGTGTAAATGGTGTAAATGTTGGGTGTCATACCTGCCGCAGAGCTAACACTTTCTGAGCGTTTACTGGTACTTTCATTATCTTTCCTGAATTTATTTTATCACTACTGATTTGTTTTGATATGGGGCAGTGATCATCTACCTCCAGGGGGCTGATGAGGATTCTCCAAATGCCCTTGCTCTGAACAGAACTAGATTACATCTGAAACACCTAAAAAACATCTTTCTGTGTTAAGATATGTCATTTGATGACATTTCACGTGTTAAGTCTTAGGTCAGAAGGATAAGAAAAGATGGGTTGCTTCATGTATTTACCTCTAGATTGGAGTTCCAGAGCATTGCCCAGTTTTGCAGACTATGACACCTTTTCCAAGAGTGAAATTAATTATTCTTTAATTTCATTACCCAGGAAAACTGTAACACCTGCACCTTCATTACTTCATTGTCTATGACGGCACCCTGTACCCAGGCAGGGGTTATGGACCCATTGGGCAGATGCCCCCTGGATCCCAGTTTTCCCCTGCATTCCTTCCTCCACCTTCCTGCTCAGGACTGCTCATGTCTACACTCTGGCCTTATAATGATTTGTAGTCCCTACACTTGTTTTCTGCTTAACTCGAACATTTTCATCAATGGAAGCATTGAGTAAATGGGACTCAAAATATGGAGACTGTGAAATCTGATGCATCCTAAAGTTTTTTCTTTCTCTTTGTGAGACCTTGCCACATATTCATGAGCACACTACTTTAGAAGATGAGGCCTTTTTCATTCTTTCATGACCACGTTCTTTACCCCAATAGCTTCCCACCTTTGTTTTTCTGGATCTTCTACCTGATGCACCTCCTCTCCCTATTAAATCTACAGTTTCTTCCCCACTCACTACTTCTCAGAAAAGAAGCCACATTTAACGATCTGTTTCTTTACCCTAAAATTTTCCTAACTTGGATTGTTTAGTGCTTCGCTGAGTTCATTGAATTTTCTTTGATTACCTGGCATTCAAGTTAGCCATCCATGTTTTAGCCCACCCTCAGTCCTTCCATTCTTTTTTGGTTTCTTGCTACATGGATTCTGCCTCTTGTTTTGTTGAAACTGTCACCCCCTGCCAAAAGATGATCATTGGCTATTTACCAAAGCCATTGGTCTGCCTCATTGGGATGCAGTTGACCAGGTCTCATTTTAAAAAGTGTTATTTTTACATTTCAACCTAACTTGATCTCTATTTTTGTTAGGTGAGCTATCTCTGATTTCCTTCTCATCTTTGTGTGGTGACTTTTTAAATTGAAGCTTTCTAAACAAACAAACAATTTTCTTTCACCCCTTTTCTCTTTTGTTTCCTCATGCTTAACCCTGGGGAATTTAACCACATCCATGATTTAACCTTACAAACATCGTATGCAGTCTCTGACTTCTTTTTTTCTGAGCACCCAGCCTGGATTTTCAATAGTCTGTTGTGTTTCCTTAAGTATTCTCTCAGCATCTTAAACCCAACATGCACACAAATAAATGATCATATTCTCTAAACAAAATTCTTCTGTTGATCAACATATTGAACAAAAATGGCATTACCATTTTCACAGTCTCTTATATTCTCTGTCTTAGGTCCATCCATGCCTCTTTGCCTTCTGTTCTCCTAAAGTTTGCAGATTAGAACAATCATTTTATTTCACATTTTGGGTGTTAGGAATTTGGGCAGGGCTCAACGGGGTGATTCATTTGCTCTCATACCTCCTGAAGTCACTCAGTGGCTTTCACATATACTCACATATAAGGTGCCTTGGTAGGGATGGCTAGGAAGCTGGGCTTAGTGGGTAATGTCCCTAAGAGCTCTTATATGTGGTCTCTCTAGCATGGCAGTTCCAGGGTACCTGGGGTCTCAGTGCCCAGAGAACATGTTCTAAGAGATAGGAAGTAACTGTCAGTCCTGGGGGCTGGGCTTGGAAACCAGCACACCCATCAATTCTGTTGCATTTGATTGAGTCAACCCAGATTCATGAGAGGGGTCATAGGCCAACCTCAATGGCGGGAAGTTCAAAGAATCTGTGGCTCTCTTTAATTTGTCATACTTTCTCTCACCCATCACTTTAAATGTTTGCCTGAATTTTCATTCACATTGACATCATTCAAAGTCACAGCTTTATATATTTCTCTTCTGAAGAATTGCAGTGGCTTCAGATGAACTTCTCTACCTCTGTGCTCCTTTCTACCCAATCCCCTATGCACACTGTTGTAAGAATAATTTTATTAATATTTCTCCTAATGTAATATTAATATACTATGGTAGCTTGTGACCTAAAAATAGAGAACCTAGACCTTAGTGTAGTTTGCCTTCCAGATGTTAACTCAACCTACTCTGTAAGCTGCTTCCCACCATATCTCCCTTTATATCTCCTGGTGTTTGGGTCAAGTATAGTAAACTGTTCCCAAAACATGTTGCCTACTCCTTCCTCTTGCCCCTCCAGGGCCTCTTTTCATCCTCTTCCCTTGGCATGGAATGTACTTCCAGAAGCCTCCTTCTGTTGAAATCCTCTTTATCCTCCAGTATTAAACTCAAATGTGCACCTCTCCATGGACAGACCCTTGATCCCTCTAAATAGCAGCAGGTGCTCTTCAACTCCCACCGCACTCCTGCTTTTTTTTCAATGGTTTTCTAACAACTTGGATTGTAGTTATTTTTACAAGCCTATCTCATTTTAAAGCATATTAATGTTTTAAATCATTCGTAGTCTTTCAAGTGTCAACACTCCTAAGCATAATAATTTCATCTCACCCAGTGGGTGCTTAATATAGATTTCATTTGATTTATATTTGGTCTCTAGCCAGAAACTTTGCAGGCAGGTCATCTATACATTTCAAAGGATAAGTTCACCAAGTATGGACAGTTTTTAAGAGTCGGATGTCATATTATTAATCAGTTTATTCATAAATGACAGTGGTCATGACCTTATTAAATAGGGCCTTTTGAATATAAAAAGGAATGGCTGGGTTCTTAGGGTTTCCACTTATAGATCTGTGTTTGCATGGGGAGAGGAGGAGGATGTTCCACAGGAAAACCAATCAATGATCACAGTCCTTAAACTGCATTCCTTAGGAGTGACTATGATGTCTCAATAGAGCTTAAACTTGAACATTTTTCCTTTGGTAATAAATGGTTTATCTCATAAAATGATTTTGAGAAAGAGGTCCTTATTGAGACACACATATACTCACATATCACTAGAAAGATGTCCATTTGTCTAAGCCCTTGAAGCTCTTTTTATTTTATTTTATGTTTTTAAAGGTAGTGCCAGGCCATTGCCAAAAGGCCACCACCTGAAAACCTGAACTTGTTTTCATCCAGTTGTCCTTTTTGTGTTTTAGGCACCTTTCCCACATGACGGGAAGGCGATCTTCTGGTTAGAAGACAAGCACACGGATCAGACACCTCCTGCCCACCATGAAGGGAGCCTGTGTCATAGCATGGCTATTCTCCAGCCTGGGCTGGTGGGGACTCGCCCAGCCTGAAGCAGATGCTTCTCAGTGCCAGAGAGCAGAGCACCCAGTCATTTCCTATAAAGGTAAGGGGCACGCATGCTCTGATTGTCAAGGGGCCACTTAAATGCACTTTCCATACTCAGTGACAGAAAATAGCAGTGCTTATTGCTCTATTATTCTGAGTCTTGTTTTAGACATTGTTTAAAATAGGAAAAAGTGCAAAAACCTTCATTGCAAGAATTTCACATCCAGAAACAGATCACTATCTCAAGAAGAATCCAAGACCAGAGTTATCACAGATAAAGTCCTAGTGTTGAGACCTCCTTTATTTAACAGGGGCAGGAAGCATAATAGGAATTTGAACCAGGGGACAAAACTGTGACCCACAGAAATAACAACAAAATCAAGGAAAACAGTCCTGGCCAGATGGCCCAGTTGGTCAGTGTTATCCTGTGCACCAAAAGGTTGCGGGTTTGATCCCTGGTCAGGGCACATACCTAGGTTGCGGGTTCAATCTGTGGTTGGTACACGTACAAGTATGGGTGGCAACAAATTGATGTCTGTCTGTCTATCTGTCTGTCTGTCTCTCTTTTTCCATTTTGTTCTCCTTTCCTTGCTTTCTAAAATCAATAAACATATCTTTGGGTGAGGATTTAAAAAAAAAGAAAACAAAAATTTCTTTATGTCAACATGTCCCAAAAAAGTCTTAATCTTGCCACAAAATATAATCTTGTCTCTCTGTGGCATTGCATGGCACACAGAATTGGTTTAATGTCTCTGGTATCGCCATGGATCTGTGGGATTAATTACTTAGTATGTATATTCACTCATTTATTCTTTCATTAATCAAAGTTTATTTAGGGTTCTTTTTACCCTCGGCACTCAGTGTTCAGGAAGAAAAATAAATGTCTTTATCCCTGCCTCAATGAAATCAGTTATATTATCAAACTAACCGTAATTAGTCAGTCATTGTATTTTAACAGTCCATCCAAGAGTTTTATGCTTTAAAATTTAAAAACAAATTTATTAATGAGAGAGAGAGAGAGAGAGAGAGAAACATGCACACACTCACTGGTTTATTCCTGCACGTGCCCTGACCAGGGATTGAACCTGAAACCCTGGCACATTGGGATGACGCTCCAACTCACTGAAACACCTAGCCAGGGCAAATGGTTCTATGTTTTGTTACTTTTTAAACTTTGTATCATGAAAAATTTCAAATATATACAGAAGTAGAAAAAAAAAGTATACGGAACATCCATACTCTGCATTTATTAATTCATGGCCCACCTTTTTTCTTTTAAATCTACACGTATGGTCCATCCCACACCCAACAAATTATTTTGAAGCAAACTGAAGAGATCACATAATTTTACATATATTTCAATTTATGACTATCAAAGAAAGAAAATTCACAATATCATTGTCACATAAAACAGACAAAATGCCAAACAAAAAATAATTTTATAACATCATCAGACATTTGGTGAGTATTGTGAGATCTCCGATGGCCTCCTGGATGCTTATGCATTATTGTAAGTTGCATTGAATCAAGATATAAATGGAGTTCATACATTGCAATTGTGGTGTATCTCTTGAGTCTTTTTAATCTTTTACAGATTTTGTTGTTGTTGTTCCTCTTGCAAATCAATTATTTAAAAAAAATCTAAGTTCTTTGTACTATAGAATTTCCCACAGCCTGGGTTTTGCCAAGTGCATCCCATTGGTAATATTCAAATGTTATTTTGTCTTGAATATGTCTGTAAATATGTAGTAGTATTAAGAGGCTGTTTAGATTGAGGTTCAAATCTTTTTGTCTCTCCTCTGTCATGGATGATGCTGTGTACTTCCATTGGAAGCAGATAATAACTAGGTGTGAAATTAGCAGTCATTGATGATGACTGCCTAAATTTACTGATTCATTCATGAGGCAAACCTGGGATTTCCTCATTTTATTATTATTTAGTTAGTGGCAAGAATATTTTTATGTAAAGTGACTTTCCGTAATCATCTTATTTAACGATCCTGAAGATACAGCTCATATAGGAACAGCTGAATAAATACAGCCTCCACCCCCGATCAGTTTTTTATAAAAGAGACTATTAGTTGGTTGTCTAACATAATCCAAAGAGGAAAAATAAGATGTTATGTTTTCTTTTTGTTTATTTTTCTTATTTTGATTATTAGAACTGTTTTTAATACATGGATTTCAATGTTTGATCTATTTTAGGCAATTACAGCTTTTATTCTTATAGAAGGTGAAATCATCACATTTCAAAGCCTTTAGAAACGTCTTGAATTTGGCTCCTGAGTTGTTTTGACACAACCCATGCTGCCTCTGATAGCTTGCTGACTCTGGAAAACAAGATGTTCCTGATTCTCCTTAGCCATTTCCTTCTATAGATCTGACAACCACCTATTTTTGGTGTGGAGGTTCTCAGCTAGGTGTTTTGAACTGAGGAAAATATTTTAAAAACATGCACCATAAGTTCTTCTAGATGGTTCCAACTCATCTCCGGGACTATAGGGTTTTCTGAACCTCTTCCATCTTATGTCTGCATCTTTTTCTCTTGCACACAGAATCCTAAGTCCCTGCAGGCCAATATAATATTCCTTTACCTTTACCTTTTCCTGATATATATATATATATATATATATACTGATATATATATATAAGTATATATATATACTGATATATATATATATATATATATATACTTATTTGTTTCAGAATAACAGTTTTCTGACACTCCAGTCATTTTTGACTACTGAAAACCCTGTAAAATGACTTTCTTCTCTTAAAGCAAAATTACTGCCTTGAAATCACTTGAAATAATTTCTTCTTATATGTTTATGCCAACCCAAAACCTAGTTACTTTTGCTTCATTTTCAGAGATTTTTAAAATTCACATTACATTATTAGGAATTGCTTCAAAGTCAAATTCATGAAGGAAGGGTGTTCAAGGAAACTAGCTTTCTTCTCTCTTTTATTTACCTTGTTTAGTCTCTCTGCCCTTAGCTAACCTTTTGCTTATAGTTTATGGTTCATGCTTCTTTTTGAACATAAACACACACACACACACACACACACACACACAAATTATTGTCCCCTCCCCTGCTTCTTAGATAAAAGGTTACAGGAATACAAACTTCTCTGTATGTAGCATTTTTTTGGCCTAATGATATATTCTGGAAGCCACTCGCTAGTAGTATAGATTTATGTCATTTCTTTTTATAGCTACATAGCTCTCCACTATGTGATGAACATAGTTTAGGTTTTCTGTCATTTCTGACCATGGATACTATTACAATGAGTAGTGTCTCTTGCAAACAACTTTTAATATTTTTGCAAGAGTACCATTGGGAGATGTTCCTAGAATTGGGATTGCTAGGTCAAAAGGTAAATGTATATATGGTTTGCTAGATATTGCCCAATTTCCATTCATGACGGTTGTGCCATTTTGCATTTTCATTGCTCTGGATATGAGTATCTGTTTCCCACCAATCTTTCCAGTAGAGTATATTGGTAGGCTTTAGGATTTGGACTAATCTCATAGTTCATAAATGATACCTCAGTTTATGTTTAATTTGCATGTTTTTAATTAGGAGTGAATGCACAACAAACATTTAATTGGTGCCTATTATGTACCCATGTCTGTGCTAAATATTGAGGAGATAGAGGCAAAAAACACAGTCTCTGTTAAGATTTTAGAATACCATTAGGAATATAAACCAAAAGGATCACTGCATTACATTTTATTTAGGGTCCTAATGGGCGCCATTGCTGGGAGCTCTGGGATCCTAGAAGAGGGGCTGAAAAAGTGGGGTTAAGGAAGGTTTCTAGGATGAGGCAATGGCAGAGCTGAGTCCCAAATGATGGTTAGGAGGTGTTTATGAATCTCATGAAGGGGGAGGAGTTCCAGGGGAAGAAGAACTAATGGTCCTGAAGTGAGGGAGGGGGGCATAGTATACTACAAAGTGTCATGTACGGTGAGTTATGAAGTCTTAGTCTAAGTTTCAGAGATGATTTAGAGGGAGATGAGGCTAAAGTGTTCAATGGGGTTTCATAGTGTAAGGTGTTGAAAGGCATCTTGAGAAATCCCCCATGTATCTGGACAGGCTCAGCCCGGAGGATGGCAAAAGTATGACAGGGAGGTTCCGTTCTGAGGCTGCTGCTGTGATCAGAGAGAGGGAGCAGTAATGAGGAACTGGGCTGCAGGACTGGTAGCAGACATGGGAAGAATTGGGTGAATTCTAGGAATTTGAAGAGTTTTTTTTTTTTCTTTTTTTTTCTTGATGGTTTAATGGATATAGGGGGAGGAGGAAGCACCAAGTATGATCCCCAAGTTCTTGGCTCTTTATTCCATATGGAAGAAAGACGAGGAGCCAGATTTCAGGGATGTGATAATTATAGAGGGAGAAAGCTGAGTTTTTACCTGCCTTCAGATGGAATTACCTAGTTGAGAACAATGCATCATGAAAACCAAAGAAGGTCTTTTCAAGAGGGAGGTGGCCATCAGAGAATTCAGTGATGCAGAGAGTTTAAGAAAGATGTGGTCCAGAAGGGAGAGTGACAAACTCATCCTGGTTTGCCTTGGACTGTCCCGGTTTTGCACTGAAAGTCCTGTGATTCTAAAAAACTGGGACAGAAGGTCATCCTCCTAGAAATTCTGTCAGCAACAGTGTATTAGTTTCCTAGGGCTGCTGTACCGAAGCACCACACACTGGGTGGCTCAAAACAACAGAGATGTCTTTTACTGCTCTGCAGGCTACAAGTCCAAAATCAGGTGTCAGCAGGACCATGTTTTCTCTGACGGCTCCAGGGGAGAGTCCTTCTTTTCCTTGTGTGCCTTCTGATGATTCACTGACATCCCTTGGCAGGTAGACTCATCACTCTGATCTCTGGGTCTGTAGTCACATGGTCTCTCTGTGCATCTGTGTCTTTTTGTTCTCTTCTCTTCTTATAATGACACCAGTCATGTTGCATTTAGGGCCCAACCTAACCCAGCATGACTCCATGTTAACTAATTACATCTGCAGAAGTCCTGTTTCTGAATAAGATCACATTCACAGGTATCCAAGGTCAGGATATCAATATACCTCATGGGAGGGCATAGATCAACCTGTAACAAACAGCATTCAGCAGAGCCAGTTTAGGGCAGTGCAGGAGGTGGAAACGAGATGCTGATGAGTGTGGAGATAGACATGGGATGAAAAAGTAGATATAAAAGGAGGGAGTTATTGTCTCAGCCAGCAGGGATGTGAGGACAGGGGGTGGCTTTTAAGAGAGCATGGCTTAATCATCCTTAAATGGAGATGCAAGAGGCTGAAGAGAGAAGGAGAGGGGGAGATAATTGATTAGGCAAAGTCCGGGACTGTAGGAGCAGGTAGGATACTGGGCACAGGCAGGGGATTAGCTTACAGGAAGTGGGCTCCACCTCCAGTGAGGGGAAGGAGAGTGGCCGGGGCACCCAGGATGCAGGAAAGTTAGAGGGTGGGGGTGGTTGGAAGGGAGGGAGTTCCTGAGAACCTCCCACTCAGCTGATAAGGAGTAGATGGGCTGAGGGCCAAGAGTATGGGGGTTTTAGGAAGGAAGTGCTTCTCTGAAGAAGGAATAAGACTTGACCAAAAACACACACAAAGCTTCCCTGTGGATGCTAACAGCCAGTCTGTCCTTGAAATGGCTGATGTTACCGCTGAGCAGGTGACTTCTGATAACCTGCATGCCCACCTTTCTCTAACACATGGCTCTGCAAGAGAGTTTGAGAAAGCAGCATGAAACACTGAAAAGGGAGAAATAAAAGAAGGATTGGATAATCTTGACTTCTAAAGTCTTAATTTCTGTGTACATTTATAATTTCACAATTCAGTGTGATAACATTGGAGGCTGTTAGTGAAGGGAACCAGATGCGACAGTGACGTCTTAATTTAGCTAAGCACATTTTATTGAAGTCTTTTTGAAAACACTTTATATATTTTAAAATGTTTAAAAAATATTATTTCTTGGGGTAACATTCCTTAATAACATCATATATATTTCAGGTGTACATTCCGTAATACAATATCTGTACATTGCGTTGTGAGCTCACCACCCAGAGTATAGTCTCAATTCATCACCATCTATTTGACCCCCTTTATTCTCTTCATCTTTTCCCCACCCTTCCCTTATTGAAGTCTTGATTCCATCTACCTGGCCAGGCAGGTTAAATGGAATCAAGATGCTGACAGGACCGTTCTTTCTCAGCCTCAGTAAAGTATCTGCCACTGTGGGCTTCTCCTGTCTGGTGGAGTTTGTTGCTCAACACACTCTTAACAGCTTGCTGTGTTTTCAAAGTTACTCCCTGACTATATGTTCTGGAATATTTATCCCTGTTTGTGCAGGAGCTACTAAAACACCCTGACTCGTTACAGACACACTGTTCACACTTAATGTCCTTGTCATTTGCTTAAATGTCTGTTCCAATGAAGAGGGGGAGAAATAGTGACCCTTCAGGAGAGTGTGTTTCTCTGAATGCTTACTGAATTTCATAATGATCTCCGAAATGAGTTTTAAATGTTTAATGTTCACTTAGGCGATAGTCCCATATTCTGCTTTGGTTTGTTTATTGATTAAAGTTTACCCAGCTATTTAGAGAGTGTGCTCCAGTTATAGGAATCGGTTTATGGGGAGCAGTTTTATTCAATACATTAAATACAGAGGAAGACCACTGGTGGGCTTAATATCAGGCTTTCTTTGCCTTGGAGTCTTAATATCATGACTAATTTGGGGGCCTCTCTTCAGTGTCTTAGTTGGCAGCAATTAGTATTAGTGCCTGAGATCACTCCTGCCTGCAGAATCAGGCAGGGCACTATTAATGCCCATCTTAGGTCTCTGAGATCTTTATCTTTGACTCTTTGGTGTTCCTGTTGAGTGTTCTCCTATGTCAGGATCATTGATAGGCCTGAGAATTGTTTTGGGACTTATTTTGGAAGATCTATATAGACACTTGATAAAGGATTAGCAACAATTGGCCCCAGATCTTGTGAAGGGCATCTGAAGGAATAAAAATGGATATTCTAGCTTGGGCCATTACTGGGGTGGGACTTGTCCTTTGAATTTAAACAGTTGCTTTTATCCCCACATTGAGTCAAAGGTGATTGAAAGAAACATGACTGTAAGGTTCCAATGTAGGCTCCTATACTTGGGTTCTAGTTTGATACCATGGGATGGATAATTATTTTTCATGGATCCTGTATTTTTCGTTTGAATCATATAATTATATTCCACTGTATATATGTCATTATTTTGTTAAGTGTTGACAACAAAAATATGTGACATGTTTTGTAACTCTCTGTTGACTCTTCTTTGTGTTAACTTCCTGGGACCCTAACCTCTCCGACCTCTGAGACGTGGCCATGTACACATTTTCTTTTGCCCCATTAACTGCCAACCTCCCCTTTGTTCTGCCTCTTATTGTTCTTCTTTTGACTTCCTCATAGTTCCTGGAGCTCCTCTTTGGGCTGGAGAAAGTGTAGCTTGGGCAGCCTCAATTACCCTTGAAGGCAGAGTGAACTAGCCTTCTAGAAAACAATGACAGAGACACTGGAAGGAGCCCCGAGAAACAATTTATGTACTATGGCTCCATATATGTCCCATGTCCCTAAGCAAGTTCAATGGCTCCATACCTGTCCTGTGGCCCCATGAATGTCCCATGTGTCCATGCCTGTCCCATGGGGCAGAATTTTCTCTCTGAATTTTGGCTGTTTGGTGCCCAGTGCCCCAGTCAGTCATGTGGTGTCCTGGCCCTGGTTGGATTTCTTCTCTAGTTTCTGGGATCCTCATCATCACAGCAGAAGCTGCAATAGATGATTTCCTAGAAGTCCCCGTAAGAGTTCAGAGTCTTCAAATATGTAAACCTTGATTAAAATTGTTTCTAGTATTACTGTGTGTTCATTTATTCTCAGAGCTGCCCTTTGACCTTTATAAATCACATATGTATATGACTGCATGACAGTGGCCTATTTTCCAAATGGAAGAATAGGAAATGTATTTTAATTAGAAATAGATGGCATGAAATTTATTTTAATATTTAATTCAAATATTTTATATAAGTCTGATTAAAATACATCAAGACACCACTAATGGTTGAAAACAGTCCTGAACTCAATGCTTCTCTCTCTAAATTTACATAAACCAAGTGTGATTCTCTTTGGTTTCACAGTAGGAGATGAGTTATTTTCCTGTGAGTTGGGGAAGAAAAGTGTTGTTTGGATTCTTAAAAAGTCCATTGCTCCATAAATATGTTGACTTTTGTTATGCACGTGACTGAATGTTTCATATAATTTAATGTCAGAATCACATGGGCAGACTCTTCAAACCAGTTTGCAAGTGAAGCAGCTATGGTACAAGCACACTGCCTGTTCTTTTACACAAAAACTGCATTTGGGAGTGTGTTTTTGATAAAGTCTGTTGCTTGTTTGCTGTCTGAAAAAAATGGAATATTAAAAAAGATACCACTTTTCAATTTTGTGATATAGGTATATTATGAATATTCATAAACACATAGAGGTGTTAGTGGTGTTATACTGCATTTTTTTCTGACACCTCTATGCATTATTCATTGAGTAAACTGGTTCCAATACCTGCATTATACTTTAACGTTGTTATTGATCTTTTACTGATGAGATCTGAGACCATCCCTGTTGTGTGTTTTTTATAAATAGTGATTAGGTTCCAAAAGTGATCTATTGGGTTTTGAGAATTATCAATAACTTCTGCATTACTTTTGAGTTCTAGGGCCGCTAATGAAATAATTTGTGAATGAACATCTATATTTTATTGTAAGCTAACATTTTCATATTTTGATTCATTTGTCTTGATGGGGAAATAGTTTTTATTATTTTAAGACTACAAATGGAATTCTTTATAAGCGAAGTAGTTCAATGTAATTGCATTAAAACTGGGAATAAGATTTTGTAAAGTTAGTGTCAGGATTCCGATTTAAAGCATTCATTTCATTTGGCCTCAAATGGTATGCTATTGTGCTTTATTTATCTTTGAGTATATTATAGTCGTTCTAAGCATTAAATGGGTAATTTATCTGTTTCCCACCCTGAAGATAGATAACAATCTTGTCCTTATTTTATGTTTAAAGAAAAGTCAGAAATTAAATGTAGGGTGAACAAAGTTTTAATTAGGCAGTATTTTTCTTGGATTTATGACCTCTGTCTTCTACTATGAAGGCAAGGTAAGCAACTATGGTTACATTTGAGAGACAAAGCCAACTCCAGCAGACAGCAGTGCTGAATTTTTTCTGTTACCAATGTGACAAAGAAAAGACTTTAGTGAGGTTTTTAAATCTAATTTAGTTTGTTTACTAATATAATCAACACCTTAACTTTTGATTTTCCGTAAGGTTTTTTGTTATTGAGTGAAGAAAAGCCAGAGGTTGACTATAGCTTTCAGAGGAGTTATGTTTGATTTCTCTTTGCTTTCCCATTTCCTGCACGTGACTTGGGGCTGATCACGTCTTGTGTGAGGCCGGAAGCATTCTCATCAAAATCAAGAGCTCAGTGCCATGGGCTAAATGCCTAAATGGACAGAATCCTCCAATCCACAGCATGATGAGTTGCAGTAAAGCAATTTGACCATTCCTACCTTGAAAGCTCCCTGGGCACATGTGAGGTGCACTACACACCCTATTAACTGAAATCACTGGGGCCAGACCCTGGCACCGGGAATGGCTAACTGAGTGCCCCTCGTAGCTCTCAGAAGGTAACTAAAAATTGTCATTCTTACTTGTAGTTTTGACTTTGTGCCACTGTAGTCCCCAGCTTCAGCACACAGAATGTTTTAGATTCTGCTTGTTTGGCAATAAAAGCAGAGGTCCAGTTCATTAACAATTCAATCAATGTTTACTAGAGTGCATGTTATATGCCAGAGATGGTTTCAATCTCTGGGGTTCACCCAATAAGCTCAGCAGGTAAAATCTCCACCAACGCTGACTTTACATTCTCTTAGGGGAGACAGACAATATTAGATGATATAATAGAGAGCGGGCTGTATAGTGATAAGGGCTGAAGACAACCACAAAGCAGGGAATAGGTTAAGTGAGGGAGGGTCTTCCAGTTTCCATAAAGGTGACCACCTGCACCAGACACTTACCTGTTGCCTCTCATCCCCACACTCACCCCTTTTTATTTTCTGTGCAACTGGTCAGGGAGCCAGAAGACTTTCTCAGGCTCCTGTACCAGCTGGGTTCCTGTTAGTATGTGCGCATGGGAGGAACCAGCAGTTGCTGAGGATGCTGGAGGAAGAGAGGTCACGTTTATGCCTTCATCCACATAGCTGAGGATTGAAGGGCAGTGGCAGGGCTTTTTGGCAGCTCCTGCTGGAGTCACAGCTGGAGAAGAGCACAGCACGGGGACAGGTTATGGGCTCCAGCCCAGCTTGTTAGCAGCTGCTCGTCTCTGTGGGTCATGCACTCTTCCCTGTGGGTCTCCCTGGCCCTGTCCTTCATTTGTTCCCTTTATTAGTTCTTACAATGCCTTTACAACCAATTCCCTCTGTTCATTTTTCTCTATTTGAGCTACCTAATGTGGCTTTTGTCCTTCTGGATGGATTGTGACTTTTACAAAGGACCCATTGAATGGGGACTTAAAAGAGGTGAGGAGGCAAGCCATGTGGATAACCGAGGAAAGAGTGTTCCAGGCAGAGGGAAGAGCACGTGCAAAGGCCCTAAGGTGGGGCCATGCTTGCCAGGTTTGAGTTGCAGCAAGCAGGTCACCATGACCAGAATGGAGTGAGTCTCAGAAGAGAGTAATAGAGATGCGGTCAGAAGGGATAATAGGGGCCAGATTCTATAGGGCCTTTAAGAATTTTTATTTTTATTCTGGGTGAGGTGGGAAGCCACTGGAAGATTTTGCATAGAGGAACAATGCAACATGACTGAAAAGGGTCACCTGGCTGCTGTGCTTAGAATAGACTGAACTGCGGGTGGATGGGTAGGATGCAGGGCCCAGAGACCAGTTTGGGGACTCGTGAATAATCTAAGCCAGAGACGGTGGTGGCTTGGAGGAGGCTGTTATTCAGTGGGCACAGGGAACAGTGGTAATATTCTGCATATATAGCTCATTTTGGAAATCAAGTTCAAAGTTTTTTTTTTTTTTTTTTTTCAGATTGTATGTGTACTGTAAGGGAAAGAAACAGGCAAAATTGATTCAGACTTTTGATTTGAGAAGTTGGAAGAGTGGAGGTGCTGTTTACTGAGAGGAGGAAAACTATAAGAGAGACACATTTGGAGGGGTATCAGGAGCTCCATTTTGGACATGTTAAGTGTGAAATGGTTCTTTGACATCCAAGTGGAAATGATGAGTAGCCAGTTGCATATACGGGAGTTCTTGGCAGAAGGTAGGCATTTGAGAGTTATTAATATATAGGTATCATTCTAGGGGAAAGAGTGTAGACTGAAGCCATTTAGTACAAAGAGTTGAGACAGCAAATACAATGGAAAAGGAAGAGTCAGAGATATCCTGGAAGCCAAGTGAAGAAAATATCTCCTTCGCAGTGGTTCAGCAGGCTAAAATCCAGAGACGTGGCTCTGAAGACCAGAAAGCAGGAGGCCGATATTAATTTGCTAACAGGAGAGGGATACTGAGGCACTGAAGGGCCGCAGAGTTTCTAAGCCAAGACTGGGATCCATTTGGCAGAAGAATATGTTAGATACTTCAGATTATCACGGATAGGTACCACATATCTTGAATATGAATATCCCTTGAATAACAGCCAAAGAAAGAATTGTCCTAGTAATCTTTCAAGAAACAGTATTGTATGAGGTTTCTACTTCTAAAAAGAGAAAGCTCAGAAGTTAGCCTGGCACCCATAACTGAGGCGTTATTAGCCAGCTGTTGAGGAATAGTACAGTATGGTCAGGAAACCAGGTGTTGGGTTTGTGTCCTGTGACTTGGTAATTGTGTGAGCTTGTGTAAATTGCTTAAAAAAAATGGGAATGATAACACTGCCTTTGTAGGATTATTGAGTAGGGTAAACAAGAGTGCGTATGTGTGTTTGTGTACATGTGAAAGTACAAAGAACTACCATTCAAGATGTCATTATACCCAACATTAAAAATAGCTGACTTTGGGCTTAAATGTAATTGTGTACACTTTTGACTATTAACAATTTTTGAACACTCTGTGAGGCACAGTAATTTGAAAAACTAGCAGTCATGAAGTGAACAAGAAATGTGAATATTCAGTCTTCATGATTTTTGTTTGGGTTTTCATGTTAATCACTGTGGAATGCAAATATTTATTGAGAACTTCTCATTTATGGGGTTAAAGGGAAAACCTCAAGTCATTGCATGGATAGCTCAAGTCAGATTTAAACATTTTCTGAATTGAAAAAAATGAGCTAGGATAAATTAAAACATCATCCATTCAAATTTAGAACTTATTTGAATGCTTTTATTTTTTAATTTCAAAGGGTCGGTCCTACTAAAAAAATCATATCTACAAAAATAAAGCTCCAGAATAGAAATCATAAATCTTTCATTTTACAATGGGGACACAAAATCTTAGATGAAGAATCCTCAGATTAAGGTATAAATTTGAAACCCAAATCAATTGATTTTGGGACTAAAAATGCAAACCAGTGTAGAACACACGAATATGTGAAGTTTTTTTCCATAAGAATTTTAAACCATAACATCCAGTACTAACTTTGGAAATTGTATACAGATTGTCAGAGAGCTTCCATTAAATATGTCTCTTGTTTTACCAAGATTTGGTAAACAGATGATTGTTTATTTTAAATGGAAAAATGATACAGGGGACTTTATCATCTAGCCATGATGGAAAAAGGGGGACTTGACTTGCCCTCTTGTTTTAAATAAGACAACCAGATAAAATATTGGAAGCTACACTTTTCAGACAATGAACAGCAGGCAGAGGGCAGGGCAGGATTGTAATTACTTAGAGAAAGGAAATCAATGAGTCCTATGATTGCCTCAGCTCACTGGAAGTAGTTTCCTAGACATAGCGCAGTAATAGGGAATACAAACATAAAACAGCATAAATCAAGTCTCAATACATTTAGAAGGATTAAAATCATGCCTGTCTGATTTGTAAATACATCAGAACCAAACTAAACATCAATAACAAATGACATATGGAAAATTATTTTGGACTTTAGTAATATACTTCTAAATGACTTAGAGGTCAAAGAACAAAGCAAAAGGGAAATTCTAAAATATTTCCATCTGAATGACAAAAGCACAACTTAATCCAAATTTTAGTATGCACCCAAAGCAGAGCTTAAAAGGAAATTTATAACATTATTTGTATATATTAGGGATGGAGAAAAATCCACAATGATGGTTTTGGGATGTTTCTTAGGGAAATAGGAAAAAAAAAAAAAGCAAATTAAATCTATGGTAAACTGAAGAAAGAAAAAAAATGAGGAGGATAAATCAGTTAAGTGGAAAAAAAACATAATGAAGATCAATGAAACAAAAACTTAGTTCTTTAACAAGATCAATAATATCAATAAACTTCTAGCCATATTGATTTGGAACAAGAGAGAGGACATATTTATCAATGTTAGGAGTGAATGAGACATCACTATAGAACCTACAGAAGTAAAAAGAATACTAATGGAAAACAATGAACAACTTTATGTCAGTAAATTTGACAACTTAGGTGAAATGGACAAATCCTTTGAAGGTGTAATATGAATATATCCAAATTCACTTAAGAAGAGACAGATAACTTTGTAGTTTAAAATCCTTTAAACAAAGAAAATTTGAAATCCAAAGTTCTCCAATAGTGAATTCTAACAAATATTTAAGGAAAATAAACACGAATTCTACTCTTCCGGTGTAGAAGAGGATGGAACACCTCTCAGCTTCTTTAAGAAGGCATCATTACTCTTTTACTGAAGCCAGACAAGACACACCAAAATGTAAAACTATATATCAATAACTCTCACAAATATAGACACGAAACTTCTTAATAAAATTTTATTAGTTGAATCCAGCAATTTGTAAAAAGAATAGTACATTATGCCCAATTGATCTTTAGCCCCCAAATACAACATTGCATGGGATTTCAGAGGTTTAACTTTGAAAATCAATCAGTGTAAATCAATGTATTAACTATACTTTTAAAAGATACTTATTTCAGTACATATAGTAGAAAATATCTTTTTACTTATTGTGAAAAAGTCATTTGATAAATTTCAGAGCACATTCAGGATGAAAACTAGTAGTAAAGGTATTGCCACAAAATGACAAAAGGCATCTTAAAAGTTTCAATATGACATGATGCTTAATGGTGGATATTTAAAGGTTGAATGTTTTCCACACAAGGATGTTTACTCTTACCACTCTTAGTGCTTTTAGTTATTATACTAGACACTGTGAGAGGTAATAATAGATAAATAAATAATAAATTTTAATAAAAGTAGTATAATGAACCTGTAGATGTCATGCAGATTGGAAAGGAAGAATTACAGTTCTTCTTGGCAAATAAGATAATCTATATGGAACATCCTAATTAAATTTTTAAAAAGAAGTATTAGAACTAACAAGTGAATTTCTCATGATTTCAAGATATATAGTGAATATAAAATACTCATTTGCATTGTGATTTGCTGTCAACTAATGGTTAGAAATTGAAATTAAATTATATCCTTTACGGTAGTATCATAAATATGAAATAAGGGTATGTTTAACAAGGTATGTATAGGAGTTGAACATTGAATATGACAAAACATTACTAAGAAAATTAAAAAGACCTAAACAAAGAGACATATTTGTACATCAGAAGATTAAATCTTATGATATCAGTCTGTACCATATGTATTGCAGCTATACCACATGAATTGCAATCAATATATTTATACCAATCCAATAAAAATTTTACTGTTTTTAATTATATAAAATGAAAAGCTGTTTTTAAAACTTATATGGAAATACAAAGTATTTAGAAAAGCTGTAAACATTTTGAGAAAGAAGATCAATGTTAGAATACTTTAATTTAAGCGTGAATTCAAGATAGTGTGGTGTTTCCACAAAGATAAACATATAAATCAGTGTAACAGAAAACAGAGATTAGGACTAGACCCACACACATACTGTGAATTAATTTTAAATAAAGTAGTCATGGTAATTCAATGAGGAAATGATAGCGCTTTCAACAAATAGTACTGGAAAAATTGGACATCTCTATGCCAAAATGGATCATAGACCTAAAGATCCAAATTTATAAAACTGCTAAAAGAAAACCTATGAAAAAAATTTCTGTGCCCTTGGTTTATTATATGAAAGGCTTTTACCACAGTGATGATTCTGTTGCTCTTTAAACTAGGATAAAAAGGTAGCCCAAGGGACATTTGGCATATTATTTATCTTGTAAAGAAAAGTCCCTCCTCTTTTAATTCTCAGACAATAACACAGTCAGGCTCTGTATTGTAAGAGCAAAATTGAAATTGAGATTCTGTTGATGTTGACAACATTTGTACCACAAATGTTTATTTAGTAGGAAAAATCAATAGTTTATATGAAGAATTTTTGACTTTTCATTTTCATATATTTCCACAGTTAATTAACATATAAAGAGTTTAGAGTCATATTCCACTTTAGACTTAGCACCTTTTCTTGCTGCCTAGAAGGAAATAATTCAGAGATGAAGTATTTATATATATTTTAAGTCACCAATGCGGTGAAATTTAAAAACTCTTACTGGGAAAGCTGACTGACTATCAGGCTTACAACATCCATTAGAAATATCTAGGCTGCAAGTAACAGATAGCTGACCTAATAGTGGTTTAAATTGTAAGGATATTTTTTGTTCCCTGACTAGAAGTAAAGAATTAGTCTCTCCAGGGCTAGATCAGAAGTGTCAGAAAGACTGGAGCTCCATCATTTTGCTCAGTCATCCTCACAGAAGTGGCTTTTGCTTTTTTTTTTTTTTTTTATTTCATGTTTGGATGGCTGCTGGCAGCATTGGAAGGCAGGCAGCGGTGCGGAGGTTGGAGGAGAACCAATTTCTTTACTCATCTGTTTCATATCAGAAGTCAACAACAAAGGCAAATCTTTTGTGTACAGAATTGTTTACATGCAAGTGGCCAGAGCTGTGTTACGTGACTAACTCTAGGCATAAGGGAGTGTCTGGCAAAGAGGAATGGCAAAAACAATAATTTAACCTCCGAGTCCTCTAGGCCAGGGTCTAGGGGGATGAAGAATCCATTTTGGGTACATTACCTAAGAGGTGCCAAAAATTTTAGTGATAATAATAAATGATACATTAAAGCAATATTTTAAAGAAACCTATATTCATGACAAAAATTATAATGAACAAACTGTATAAATTTTATTTTTCTTTTTAATTTTTATTGTATTTTTTCTCATTACCATTTGTCCCACTTATACCCCCTCCTCCCTGTACTTTCCTCCCTACTGCAATCACCACACTGTTGTCTATGTTCATGAGTCCTTTTTCCTTTTTGCTCAGTCCCTCCTATCTATCTGGATTTTAACTCAAGATTGGATCAGTACCATCAAGCCCTGCCAAGCCCTATTGGAGCTCTACTGTCTTTATTTAAAATATGGGTAGTTTGTTCATTGTGGATTTTTTAACCATTAATTTAAACCTTTGCAAATATTGCATTAAAGTTTTATTTTGACAGGTGAGTTTTTTAACACCTTCTTAACTTTGACACTCTAGGTAAGGATCTCATTTGTGTTACTCTTGTCCCAGCCCCGCTGTTTAACAAAATTAGGTTCTATTAGCAAGGACAGAATAACTGGTGGGCAGCTAGCCTTGTCTCCACAGCTGTCTAATTGATTCTGATGTATGTACTCCATGAATATTCATAAATGTGTGTCCTTCTATCTGCTTCATGGAATATGTCTGTCTTTTTATATTCTAAAAGTTTGGTTGATAAACAGTGTCTCTTCTATCTTGTGTTTCTTTCTGAACAATGAGTATTCAAAATACTCTCTTTGTTAGAAACCCTGACTAGACCTTCTATTGCCAAGAAACAGAAAACTTTCCCCTTGCAGATTGTTCCCAACCAAATCTGAGATACAGTGAAAAGCAAGAATTTCTCATTTTTATATTTTCTCATTTTAAAAGAAATTTTCTTCAATGACTTGAAATTTAAAAGATGATTATAAGAAAGTTGAGAGAATTGAAAGATCTGTTGGTACCTTTTCATGTGTCTTGACATGGACAATGGGAATTTGACTGTCTTTGACAATGACCAAGTCTGTTCTCAGGGAACTCACGTCATAACGTTTTAGAAATTATAATCATTCAATATGAAAGCTGGCACAAAAGAACTCATCTTTCTTATTATTTTAGTCTCACTCTGTCTTTGGTCTTATTAACCACTAGTTGATGTTGATAAGCTGTTTATTTGAAACTTCTTAAGCTTTCCATCCCCTCAAGGGACATGATAAGAGCAAGCTCTCTTGCAATGGGAAAGCTTTAAAATCCTATCAGGACATTTTTGTGAATATGAGTAACTCTCCTCCAATGAAAATTTCATATAGAAAATTTTATTTAGACCTGTGAAACCTGAGTAATATAGATAGGTTGTAAGAATTTCATGCAAGGCTACAAAATATGTTTGTATTAAGCGTCAAATGTGTTGTTCACACCAGTTATAAAACGTAAAGTCTTCAATATTAAAGGTGTCTGTCCAAAATTGCTCAGTGTCTTCTCTGATTTAATCCAGCGTCTGAAAGCTCTGTAGGGCAATGTTTGGAATTTAGGGGGGAAAAGGGAAGAACATATGGAAATAATAAAGTTATGCAGTTGGTTGGTAAAGATGGCTGCTATGAGAAAATTTAACATACACAGCAGTGAAAGTAAAAGTGGGAAGATTGCAATGAACTCTGCATGTGTTTATCATTACTGTTCTTACTTAGGACTTCCTCTTCCTCCCGAGCCAAATGTGAGCACCCATGTTTTTTTTAAGCAACCAATGAAATACTGAGTTTCTCTTAGCTATACCCTGTCTCATGCTCTGCCTACTTCCATATACTGCCTGTCCCCCTTTTTTTTCCTGGCCACCTGAGATGCCTTATTATTTGATTTTACTTTTTGATTCAGTCACCCTATTGCATGAACTAATAATTATTTTCTTTTTGTTTGTTTGTTTTCTGTTTTTGCAACTGAGCTACTAACTCTTTGCAGGTCTGTACCTCTTGACCAGAACCATGTAACTGTTGCTGGGCAGGAGGATGGGGGTATAGTTGGATAATATTTTGTCTACAGTTCGTTTTGTAATTCTCAAATGCTCTGAGATTCCTCTGCCTCCCTACCTATGTGAAGCTTCGGTTGATATCGCCAAGAATTTTACACTCCATGAGAGAGAAAGATATCTCCCAAAGGATGTGTAATTCTGTTGTGCAGCAACAACTCTTTCTAAGACTTCAAGCCAAGCAAAAACATTTGCTAGTGCTGGAGCTACTTTTCAGCCAATTCAACCATGTGACCTTCTAGATCTTCTCTCGTTGCGGCAATTTGCTTTTGACCCATTCCTGCCCTACCATATAATTGTGACCTCCCTCTTCTACTGTGGTAGGTGGAGTAGCAGCCGTACTGTTTCCCAGCGCAGATCCAGCGCACCGCCACATCTGCCTTCCTGCTCTGTTTGTTTTTATCATCTGTACAACATTAACAGACCAGAGTGTATTTTCAGATGGAGAAGAGATTATATCAGTGCTTTGGCAATGATTTCCTGTGTGCTATAATTGTTCATTGTAGATTAGAATGACTTATGCCTTTTATAGTCTAAGACCAAACTCCTCTGGCTGTATAACCAACCACACAAACAAAGCACTATCCAAAGAACCAAACACGGCTGCAAGGTCTCATGAAAAATTCTGCTTTGATGAAGTAGACTATAGAGTCCAGGAATCTTTAATCAGTGGGGTTTTCTAACCATATGAAAAGAAAACTGCAAAACAAGAAATGAGACAACATCACAGATACTGTGCCTACATATCCTGCTGAGGAACCCTGGGGGCCAGGTGAGGTGCTGAGTGATTTTGGGGCAGGTCATCATTTCTCCTTTAAGCCCTTTCAGATGGTTTTACACATAAAAATTAAGATTTGAGTTGGAGGCTAGAGAGTTCTTGCTCTAACCTCAGTAACCGACAACTGAAATCATGTCACATTTGGGATTTATGTGGTACAGGCCTAGTACAGAGATTAGAATGTGTGTGGGCTAAATCCTGAGACCATGGGGGCAAGTAGATGAACTGTGTTTACTTAGTTTTTAGGTTCTGTTTTCCTAGATTTCATTAGCAGTTTAATTGGATTTACTTTTGTGGTCTAAATTCTATTTTGAAGAGGCAGATGTAGAATAAAAAATAGGGATTGAAAATTACGTACCTCTTCCCTGCAGATTTAAAATGTTAATATTTGTCACCATGAAAATGTGGGGAGAGCATTCAACTAATTTTCTCTGTTCGTTGGAAGTAGTATTCTTAGTTACTGAGAAACTGAGGTGAAAGCATAAAGATGGCAGTTCTGATGAAAGATTTCCAGCAAAACACTGGACTGAGTTTATGGGAGAAATCCCTTACTGTCATTTAATGGCATTATAAAATACAGAGTTGCCCAAAAGCAAGACAGGGGAAGTCCCAGGTGACACCTATTAAAAAGAGGAATCAAGTCTGGAATTCATAGTAGGAATCCACACTGAAAGGCCTTCGGGGCTAGAGTTTTCAAACATGCTTAGAGATAGGAGAAGTGGGCAGGGGGAGGGTACTGATAGGCAGGGAGAGCAGAAACTCAATTTCCTGTATAAAACTATAGCCCTAATGCACTGCCCTACCTGAAAAATGGCAGTCCAGAGGAACTGCATATCACCCCCATAACAGAGGGATGGGAGCCGGCTGTGAATGAAAACAGACTCAGGAAGGAGAAAGTGGAATACCAAGTGTGCTCTATGGGCTCCTATAGGGGACCCAAACACAGAGTATTCTTGCTAAGGAGGAGCCTCAGGTCAGATATAGACAATTGACATCTAAACACCAAATCTGAGAGGACCCTCTAGTGTTCCACTCTCTAGCGGTGCTCCTGGATAGTTCCTGGATTGTGGGCTCTTGTGGGAATTCCTCTTACTGAAGATGAGCTCAGAGTTAAAGAATAAACGTCCATGAGACAATCAATGTGGAACTTACACCCCTGGCCCATATAACAGACCAACTCTAAGATTTTAAAGTGTCTTAGAGATACACAAGTAGAATCAGGATGACCAGAGGAAGAGGCTATGGTATAGAAGTGACAGAGAATAGATGGAGTAAAAAAGATATTATGAGTCGGACAAAAATTCTGAGGAAAGCTGTGCAATTGTGGTAGAGAGGAACAGATTAAGTCCTATTTGAATTCAAAGTAAATAATTCATTTAAGTATTTATCTACAAGTCAAAACATGTAAGAAATACATGAGTTGGTCTTAATCACTGAGAAAAATAGAGGTCATGGTGGTCTTATTTTGATCACTTGTCTACTTTTCTTTCAGACAGAACCATATATTCTTCTCATTTTCAGTGATGGAGGTGCATGATCCTGTATGGACTTAGGTTTTTAAGAGGGCAAGATTTCTGTTTTATTTATTATTGTACCCAAAGCAATAGATGTTGGTGGAGAGAATGACTTCATATTTACTTCTCTGCTTCCCAAGCACTTAATTTCTCCAATAGGATGAAGAAAATAAAGAATTAGTCATTCAAGCAATAAATCATAGACTGATAAAGAAAATTATAAAATAAAAAGCATTCATCATTTGTGTTTTGTGTTCTTCTCTGCCTTTTAGCTCTTTGAGTTTCCATTTTTTTGCATGAATCATGTCAATATTATTTGCCTTCAGGGCTTTTTCAAAGATTTGGGAATGTATGTATAAAATAACCACAGAGTTGCTTGGCTTAGTTCTTAGAGTATTGTGTGAAATTAATACCCACCAAGACTGGAGGTATTGTTTTCATCTCAGTTTTATTATTTTCACCATTATCTGAAATAAAATTCCTGAAGAGCATGCACTAAAGCTTCATTACTTTTGGTAGCTATTGTCTTGTTATCAAAGGCAAGGTATGGGATGTAATAAAAATTTATTTGATTTGAGGAATATTACTGAGAGAGGTCATCTTTCTTGGGTCTCTAGCTCTTAATCTAACCTTTCTTTATAGATGCCTTTTTTACTCAATATACATATTTTGAAAACACCTTTACTGATCTTTAGAATATTAAAATCTTGTCTTTCGAAATATATTTAATCTGACAAATTTCTTAAAATCTTGCATTCTGTACTCTCTCTGGGTTGCCAATAGAATCAAAATTCCATTCCTGTGGACAATACCCTATACGTTATCTCCAAGTGTGTGTACACATACTTGATGCTGATTTATGACTCACTTCCAAACAGTACAGATAATAGATGGTGACCTACTACTTAGGGGAAAGTGGTTCATATGGTGACTAGTTCATTGAACTGCCCATAGGGCTCAAAGGCCATTGCTGACAGATGATGTCACCATCAAAATTCTTGTTTAACTTGAATTTAGAAACTAAACAAAAACAATGTCTCATTATCTTTCTGTAAACTGAGCACAACAACAATCTTAAATCTGTTACTGTGACCTTAGGAGAATCTGCAATGAAATGCTGTTAAAGGAATAATTTTCCGAACATTGTAGTCTTGGATTCCAGGTTGCTCTGTCTCCTGCTTCCCTGTGGTTCTCATGGAACTGGGTGGATCCTTTGTCCTCAAAGAGTGACTTTTTCCATAGTTTATTTTTTCCCCTCTCACTCAAGGAAATGGTTATTTCGGTTATGCCAATGTGGATACTGTACTGTCGAATAAGCCAACAGGAAGTGGTACCAAACATAAGGCAGAATAAGTTGAATTGATGAAAGTTTGAATTTTTTAAAGAAAGGGGAAAAATGGGTATAGAGAAATAATCAATATAGGCATAAAATTTATGTTGTGTTCTCCATGCAAGAAAAGATTCATTTTAGATTCCATGGATGTCGAACTTGTCATTGATTCAGCTGCTGTCTAACATGCTGGGAATCCCCTTTTCTCGCCACTCCATTACTCTGGCCTCTGTGTGTAGAGGGAATCTACTGGATGAAAACAACACTGGGGATCATGACAGGTTGTGAAAAAAGTGAAGTATGGTAGTCTCGAGTTCCAGCAATGACTCACATCGTAAAATCACAACCCAACCCAACAGCAAATATTTACTGAGTCCTTTACATATAGCATGCCTTTTAGTCTTAATAAAAGTCTGTAAAGGGCTATGTCTCCACCCTTTTATACAGCCCAGGGAATACACTAGGAGGGAAGTAACTTGCCCACAGGCCATGGTGTCAATAGCTGGGCTTTAAAATTCTACAGCCCTGAGCTGTGGTGGAGGGGAGCTTGGAACAGGCTGTTTCTGATTGTACCCTGTGTGCATGCCTCTGTGTGTGTGTGTGTGTGTGTGTGTGTGTGTGTGTGTGTGTGTGTGTGTGTGTGTACATGGTTTGTTGCTCTCCCAAGGAGGTGGGGCTGTGGTTGGCAGGGGAAGCCTGCTGTGTCTGGTTCATGTCTGCGTTCCCTCTGGTTCACAGAAAGCTCCCATAGCCCTGCTGGCTGCCATGTTCACAAGAGGGCTCTGAGTCAGTGTTTTCTCTGGTCCTTGAATCAAAAAGTTTTGTGGTAAGTATATCCCATCATGTACACATGATGAGGCTCGTTCTGGAGTCCAGGTGTGCTTATTGTACTACAGAGGAGTGGGGCACCCCAAACCCAGCAGAAGGTACTCCGGTCTAACATCCACTTTCTCTGTTTTCCAAGTTTTATTTCTTTCATCACAGAGTGGGCACCTAAACACTAAAGTTCATTTATTCACTTTAGTGTTCAACATTTATTTGTTTAGTTACTCACTGAAATAACATTCATTCACTCACTGAATACATTTTTTGTAGAGTGAGAGCCCCCTTTATGCCAACCTTTGCATCAGGCTCTGGGAATCTAACAAGTGGGAAGACAGGTGTGTAAATAGGCAAATGGACCACTGGGTCATGGGGCCTGATCAGGGAAAGCTGGTACTTTATATGCACATGGGAAGTGTCCTTCATCTTGTCTAAGGAAATCCATGGGGGCTTTCTGGAAGAGCTGTCATTGCAGCTGGCATGTGAAGGATGGATAACAGAGCATCATGGGAGGAAAAGATCAGGGAAGCTCTGGATAGTCCCTGGGCCAAAAGTCCTTTATATGATTAGAGATAAGAAGGAGCCAGTTTGGTGTGGTTTTACTGAGGTTGCATCTAAGGATGCTGACATGAAGTCAGAGGCAGGGGACACTGGATGGGCAAGGCACGGAGGGAGTGACTATTGGCATAGCCAGGTGAGCCATGGCACAGATGGCCCGAACCAACTTGTAGCAGAAGTGACAGGGAAACACATTAAGGGGAGGAAGTAACAGGGCTCCGTGAATGGATGGGAGCAGGTGTCGCTTTCATGTGCTTGAAGAAGATCCACTGTCTTCAGTCAAGTTAACTGAAACCTGACAACCCTTTCGGTTTTAGTTGAATTTCAGGCATTCTCATAATTTCTGTCCAAATAATGGTGGTTCACGCACTTCAGTTGAAAAAGTGTGGTTAGAAATTTATTTATAAATATCCATCAATATTATACCATATGACGTGGAGATGAATAATTTTGCCTTATGTATTTTAAGATATGGAAGATTCAGATGCTCCTCTGTCCTTTACACTGGGCATTAGATTAGTTCTCTGTGTGTCTCCTTTAGCAGGAGCTATGCTCACAGTTGGGAGAGGCGCTCCCCTGGGGCTTTCATCTTGACGGCACCAGTCAATTAAATGACTGCTTCTTGGGTAAGAGTTCCCCCTACCCTCTCTTGTGACCCTAATCCTTTTAACAGACTCAACATTTGAAAAGAGGCTTACATTTAGCCCAGCATTTATAAAGATATTGTCAGGCTTTCCTGTCCTCGGGTGCCTTTAATGTAGTAGTGTTTATGTTTGGGGAAGAACAAAAATAGGAATGTTTATACCCGGTGGGGTGAAAAAAGAACTAATGCAAGCTGGCATCACCGGCTTGGTGGGTCCTGTTTGTGCAAACAATTCTCACTAATTATAGCCCTTTCAGACGAAGAGCATTATTACACTGACCATATGTAATTAACTTGACTTTTCTTTATCGATGTATGAAAATAGAATGGCATTGCTGTTTCCCTCTTACATATTCCCAAGCAGGGACTGCCCATTGTTTAGTGGACACACTCTAGCATTCACCTTTTCTTTAGGAATTCTGAAATTTCTGTATGGCATTAAATTTAATAGGCCTAGTATATCAAAAATAGAATTATAATTATGAAAAGTCAGTTAAAAGGTGGGCGAATGGTAAAATGAAATGAGATTTTTAATGGCTTGTCGACAGTTATGATTAATGAGATGGAGCTTGGGCCCTGCATGTGACCTTCAGGTAAGAATGGGACAAAGCCCTGTATGAAGGGGCCCAGAAAGGAGAATATTTTTTCAGAAGAAAAGTTCGCTCTACCTTTTTCCAGTTTCTGTCTCCCCATCATTCATGCCTTTTTGTTGAAGTCATGCTCATTGGTGTGGTCCGGAAGCCATGGTCACCTTACTGGGTGCATGAGAACATCCCTGGAGAAGGCAGAGCAGGAAGAAGGCAGTTCTGTAGCTAATAGCGACTCCTGTATTTGAGAAGCCACTTGTTACCTTGCTCATAATAGGAAGCTGCTTTTTAATTCAGGGGTCCGTCCACTTCAGTATCTGTTTTACAAACTGACTTTCTTTGAACACTAGTCGCAAACAAAAAGAGAATGTTACAAAGGCATGCTGGTTTCAGTGCCTGATACCATCCAACTGCACAACTTTTCGCACACCAAGTGGGCTCCTGAGGCTAAAAAAATGTTTTTGTCTGAGTTAACACAGGTCCCTTTGAACTCTGTGGGGGTTCTTTTCCACTAGCACTTTCTTGTTACTGTATGCAAAGTCTTTTTTTTTTTTTTTGTATGTCTGATTTGGGATCCAAAGAGCCTACATGTCAGCTTACCCCACCCCCCCTCCTTCATCCTTTTGTTAAAGCATAAAAAACCGTAGTGCCTGTAACATCTGTTACATTTCATACCCTGCGGCACAGACAGGCTGAGCTAAACTTTCTTCACACACATGCACATACGCTAGCGTTTTTCCTGCTCGTGCATGTAAAATGGGTTGACTGGAAGGCAGAACAAATCAGAACAAATATCTAGTAACTAGTTCCCAATGAATGTTACTTACCCATCTAATTACTACCAACAGAATCTGCCTTTCAAGGGAGCCCATGGAGAGGAAATGCATCTTCAGTGAGCCTGGGACTTAGGCTATAAGCTGTCAATTCTGGGGAAAGAATTGGAGTGAGAGGGGAGGTTAGAATTTATATTTATGGCACTAGAAACAGTATCCTATTGGGAGACACTTCAAATGCACCTATGCAGATAAATGGCTTATTGGCCTTGAGGATGTGGTTAAATGGTCAAATTAATTCTAAGATCAATACCATCATAGCTATTAGCTCTGAAATTCTACTGTGAACTGTAGGAGTTGTAGACGATTGGAGAGAAGTAACATGACCCTAATCAGGAAGATGGGATTTGTTCATTCATTCTTGCATATGTTGTTCCTTTGCTCAATATTCCACAAGTCTTCATTGTGGGGAACCAATTTCTTCCTGTTCTAACCTGCTTCCTTTAAGTTCCCCATTAGAACTGTATTAACTCTCATTTATGCATGAATGGCTATCCCATTTTTATCTTTAGTTCAACCATGTCTGAGCCACAGAACCACCCTGCACCCGCCTACCCATCTCTCCGTTGGGATTTCCAGTGGGGATCTCCACTTAGGCACCCAGAAAAGAACTGTCAGGTTGTTTTCCTCAGACATGGCCTCAGAGGTTGAGCCGCTCTAGTTGAAACCTTGGGTGTCATCCTCAGTTCCTCGCATTTCCTTATTTTCCCCATCAATTAGTTCAAACCACCACATATATCTGCCCTTCTCACTTTCTCCCTGGACTGCAATCTGTGTCCCCTGTGGTCCGTTCTCCACACAGTGGACATAGGAGCTTCTAAAAATGCAAAGTAGTTCATGCTTCCCCTTAAGCTGCCCCACCCCCCCACCTTGGCTTCCTTGTGCCATTGAACTGAGTTTGCAAAATTGAAAGTCTACAGCCAAATCTGGCTCACCTCCATTTACTGTGAATATCTTCTTACTGGAACACAGCACACCACCCTTTCCGTTTCTTTGCAGTGATAACAGAAGGGTACTAGAGTTGCGACAAAGACCATAGGGTCTGTAAAGCCTAAAATACTGTATTTCCCTTTACAGCAAGAGTTTTCTGATTGCTCCCATGGAATAAATTCTAACCTTTTTCCCATTGACCAGCAAGACTCTACCTGAAGTGTCTCTGCCTTCTTCTTGGCTCTCCTTGGCTCTCCTCGCACACGCTCCTGCCTTTTCTCTGTTGCTCAATTATCCTGGTTCAGCCCCACCTCAGGGCCTCTCCCCAGCTAGCTCCCCCTCTTGGATGTTCTTCTCCCAGAGTGGCTTTTCTCATCACTCACATCCCAGCTTAATGACGCCTCAGCAGAGTGGTCTTCCTTGGAAAAGACAGTGTCACTCCAAGCCACAATCTAAGCATCGTCCTGTTTTATTTGTATCATGGCACTTGTTACTTATTTTACTGATTCTGTCTCTCTCATTAGGTTATACACTTAAGGAGAAGAAGAACCTTCTCTGTTGATTTTCCTGCCGTATCTCTAGTTCCAAGCAAGGTTCAGACACAGAGTCATTAAGTGTGGTAGCCGAAGGAAGGCTGTCACGTGCCTGGTGTTAGATGGCCCAGTGAGGAAACATTAATGGGATCAAGCAAGTGATTAGAGTTGACCATGATGAATGCCATGAAAATTGGGCACAGAGCAAAAAGGGTCTCTGAAGGCTTTTGGGCACACATCAGGAAATGAGTACATACACTTGTCAGGAAAAATTGAGAACAAGCTTAGAAATGTGACTGTGATGCTGGATTCACAGTTCTCTGCAGGGAATTCATAAATACAGCTCCTGGTTTGTCTGCACAGTGGCTTTGCCACATGCTGGGAACAAGAGCTGTTATTCGACAACCAGGTTCTGGTCCAGGCCAGGCTAGTACCTGGAAATGAAAACAACCACAGCTTCACCAAAAAACCTGCCAAAGTGGGCAACACAAAGGATAGCATTTATTTTCCCTGTCTTCTCTGGCCATACTTGTGAACCTGTCTTTGTCAAGGTTGGTGATTTGAAGCCCCGGAGTACAGAGCTCTCTCTGGGCCTGCTAGGCCAAGGCAGAAATTTACCTCCGCTGGCAAGAACAACCCTCAGGCTATAATGTTGTCTTTTGTTTTGCATTTAAAACATATGCTTTTAACATCTTGAGTGTTTGACTTGGGGCTACTGGTACCTAAGTAAGCCTGTGAGTGAGGCTTAATTTTATGACACCTTAAGTTTTATGAAACAGTAGATAACATCAGCTAATAGGCTGTGCTAGGATTCCAGAAGGTTTGCTTTGTCTCTGGGAGGAAATGGAAGTATAGTAATTATCTGGGTTTCAAGATGACTGTTGTGTGATCGTGTATAGAACACTCAATATTTGTCCAGGAGTTGGGTAATGATTTCCTGTACACCCTTTTTGTTTTAGTTGGAAAAAAAATAACCAAACCTAGGACCATGCAAAACTAATGAAATAAAATATTCTGGAAATGCTATTACATACTGATGCCATGTGATATGTTGTGAACTGTGTGCTGTGAGGGATCAGGGGCTCTGTCTAGACTAGACTACATTGATGCCTGGCTGCGTGAATGTCAGTGAGTCCCCTTACTCTTCTGGACTCCAAATTTCTCATTGATAAAATGAAGCATTTGAGTGGATGTGTTCAGAATCCCTTTATTACTTTAAGGTTGTGTATTATTTTTGTCCCTGTTACTAAAGGATTATACTTAGTACATTTAATGATCTGTAATCCATATTTATTGAGCTTTTACTCTATGGTACTCTAAAGCAGAGGGTTGGCACACTTTTTTTTTTTTTGTGTGTGTGTGTGTGTGTGTTGTTGTTTTAAAGAGCCAAATAGTAAGTATTTTAGACCTCATAAATCAAGCCATTTATATTAGACTATGCCAATGTAGCAGAAATGCAGCCACAGAGCATACATGAACAAATGAGCAGTGCTGTGCTCCATAAAAATTTATTTACAAAAAAGCAGGTGATGGGCTGGATTTGGCCCATGGACTGTCATTTGCTGATCCTTATGCTAAAACCTACACTAACAATTATACTCTATAAATATTAGAAATGTCTTTTAAAAATAAATTCACATTTTTGGATATAAACTCGTTCACATGTAAAACACTTAGAAGAATGATGGAATATAGTTGAGAAGTGCTCTCAAACATAATCACTAATAAGTGTATTCTACAGGCAACATGGCTGAGCAGAAGGGATGCAGAATGGTGAGTGAGGCCCTTAAGAAAAGATATAGGTAGACTCTGGGACTATGTTGTGCCTTGAAGCTTTCAACATTATGTTCATTGCATACTCATTCAGGGCTTGTTGCGCTACATATTAGAACACAGATATTAAGAAACTTAGCATGATACCCTTAAGTGCTTTCCTGCTGTTCTGTTTGTTAGAGAGCAGTGGGGACACAGTAGGGGCGGAGGGAAGACCATTCAGAAAGGGTGGAATCATGTTAGCAAAGTGGGTAGGTGAGGTAGAGCTGGTTGTGGTGTGACTAAGGGATCCGAGTTGAGGAAAAACAGAAGAGAAGTTAAGAGCCAGGTGAGTTTGAGAGGGAGTGACGGCCTGGCAAAGGCAGTCTGACAGACCATGGAACCTCACAAGCAGAGCACAGCTTTGCCTCTTGAGACTGGATTGCCTCCCAAAGGCTATTGTAGAGTCCATGTGTCTGGAAGTTCACAGGGGGCACCATAAGTTAAGAATGCTCCTTCGTCTGTGTGTGCAAATTTCCCAAGAGAACTGGGACACTCATGGCTCTGAATCTTCCTTCCAACCCTCCTAAAAGATTCATCCAAAGCATATTTCATTTTGCCTTTTTTCATGGAGTATCAGTATAAATTATTCAATAGAACGATGAATAACATAATGGGATGTCTGTTCATTTGTGTCAACCCGTTGGCATCGTATTGGTTTCTGTGAAAGAATACAAAGTAAACATTCTTAAGTAGAGAAATTTCTTATGTTGGTTTAAAAAATTGAGGTGGCCGTGGACTATAAAATACGTGAGGAAAAATCACAATGAAATGTACTAATTGTATTATGAATGACGTTTACTTGTTTTCCAGCCATATCTCTATTACAACTCATACACAGAATTTGGCGAGCTTGATCCTAGGAAAGAATTGCCCCTTTGGAAAAGTTGTAGACAGGCCACCTGAGAGATCCTGATGCTGTCCAGGGGAACTGAGATCTCCTTTTAGATAAGTAGGTTAAATAATTCCCTGATAAGTAATCCTCTGTCTTTCTGACTCATCCAGACCAACATATCTGTATTTGAATAGCTTCCAAGGAAAAGTATATCATTTTACTTACTGGTTATCCTCACAAGAGGAATAACCTCTGAGTTAAGGGTCTCCAAATCACTCTCAGGTTCAGTGATTTCACTAGGAATGCTGTTATCCTGAGTTATGGTTTATTGCAGAAATAAAAGGATACAGATTAAAATCGGAAAAGTTAAGTGAATAGAGCAAAGTCTAGGAGAGTCCAGGTGTAAGACTCTATTTGTTCTCTCCTAGTTGAATCTTTTTGGACAGCACTCAGTTCTCTTAATAATGATGTGTGACAATATTTTTGGAATATTACCAACCAGAGAATCTCACTTGAGCCTTGATGTCCAGGTTTTTTTCCCCTCAGTCAATAGGCATGGAATGCCCATGTGGTTAACCTTTGTTATTCAGTCTCTGGCCTTTATAGAGGCTAAACTGATGCAGCATCGTCAAAGGTCCCCACCGTCAATCACGTTACTAGCATAAAGGGTCTGGCATGGCCCAAGGTCCCCAAATATACAAAGGCACTCTTATCAGGCAGGATATTCCAAGGTCTTAGAAGTTATCATCTCCCATCAGGGGTCATTTTTTTTTTTTTTTTGAAATATGCAGGGTTTGAACACCTCAGACCACTGGAATCTCTCACTTGATTGATAGAGTTCTGCCAAAGAGTGGTACCTTTTCAGTTAATTTTGAACTGTTCATGGATGGCTTTCCTGATTTGGCAGAGCTTTTACAGCCCTTTGCAGGTAGACTGTGATTTACATGAAATTGAATGTAGTTTTAAGAGGAGTTCTAAAATTGATGACAAATGTTCTGCCTGGTACTCAGGGTGCTGTCAAAAGATATCATAGGGCCATCCTCATGGTACAGCTGTGAAATAGCTGAAGTCCACCCTTTACAGCCCAGAGTGGCAGGGGTGGGAACTGGTATTAAGACCCTCTCATGCTTTAGGTGCTCTGCTGAATGCTTCAGGGGAATTAATTTACATAGTCTTCTCAACATTAACTATTGTTTTACTGTTTTTCCTCTATTTTATAGTTCATTAAAAAAAATAAGGCAACTGGTGGTGGCCTCAAAGTCCCACAGGTAAATTCAAACCCATGTCAGCCAAGCTCTGAGGACTATGTCACTTTCACAAATGACTGGGTAAAAGGAGGACTGAGTCTCTGATTTACTTGTGGTGTTCATGGCAGTTGGTTCTGAGAAGACCCAGAGTTAATTTGTTTTCCAATAATAGATGTAATAGAACAATGCTCTCTACATTACCAAGGAAGCCCTGTTCAAATATCTTAGATATATACTGTCCAGTAGAGTAGCCACTAGCCATGATTGGCTATTGAGCACCTGAGATGTTCCTAGTCCAGAATGAGATGTTCAGTAGTATAAAATACACACTGGATTTTGAGGCCTTAGGACATACACATGGAATGAAGATAACTCAATTTTTATTTTGATAACATGTTGGAATGATATCTTGGATATATTGGGTTAAACTAACTATACTGTTGAAAATTAATTATACCTGCTTCTTGACATTTTTTTTAATGTAGGTACTGGAAAATTCAATATTCCATGTGTAGGTCCTATTATATTTTTATTGGCTAGCATACCTCAGAGCACTTATCATCCCACCTTCCTTGGGACCAGCTAGCATTTCTCTTTTTCAGTATCTCTCTCTAGTGTGTATAGCTCATCTTTTGAGCTAAATATAAATATCTCAAAGGCAGATGTCTGTCTTGCATTGCATCCTATACCCAGTACCGACAGTGGGTCTTTCCATGTAGAAGGTCAGCTACATAAGTAAATCATTGAGCTGCCCCTACATTTTTGGTGCATATCACCCTAAATCTTAACCCTAAAGTTTCTAGAAAAATCTGGGTCTGTCTTGGAACATATTCTATTCTGATGTAGAGATAAAATCAGTACTTCAGCAAAAAGACCACCTTGGGACTCATTGAAATATTGTTGGTAAGGAAACTTTCTTGCATGACTCTAGCTTGTCTCTGCTTCTTCCCCTGAACCCTGAGGTCTTCAGAGGTAGGTACTTAGATGACAGCATGACTTTCCACTAGTAAACAGAGAGAGAAGAAACTGCTTGTGAATTGTGAGAAAGAGGTATTAGCTTCAGGAAATGGTTTATTTTCTTAAAGACAAGGTCTGGCAATTCCTAACTATGTGGCAGAACTCACTGTAGGAACATTTTAAAACTGAGTGCCCTAAGGCTCTAAGAGAAAGTCTCTTGTGCAGTCCCCCCGATTACCCAGGGGCCATCGCTGCTTCCACAGCTAGCACGAGACCACGCCTGGAACAATCTAAGTGCCTGTTGAATAGGAATTGTTCATTTTTATATTTTTAGTTATATTAACACCATTTGTAGTTCTAAAGATATAAATCTAAAGGAAATTACTTTTTAATGTCCTCTGGCACAACATTAAGATTTTGCAATTAGATTTTATAGCCTACAGTCATATGCCGCAGGTCACAAAGCAAAATTAAGACTCTTCTGCACTAGGAAAGTTTCCTGTAGGTGATGTAGTATTATTTATAAGCCACACAGAGTTAAGGCAGGGCAGTCCTGGCACCAACTTCATAGCGTGGAGGACAGAGCTGCTTATAGTCCAGGAGTTTGAGGGTCTTGGCCAAGGAATTTGTAGTCTTTTAAAGAAAGTCTGTCTTGATGGATGGGTAAGTAGAAATTGCTTTTTGTGTGAGGTATCCAGCAATAAATAGCTGCCTCTGATTAGCTTGGTTCTTATCCTACAGTCACTAGGAATAAATTGCTCCAGATTGTCTAATGAAATAGGAGGTTTCCATGATCTTAAAATTACAGATAAAGAGAAGGAAGCACCAATTGGCCAGGAAGAGTTTGAACCTAGCTTACTGACAACTTCCCAGAAATTTCTTTTACACCTTGCCAGGTATGTCTCAGGTAACCCTTGGACAACTCTGAATTTCTTGGGCTGGCGTAGCCTGGAACCCACCTACTACTGACATTTAGATCCTGAGATTGAACAAGATATTTTTGTTATGTTCAGAAATTCACACAAGCAAGGGAAAACTTGGGGCAACAGTGGAAATCCTGAATCCCACTCTTGATTCAGCATGGAAGTACATTTCAACTGGTCATGAAATGGTAGTTGATTGCAGTAGAAATTTTGTTTCCTAAATTTCTCTTAAAATGCATGCCCAGGAAAAATATCAAACACATTTATTTAATTCTGTATTATCCCACAATAATCTAACTTAGAGAAAATGTTGTGTTTGAAAGTCACACACTAATCTCTTCAAAGAGGGAAGCTTACACTCAGCTGGGCCCCAGCCAGCCTTCAACTTACAGCTGCCTCCCAGGCAAGGCTTGCTACTCCGGCCCTTTCTGGAATAGGGTATGCATTCTTTCCTATGATTTAACAGCTCTGTGGCTATTATTTAATGCTTATTTACACTGTGAATGTATAGTACACCGTGCATTCCAGGCTGTAAAACATAGCTTAAAATGAGACTTGTGGTTTTCAAGTTGTGTTTGAATGAAGAAGACCCAGATCAGGAATGCTTTAACTAAAGTGAACTATCATAGCTTTTGCTTTCTTAGAAGTCCAGCAGGCAGGCTGTCCAAGATGAAGGAGTGAACTTCAGAAGAACCCAATTCCAGAGCACAGATATTTTGTAAAATTTGAAGTTAGTGGCTTTTCCTTTGTGAAAAATGGATTAAGTCTGTTACATGTCATTGCAAAGAAAACATGAAGGGACATGATAGAACACCCGACTCATGTGGAGCAGATATGCAACTAAAGACAAAAAGGATGTGAGAAAGTGCTTACATATTGTGTTTTATATGTTGTGCTTACAATAAAAGTGTCAGTAGAAGATGCTTTATATGTTCTCAATATGTTGGACACTTTTTTGTTTTACTCATAAAAATGTTTTTATTTTTCTAATTATTGTTAAATAATTTTGATTTATTTTAAAGTCAAGTCACAGTATTGGAACATTTTGATCATTTCCTATATAGCAAAATTTTGAGATGATCTCTACTGTAGTCTTTAGTGTGTATTTTATATATGTAATATGTATATATAATATCTTGATATGTTGGCAGCCGTCTGTCTCGAGAGACGATGGTGTAGCTTCTTAAGAGTCTATCTGCACCGCCGAGAATGGCTGTGCAGTCCGACTCGGGAGTGACACGGTATCTGTCTCCTCCCGTGTTGAATCGACATCTTGCGATGACGCTGGAGTGTCCTCTCCAGTGAAGCTGAAGCTACAGAGCCTGGGCAGGGTGATATGGAGGGTCTGCTGTTGCCCATGCAGCAGACCCCCCCTCTCTTCGCAGCTGAAGGGTCCAAGGGAAAGACGGAGTCAATACAGCTTGGCTTCAGGTGCGCCGCAGGAGTTGCCGGTATTGACTACAACGTCAAACCGCCTTAGGGACTCCGGCTCCGGATTTTCTGTCGGGGTTTACTCCCTTAGCCTTTCCCCTGAGGAGGTATGCCGCAAGGCAGCGGAGGTTTTTTGGAGTCAGAGTTTTCCTTCTCTGATGTGCCCTGACTGGAAGATCGAACCAGCGACACTTAGCTCGCAGGCCGACGCTCAATCCACTGAGCCAAACCAGCCAGGGCCAAAATATCTTGATATACACTTACGCAAATGCACATGTATACAAGCATACATATATATGAATGAACATATTGATTACTATCTAGACATTACTATGTATAATTATATATATACACATCTCTAGATATAAATATATGCAAATATATACTTATTTATATATCTGTGCATGTTTGTATGTATAAACAAACATGTATATACATATACATTCATACACACACATACATATGAATACATTGTACCTAAATCTAGATCTGGAATTTTAGTCCTTTAACATACTACTCATGTGTTGGAGGGGAAGATACAGATTGGTAAAGAAGTCACAGGATAGGATTTTCCACTTTGCTGCTCATTGGCAGGTGGCTTTGGGAGGTCATTTTAACTTCTTTGCCCTTAGCTTTACCAACTATAAAACCCAGAGTGTTGATTGCTGGATAGACAAGGTCATGTCCTGCTGGAAGTACTTTGATCCTACAAAGTCCTAGAGAGGAGTTAAACAGTGAAAATAATTGTACTTAAACATTTGGAGGAACAAAATTGGTTTGATTTTTTTCAACCTTTCTGCAAAGCTAAAACTAGGCAAAGTATATTTGCCTATTTCTGACTGAGTTGATGTTAGCAGGACCCGTCTTGGAAAAAACAGATGATGGAGATAAATTTTCAGTGTTGGGATCTTCTCCCTTGGATGTCTTGTGTTTGGCGAACCCTGGGTTCTGTCTGCTTTGCTCTGGGACCTGACCAGTGAGCAAATTGGGCTGCTCATTCCTGTCCAGCATCTGAAAATCACTACCAGTTCCTTTCTTTCCAATTTTTTCCTCTTTTGGTGGGTGGCAACTGCTATTTTCAATACATTATTTTATGCTACTATATTACTAGGTGCTAAGGATTAATGTGTTTTATACACTCCTTGGAAAGTTGATTTTAAATTTGGACCTTATAGGACTGTTTCCTTCATCCTATCCTGAGTTAAAATTCCAGCTTATCTACTAATCACTTATGTTACATTTGGCAAGATATATAACTTGTCAAAATCTCAGGGTTTTTAACTATTACTTTTTATTTCTATAAGAAAGATTATAGATCTGGCTTCACAGTATTATGAACAATAACCAAAATAAGAACTTGTTAACATCCAAAAATATCTAATACAGTTTCTAAAGTCAAGTAAACACTGAAAATGTAGACAGTAAAAAAGAATGTAAATAAGAAACGTTGGTTATTGTACTTTTTTTTTTTTCACAAGCATCAATGTTTGTGAATTTACGTATTTCTTCTCTGATGACGTGTTTTGCCTTGCCCTGCCACTCAAAAAACGCGTGAAGCTTTTGGACTGTCAAGGTAAGAAATGTCCAAACCTGTAGAAAAATTTTAGAAGATTCTATCTGAGCCAAAGTCACAACAATTGCTGGGAAGCAAGATCTCAAATGCTTGAGAAAATAACAGTTTTGCAACTTCTTTTATGCATTTGAAATTAAGGTGGGAACTTCTGGAAGAGTACAGGGAGGTGGAAGACGGCTAGACAGGGATTCTATTAGGAGAGTTAACAAGATTATGTGCTCTATCGAGGGTGTGTACACTTATTTCAAAGGTGTGTTCCTCTAGATGCACAGAAACAATGGACAGAGCTTGCTTATGGCAAAGATCGTCGTCGTCGGCAGCCATCCCTCTCGAGAGACGATGGTGTAGCTTCTTAAGAGTCTATCTGCACCGCCGAGAATGGCTGTGCAGTCCGACTCGGGAGTGACACGGTATCTGTCTCCTCCCGTGTTGAATTGACATCTTGTGATGATGCTGAAGCTACAGAGCCTGGGCAGGGTGATATGGAGGGTCTGCTGTTACCCATGCAGCAGACCCCCCCTCTCTTCACAGCTGAAGGGTCCAAGGGAAAGACGGAGTCAATACAGCTTGGCTTCAGGTGCGCCGCAGGAGTTGCCGGTGTTGACTCCAACGTCAAACCGCCTTAGGGACTCTGGCTCCGGATTTTCTGTCAGGGTTTACTCCCTTAGCCTTTCCCCTGAAGAGGTATGCCGCAAGGCAGCAGAGGTTTTTTGGAGTCAGAGTTTTCCTTCTCTGTATGGCAAAGATAAACCTTTTACTAAAACATAAGCATGCCTGGGGCATGACAACCCATTATGACTTGTCCAGTTAGAAATTTAGGGTCAGCATCACCTGGTGAGGTTACTTTCCATAGAGCGACCCTGCTCCTGCCCCCCACACACTACTACCACCTGTTGGTTTTGTTTCGTTTTTTTTTTTGTTTTTGTTCACAGGACTGAAATCTATCATCACTTACAGAATTTCAAGCAGGACTCAGGTAGCGGAAAACTTGATGTATTTTATTTTTGGGGTGAAACTTGGCATGAGGGTGCTGCTGACCCCCTGTGTGAAGTGCACAGGACTCACGGTGACAGCTGGAGGAGCAGGCCTGGGAAAGAAGAGGAAGAAAAAGGCAGCAGTCAGGTCATGGAGCATTCAACCAGTAGCCCCACCCTGCTATTCTTCTTTTTAGGGCTTCTTAAAATTCCACTCCTTTGTTATTCTGTCTTAGTTTTAGCTCATATTTTTAGGTCGAATTGTGGTTTGTGCAATGCAGTGAAGCCGAGAGTGAAATCCATGGAAGGGAGATGCATGCCAACATTAAAGAGTAATGGGTATCTTTGAGATAGGATGGTTCCTTTCACAACTTGGGGAAAGGGCAGGCAAGGAGAATTTCCAGAATACCCAGCCAAGAGGACACCCTGCATTTCTCTCCTGGGCCCTGCCAGGCCCCCCCGCCAGAGGAGCCCTTCTGGAGGAGGAGAGAACCCAGCTCATGCATTTTCAGAGCAGAGTTCTGTTCACTCATACCACAGCTGAGTGGCTTAGACTGCTTAGAAATCCAGCCATTGCTCATTCCGCTTCTCATCCCCCTTCTCATTCTAGAATGTTCTTCCCACCAACAAAGCAGGAGTGATAGGTATTGATATTTTCTTCCCCCTTACATATGTAAAGACCCTTATTGGATCATAAAACCTACGAGTGGAAATGGTAAATGCCTTTTCTGGTAGAGCCTAACTGACTTGGTGATTATTGTTGTTAATAATAACAGTAAAAATGATAAATGTATTTGCAGGTTGACATATTATCTGGCTTTGGGAGACAGTGCCTTCTGTAGTTCATAGTGGAAAACCTAGTGGGTGACAATTTTTATTTAACTGTATATGAGTATATCAGTGAGAATAAACTCCCCTCTCAAATGAAGGGGTCATAGATCTTTCTTTCTTTTTTCCTCCAGCATTTATTTATTTATTTATTTAAATGTCTAATCTCTTTATTTATTAATATTATTTTATTTATCTGTTTTTAGAGAGAGGAGAAAGGAGAAAGAGAGGGAGAGAAACATCAATGTGTGGTTGCCTCTCATGCACCTCCAACTGGGGACCTGGCATGCAACCTAGTCATGTGCCCTGACTGGGAATTGAACCAGTGACACTTGATTTGTAGGCTGATGCTCAGTCCACTGAGCCACAGCAGCCAGGGAGATCTTTCTTTCTTCCTGTTACTTTTAAAATGTGGCTCATAGGTCCTGGTCCATGTGGCTCAGTTGGTTGGAGCATTGTCCTGTACACGAAAAGATTGGGGGTTCCATTCCCAGTCAGGGCACATACCTAGGTTGCGGGTTCAGTCCTCTATTGGGACATGAATGGCAGGCAACCAATCATTGTTTCTTTGTCACATTGGTGATTCTCTCTCCCTTCCTCTCTCTCTAAACCTATTTTAAAAATTAAAAAAAAAAAAATCTGTCGCACAGGACGGTATGTTTTTGATCGACTTCAGTGTAAGTGTATCACATAGTGGCTAAAACACCAGCTCCAAAATTAGGAGCTGAATCTTACTAGCTGTTGACCTCAACCAGACTTGGTTTCCTCACCTACTTCACCTATAATAGGGTGGGTGTGAGAAATATAGGAATTAAAATGTGTAAAGTACATAGAATAGCATTTAGCTGATGGCATCCACTGTTTAAATGTTATCAATTTTTGTCAGCTTCTTTACTTATTATCATGTCAGCTTTGCTATTTTCTCCATGTGTGGTATTAGATGTAGATTAAATCAAAATATAATTTCATGAGTACTGGGAAGAGTAAGCCTTGATTTGCACTTATATTTTTGTATATTTTATTGCCAACTGTGCTCTGCCTTTTCCCACTACCCCCTGGCCCCTCCTAGTTTAGCCTGTGACTCAGTTTCCAGTATGGGTCTCAAGTTCTCCAAGAAGTTTTGCCACCTTGTTTTTTTGATTCATTAGTTGACTAAAAGTTTGAAGGAGAGAAGAATAAAACTCCGGGTACCCAGAGCTGCCCTTATTCTACCAGAGAGGTTTCTCACTTAGTGCCTGCCCACAAGTCAGCTGGGCTCAGTAGGTCAGTGGGGCAGCACCTGGAGGAGCCATCAGTCTGGGTTTGGGAACGACGGTCAGGTTTCGGACAGGTGCTGTTCTTCATCAGCAGAAGTTCCTGTGATCTTCGATTATCAGGCTCTAAAAGGTTTTCTTGACTTGTAACAATCCTTACCTGGATAGCTTTAGGGTGTTTGCTTTCTTAAAAAAAAAAAAAAAAAAAGTGACTTTCACTCCTTTTTCTTATTTTGGAGGGTGGGGAGTGACTGACTTGAATCTGTTGAACTAATGTCTAGTTTATATATGCCAATTATTTGGACCAAAATTATTTGTACTGGATACATGTTTATGAAAGTGATTTTTCTTAAAGTGTGACACTGGGTTATTTAAAACATTGAACCAGTATACTTTTGATAAACATTACTAAAAAATCATGTTGGTGCTTATACAGTAGCAAGAGAAAGCAATATTAATAATTGCAGCTAATCTTTAATAGAAAAATCATTGCCAGAGGCTATATTTTAATAACCACATTTGTGTAATGAATAAATTAGCTAGGATGATTACTATCAATTATTAAAAATTATCCCCAAACTATTCAATTCAATTTTATAGGTTTTATGTAACTATTTAATTTCCAAACAATGGTCGTATTGACTATCATATTTAAGTTCCATTCCATCATGTGCTTCTTTAAGTAACATCAGAAGAGGGGGATAGGAGGAAAAGGTGAACCCATTATTTGGGGGAAATGACCATGTATTAAGAAAGTCAATGTTATTGAAAATTGTATCTCCCTAACTTACCACGTTCTGTGTATCCTCCCCTGGTCACCTCACTCTCCCCAACTCTTCTTTGGCCTCTGCTGAGCTTATTCACCACCACCTGCCCTGGTACTGTCTCCTGTCCTCACTCTGTACTCTCCTGTCTCTTCTTAAGAGTCTGTAACTGTTCATTTTCTGATTCTTGAGAAAGCAGGATCAATAAATCTTCATGCTACTATTGAACTGTGTAGTTGTGGTAAATTCTACCAATTGATTTTCTGATGTTAAGCTTTCTTGAGCCAGTCTTGTTTTTCTGAATTAAACCTATCCCATATGAAAGAGAGAGTGTGTGTGTGCGCGCGCGTGCGAGCGGTATGCTAATACAGCTATATCCTTAAGAGTGTTCCAGCTGTGTTCTTAAATGAGATGGCCTATGATTTTTCTTCCTCATAATGTCCTTGTCTAGCCTTAGTATCAAGATTATGAAGATCAGAATAGCCTAAAAACTGCAGAGAGAAGAGAAGCTTTACTTCTTTGCCTAATCTCTGAAATAATTTGTATAAAATAGGAATTATATGATTTTTAAGTACTTGGTAAAACTGACATGTAAAACTGAGCTCACAGCCCTTTCCTACATGCTATGCTTGAGAGTTTATTATGTATTTTGTTTGAGTGTTTGGAACTGTAATAACAAAATAATATAATTAAAAAGTTTTTAAATGTTTTTTTTAATGGAAATATGCATATTCTTATAGGCAAAGGGGAAGAGGCTTTATAACATTGGATATTAATTAGAGGATAAAAGAGGTAATTTAGGAGAATGGGTTAAAGACGAGGGGTGAGATGGACTTGAAGCCAAGTAGTAGGGACTGATTATCAAAAAAAGAATACAGCATGTTGGCTCTGATCTTATAAGGAAAGTTGAGGTGATAAGTCTTGATGCAGGTATATTTTCAGTTAGACAGATGGGCTCGTACAGGAACTTTGTTCCAAGATAGAAAGCCCAGTGATGTGCCGAGTTGAGCTGGGGAGACCTTGTGGAGGAATGCACATGAAAGTCAAAAAAGGGAGAATACGTGAATTACCCAACTTGGAGCTAGTGTTAACCATCAAAATGTAGAGTTTTAATGGGGTAGCTCATAGGCAATTTAAATAAAGGAAATGAAGAATATTGACAGAACTATATTCTGGTAACTCATTTTCCAATCTGCACATGGTTCTTCTTATTATTTTGATATTTTAGGAAGTGGTGTAACCATTGCTCAGTATAGGTTTTAAAACCTGAAATATGAATCTTCATTCTGGTTCCTGTTCTTCACTCTCTTTTAGTTCTTCTCAATGAACAGAAAGATAAATTCATGAGAAATGAGTTAATTTAAATCTTTCCTTTCATTTTACCTAAGCCTCAAATCATCTCTACTTCCTATGTGAGGATACTTCCTGTAACTGTATAAGCAGCTCTCAACACCTACATTTATAAATGCTGTATTTAAAGAAGATATTATTGCTAGTTCCTTGAATTATTAAACCCTTGGAAGGACTATTTATTAATAACTTTTTATAGCTCCATTGCCTTTAACATACTTTGCTATAATGATTTTGTTTCAATTAACTTGCATTTAAAGTGAAAGAAATTATATAAAGGGTTAAAAACAATCAAGATACCATAGACATGCAAATTTTAAAAACCAAATAAGTACCAGTTTCTACATAACTTTAAGCAGAATCGAACTTTCAGTTCATGTCATTTTTTTCCTCAATAACTGATAGTAGAGCAATGCCATATTTGTTATACAAAGTTAGTGCTTGAAAATAATCATTTCTCCCTACGTAGCTCAGTTGGTTAGAGCATTGTTCTGATACACCGAGGTTGAGGGTTTGATCCCCAGACAGGGCATATACAAGAATCAACCAAAAGAATGCATAAATAGTGGAACAACAGATCAATGTCTCTCTCTCTCTCTCAAATGAAAAAAAAAAAAAAAGAAAATAGTCCATTTCATTTACATCAACAAAGGCATTTTTATAGGTATGTTATGGGACATGGATATATTTCTGTATTAGGTCTGTTTTTAGCATCTGCTTTTGTTGAAAGAGATTATTCCTGTGCTACTAGTTTTTTTCCCCCTCAAACCAATAACTCGGTTGATTTGACAGTTGTTATGTTCCTGTTTAGTTCAGTGTGATATTACTTAACGTGTTAAATCCAAGAGAAAGACACAATCAGATAACACACTTAATTGTCAAGGCTGATTTTAAGGTGTCGCACAAACGGCAGGAGAATCATTGAATATTTTTTCAGTGTCAGAAATGAGCTAATGAACTGTATAAAAGTGGCTTAAGAAGTGGCATTATTGCTATCTTTAAATAGGATTTCATAGTGCTTGTGAAAAAAACAAACAACCTCTAAAGAGTAGCTGTTTCCTGATTTTCCTTAGAAAAAATGCAAATGAGGCCTAGAAGTAACTGTGGATTTCTCATCTAGGAAGGACAAGTTTAATCATGAGGCCAAAATAGAAACCCAAAGGACAAAGGATGGGATATGCAACATCTTTGAAAGAAGGCAAATGGGGCTCCTGTGTGTGTCCTTGTTCCTGTGGAGGGCTTATATGATTTTTTCCAAGTCTTCAGCTCTTTCCTGTTAAGTAGCACAGGAAATGGTCTTTTCTGTGAATAATGTGTTACTTTCTGCCCAGCCCAGAACCAATGGGAAAATGCACATCTGGCTTGTAAATCACTCCCGAGCATGGATGCCTTGCTTGCTCTTTATTGGGGGGCTGTCCTTTGTGCCTTACACATTCTCAGTGTGGGTTATGTGACGTCCTGATGGAAACCTCCAGTGGCCCCTCAACAGTCACCTCGGGGGACCTTTAAATCCTCCATGAAATGTAATGTTTGCTACCTGAAGTGCACTCTCTGTGGTCCCCAGAAGAGAAATCATTCATTTTTATCTTTTCATTTATTTATTTTTCCTATTTAGAAATTGGCCCCTGGTTACGGGAGTTCAGAGCGAAGAATGCTGTGGATTTCTCGCAGTTAACATTTGACCCAGGACAGAAAGAACTTGTTGTAGGAGCAAGGTGAGAGATCTTATGTTTTGCCACCACAGATATTTTCAGACTTCACTTTGCATCTGTGCAGTTTACACATGGGCTGCTCTTCCATAATTGAGGAGTGCTCAGTACTAATTCTTCTGAGAATGACATACAGTGTGGGTGTCATAAAGTATACTACTAATAATAGGCTGACTACTGCTTTTTAGCGTATGTGTTTATTGGGCCCTCTTCATGTTCCGGAAACTGTTCTAACATGAATTCATTCACTTTTTTCTCCCATGAATCCTGAGAGGTAGGTATTATCAATATCCTTATTTTAGAGAAAAGAAAATGGAGGCAGGAAGTGGATAAATACATGGCCCTGGGACATGTTTATTATGTCTAATAAAAGATGGACACAGGTTTCAGACCCAGTCAGTTAGACTCCAGAAACCGTGTTCTTAACTTCTCACCAAATTTCTCAGTTAAATTCTAGAGATGAAGAGACCATAATGTTCATTCTGGCCTGTGTTACCTTTCTTTATGACCATGATTAGGCCATTTACCAGCCAATTGAGAATTCAAGGAAGTTATTACTATTTATATCTCTTAAGGTGCACATGTTCCTGTATCCAGGTCAACATTTGACATTCCAGTTTGACACTAAGGCCACTGGGACATTATCAGCCCAGATCTTGAGTATTTCCTTCATACTTACCATGACATCCTCAGAAAGTATGCATAGTCTCTGCATTCAAATCATCTACCCTGCCAGTATATTTTGAAGACATCTATAAAAAATACTTTATATATCTGTCTTTTAGGGAAAATGCCATGAAATTAGAAGAAAATGGTAATTTGTAGATTTGGACTCTTCTAGCATTTAAGCAAAATGCATTGAACATCTCTTTTGCCCAAATTTACTAGATTATAAAACATACCTTTCATAGTGAGACAGGTTATACAGTTCCCACATAAACCTGAGTGAAGCTAAATCTGGCTTAGGTTCTGGGCACTGGAGACAAATATGAATATTTTCCAGGGTGATTGCTTTTGCTGTCAGATCTTAAGGAGGCTTTGTGCATCCTTCTAACACCCGAAGACATTAAGATGTATGTTTATAACTTTAAATGAATACACAGAAGTTGGTTTAGTTCCTGCCACTGAATATGTCACCTGAATCTCTTTTGATGTTTGCTGAGTATGGACTGGGATGGGCTAACTCAGTACACTTTTGCTTATTTTAGCCCATTGGGAATACTTAGTGGGTTTCTGATGCTGATTTCCATAAAATTTCATCACTGGGAGCCTGGGCTCTTTATAGCAGGGATTTTTATCTGCTAGCCACCAGATTTTCTTTTCCTTCTGCATACCATGGCTAATGTCATGTTTATAAATATCTGCTTTCAGTAGCTGCCATTGGATTAATGCTGGCTGTTTCATGTGGTCCACTAGCGCCTTTGCCTTGTGGTCCCACATCTCTTACAGACTCACCTTCTTCATTCTCACCCAGTCTAGGCAGGTGGAATTATTTATGTTACCCACCAAGTAAAAAGTTCTCTTCCTTGCCTCTGGGATTTGGTACCTTTTACTTTTTTGGAATATTAGCTGCCCACCTATCCCACCCCAAATATCTACTTGGTGAACTTATAGTAAGGATCTAGCTCAAGGCTCCTCCATCTGGCTTGAGCTGTTGCGTTCCTTGCACTGCGTGGTCTTCTTAGAATTCCTGTTAGAGGACACCTGTCATCTACCTTTATTAGTGTACTTAATGTATAATTTCTTGTCCAGTGTCCTCCCTCCATCCCCCATTTTCATATAGTGACTTACCAAATGGTAGAGAGGATATGTCTCTCTTATCTTTGTTTCTCTAGAATATAGCAATTTCTCCTCCTGGTAAAAACTCAGAAATGTCTGTATATCTATTTCCAGGATTTGATTTGTATAAGTGCCCCTCTTCATCTGGAGGAAGCTTAAGGGAAAGAGGGTAGGAGTTGTAATAGATATATTCAAGATAGCTACACTTGGGCAAGGACACAAAGGAGTGGCAGTCTCTTAATACCTAACCTAACTCTTATGGAAGATGAACTTTTACCCTTAGCCAAGGGGGAAGCAGACCCCCTCCTGGGAAGCAGGTTCAAATGTGACCCTGACTGGTGTAGCTGGGTCAAAATCTCTCATTCAACTCTAAGGAACTTTGGAAAAGGTTTCCTTGTGAGTTTCACTCAAAGGATTCTCCTTTGTTTCTGGAGGTTGGGCAGGCAGTACCTCACATGTATATGTACTGTGCTGGTGGCTGGCCTTTGGTCAATGACACAGTCTCCTAATGAATGTGGGAAGCCACTGAGCAAAATGGGACTTCGAATAGACATCTCATGGTACATCTTGGCTAGAGACAGTGCCTGGGATTGTTCCCAGGGACACCCGTCCCTGAAGGTCTCCATCCCAGCATCCCTGCATATTTTTATCGCACTATTCCTGGAGGTCTTCCTCCCAGCGTCCTTGGGAATCTCCATCCCAGTGTTCCTGGAAGTTTCCATCTATCTCACCTCACCCCGGTCCCAGCCCAGCAGTGCAGAGAGGGATTGGCCCAGCCACTGAGCCAGCCTAGCATGCAATATGGCATGGTGACCAGGAGTGATAGGGTCTCCAGATTTAGCACATAAAAGTCCAGGATATGCAGTTAAGTTTGCATTTCAGATAAGCAATCCTAGGACATGGGCTGTATTTTCTCTTTTAGTATAGTACATGGTATATTGTAGACACTTGAGAAACAGAAGAACTTGCTTAGCTGCGTGACCTTGAGCCCATTTCAGTCTAACTTTCTCATCTTTAAAACTGATATAATTATTTCTATTCCTTTCAGCTGTTTTGAGGATTAAATGAAATAATCTCCCCAAACTGATTGTCACAGTAACAGGCACCCAGTAAGCATGCAGTGGTAGGGAGCTCTGCGGATGTCTGTGGGTTTTGGCATACGTGTGCATATGTATTTTGGCAGATATCACTGGGTAAGAAAAGGAAATTTACCTGGAAAACTTGGTGGGATTAGGCTCAGAATTCTGGGAGGGAGTGTGAGCTGGTTATAAAACTTTAAAAATAACCCAACCCTCAGATTCCTGTTTGTGAGGGCTCGACCTAGCAAAAGAGGCTTAGATAGCAGGTGTTTATTTTAGAAATCTTTAATGGTTTAAATATATGATTGGTAGAAAAATACGAGTCTTTTTTTAAAAATTAGTACTAGGTATTATGAAGTTGTTTATTGGATGGTTTCACTTTATGTCGGCAATACTTTATATTTCTAAAATTGAATTCAGTTCAAGATTCTTTGCGCTCTTTGCAAAAAGAAGTTCATTGTGCTCCAAAAGAAAAACCTTTCCATAGGTGATTTGGGTTGTGTAGTACCAGAAGGTCTTTGCATCTAACTTCATATATTTTCTGGAAGGATCCCTAAATTTACAATTTGCAAGGAGCACATCATCTTTCATAATATTTTAAAAGCATTGACATTCATATTCTGTTTTACTTAAGCCTCTTTAAAAATTAATAATGTTGGTGTTTTCAATGATGAGACCCAGGCATTTTCATTGCAGAATAATGGCAAATACAGTAAAACATAAAGAAAAAACACAATTCAGAAATAATTACAGCTAACCTTTTTAGTTATTTCCCTGTAGTATTTGATTCCTATTGGTTTATATTATTGGGATAATATTTTATAAATGATTTTCATGTTTTTGTCCAAAAATTTCCTTAAAGCAGTTTCCATTTTATATATATATATTCCAGAATGAAAGAATATTTTGTGGTTTAGAGATATTTGAATAGATAATTATGAATGTAATGATAGTAATAATCACAAAGTAGTCGCAAGTATAAGTTTCCTGCATTAGGATTTTAACAACAGATGTAAGGTAAGGTGATTACATTATAATTCTCCAAATGAATCTGATGGTCTTTAATGCTTCAGGTTCATTGTAAGGATGATAAATGATTCTGTGCTAACTTTAAATATTAGTCCAAATGGTGACTAACTTGGTCTGCACCCAGTGCAGGGCATTTACAAATTAGCCATATTTTTATAAAGCATAAAGCTGTCCATCAGTAAGGAGAAGAGATTCTCATGAAACATAAGAGGAGTTGACTTCAGCTTTGTTTGTTTTTTGCTTTTTGAATTATTTTCTTCCTATCACTCGAGTTCTGATTATTTCACCCTTCTCTGACAAGGTCAGTGTCATATAAGCATATAAATTGAAGGGCACAGTAAGAACACTCACCTGTGAGCTGTGACACACTCCTCCTCTGAGCCCAGGAGACCCAACCACTTTCTTGTGATTAAGGTGGTGGAATGGAAGCCCATAGAACCAACATTTGGGCCAGGTTATCATCAAAATTGATGACAAATATACCGATATTTGTCCTTGGAAATTTAACTTTTTAATTCTATTAAAATTGCATCACAAAATGGGAACATTATAAGGATATAAAGAAAAAGGGTGATGGGGATGCCTGAGTCTCCTTGCACACCTGACCTGATGCGAGTACCAGCCCCCTGTGCACTGTGCATGGAGCTTGCCATTATAATCATGGATTATTTCCATTTACTGGAAGATATTTCTCTACACATGTTTGTACCACACATAGTATGGATTTATAATCAGCATGTTTATTACCAAAAAACTAAAACTAAAACCGAGTGCTTCCAAGACAGAGAGCTTGGTGTTCCTAACAGTCACAGCAAACTTGTTTTGAAAAATTTAAGTGTATTTTTTGAACCATGTGTTTTGCTCGTGGTTTGAATCTACAAAACTAGATAGAGATAAGAAGGAACGATAAATTACTTCTGCTGTGCTGGGGCTGCATTTGCTTTAAGTTCTCAAAGTATCTATTCCCATAAGATCACATGAAATGAATGGGCAGGCTTCCGTTTAATTGGAATGATTTCCTCTTTTCAAAATGATTTTGCTACTGGTTCTAAACAAAAGAAGCTAAATCTTAGATTTATATAAAAGTCATTTAAAAAAATTGACTAATATAATTTTCTCCTTCTTGTGGTTACAATTCCTATTTTCACTGTAAAATTATACCATAGAACTAATCCGTTGGAAGTGGCATGTAATTAAAAGGAAACTGGAAATTTTTATGAGATTTCTGCCTCTGGTAGCCCAAACTTCTACTTTCCAAGGTCTATATTTTAGTCAAATTTGTGCATTAAAGGTAACTCCTGCTGAGTGGAATGAAGTCAGCAATCAGGAGTGATTCCAAAGGGCAGCAGAATGCCATTGTGCAAAGAAATCCCAGGTAATGGTGATGTTTATGTTGTATTAATATTAATTACAACTTAGGAGAAGCAGCTGGTGATGAAAAGAAGGGTGGTGCTTTTCATTCCTGCTCTTCATTTCACTCCTACCCACTTGGAGTTGTTTTAAACCTATACTTTATGGTTTAAATATTTTCTTCTCTCTGTCCTTCTTCATGTTGACACTCGATTCAGAGGTATGCGTTTCTCTTGTAAGAGTCTCTCTACTTATCTTCCTCCTCCTTCCACTGGTTCTCCCCTTTCTTCCACTATGCCTATTTGATTAATTAACCTAATCTGTGTTTACTAAGTCTACTCTTTGTCTTCTGGCTTTGTTAAATTTTGTGCAATATGCCTATTTGATTAATTAACCTAATCTGTGTTTAAAAGTCTGCTCTTTGTCTGCTGGCTTTGTTAAATTTTGTGCAATATTTGCCAGAGATTAGTGTACCTAAGTATCACCAGGAGCGTTCATTCAAAACTCAACTTTCTCTGCTCCCCACTCCCATCTCCTCTGGTTCAGTGGCTGGAAGTGGGGTAGAGGTCCGGGAGTGTGAGCTTTTAACAAACATGTGGTCTGCAGACACTCTTGTGAGAAAGACTTCTAACCATGTGTTCCTTTTGCTGTTGTGAAAAACAAAATATTCTCTGCACTGCTGGAGCTGGAAAGCAGATAAGCCAAACAGTGTAGTTATTTATTTAGTTAGAAATATATATATATATAGTCTTCTGTTTTCCAAATTCCATGAATGAGCCAACAAAAGAGTGTGATAACAATGAATCAGCCTCTTTACTTTGAGTGTGTGTGTGTGAGATACAGTATTTGAGTGCTGAGAGCTTTTCTCGCCGGTCCCACATGGGGTCCATCAGAATTTATTAGTTCGGTTGTTACTTTTTCACAACTCTTCATTCATCAAATATTTATTGAGCCTACCTTATGTCAGGAAGTATCTTAGGCATTGGGAAAACAAATTTGAAGACTTTATAGCCTAGTGTAAGGGTTGTCAAGCTAAGGCCCAAGTTGGCCTCCTGTTTTTGTAAATAAAGTTTAATTGGAACAGAGCCATACCCATTTATTTGTATATTGCCTATGGCTGCTTTAGAACCTGAGCTGCAGAAATGAGTACTTGCAAGTGAAACCACAAAGTGAAGCCTTTACTGTCAGTACGTTAAAGAAAAAGCTTGCTGACTCCGGGACTAGTGAGTGGGTCAACACAAGCATTTAAATTCACCCAGGGAGGCCTGAGTAAAGGAGCATGAGGGTCCTTGGGAGTAAAAGAGGGACACTCAGAAGGGGCTGTACCAATTGGGCCTTGGAAATGCATTAGGGGTCTGGAAAGGTCTTCCTCCCAGAAGGACCACACCACATGGGAAGTCCCAGGTCATGATGTGGCTTGACTGAACTTGGTGGCTGAGAGGGAACTATTGTAGGTGAGGCCAGAGCTTTAGATGAGGTTTCATTATGGAGGAGCTTGGACTCAACCCTCGAAACCTGTGATTCTGATTCCAGCAATCATGAGAGTTATCTGAGAGGCCTTTCAGGAAAGTAGATGTCCAGACTTCTCTCCAGGTCATTCAAATTAGACTTTCTGGAAGGAATGTTGGAATCTTTATTTTAAGAAGCTCTTTGTTGTTTTGTTTTCATTTATTTATTTTTCTTTAAAAATTTTTATTGTATTTTTTTCCATTACCATTTATCCCCCTATACCCTCCTACACCTTCATCCACCCCTCTTCCCTTCCACAGTCACCATACTGTTGTTTGTGTCCATGAGTTCTTTCTATTTTTTTCTTTTTTGCTCGATACCACACCCCTTCTCCCAAACAACCCCCCCCCCCCCCACACACACACAAGGTGTCAGCCTACTCTCTGTAACAAGCTCTTGATGATGTGCTGGCCTGGCAAATTTGAGAACCTCTCCCAGAGGCATCAGTTGCTCAGGAGATGTCCAAGCCTACCGATTTACACGCTCAGATTTCCATTAGGAAGATACTTTTTGCCATATTATGTGCAGAACGTGCTCGAGTTTGGAGAATTTGGAGGTAGAGATAGCAGTTGGAGGGCTTCGGATCAGGTGACCTCAGAGAGAACTTGAACTTAGTTAGTGATTAGTGGGAAATTGAGAGAAGTCAGATTTGAGACCTGTTTCAGAGCTGGTTTTGACAGTGATTGATGGCAAATAGAATGGGATGGCTGAGGGCAAAGGCCAAAAGCCAAAGGTGAGATTTGGGATTGTGGTTTGTGATGGCATTAGCTGGATTTGAGCCTGTGGGAGATGGGCTGTAATTCTTTGATTATTTGAGGAAACATTGAAAAAAAAAAACACCTTAGATTTTGCTAATTCTGAAGATAACCCAGGAAAATAATTATATATGGAAATAATTGGAGCAGTGAATATTTCTAGGAAAACAGAAGTTAAAAGAATTATAGGGTAATTCTCTTATTTCTTAAAAATGAAAAATGATCTCTATTAACTGAAAAATGCAAAGGAACAAATTGATACCCAATGGATATACAAAGAAGCAAAAGTCACCAGTTAAATTTACAGCAATAAGTCATCATCTGTAATCCTCAAAGCACTTAGAGATTTGCAAGTAGCATTTAGAGCATAGTAAAATTTAAATTATCAGTGTGATTAACAATGTTCATCAATAACTTTGCCCCTAAATATACTTATGGAAGAAGGCTTTTCTGGTTTCATATTTCTGAAATTTGCTGACAACATTGGTTTTAATTGTAGCATGCCACTAAAAATTAATCTTTGCTATTTCATTCTACTTGCCAAAGATCAGGAGGCTATCCATGTATTCTGTGAATTTTAATCTTGGTATTAAAACTTACCAGAGTGCTTTTAAGACTCTTTGGTCTTGATTTTGATGCATCCTTTGAAACTTATTTCTAATAACCAGGACTTAAAAATGGTTTGAAATAAGCTTTTTGGGAATGAGATAAAGAATGAAATAAGCCAATACAATTTTGAGAGAGTGATTACTGAACACATATGGTAAAAACAACAATAATAAAATCAAAATTATTTTAAAGATCTTATAATGCAAAGTACATATATTTATTGTTTGGGGGTGTTCAAAATAGTTGGATGAGGAGGTAGCTTGTAACACATTCATATTATACACTTGTCTCCATCTTAAAGTACATTAGCAAAGGAAAAAAATTCAGCACACAGAGCTTTGATCAAAATGAGACCCAACTATTTAAAATTCTTGCTATATATTTGGAATAGTTTGGTTATTTTAAAAGTTAATTATGTTCCCCAAAACTTGTGGAAAATGTACATAAAAGAGATAACTTTGGAAACGTTATACCCACAGAAAAATATAAAGGCTCTGAAAGTTGTTTGGAGTCAGCCAGCATGATGAAAGTCTTAGGAACAGCAATGATAGATAGGTGGGTGAAGTATGTAAGTTGATTACATGATGGAATGAAATCTTTATGTTCTTTAAAGCTATGGATATGATTGATATATTAAATGTTTACATTTAAACAATTTTTATAAAATTGTATTGTATTTTAAAGGATATAGTTACTACAATAACTCTACATTAGCTGCAAAGACACAAACTTATATTTTTATCCTCAAGCCTGTCAATACCATTGAAAATCTGGATATCATGCAAGATGTCACTGTTTCAAATTCTGTGCCAGTTGCCTATCAGTAACAGTTAAGACAGAATCTGGAAATGAAAAAAAATGAGAGGATGATGCTGGTATAGGCAGGTGCAGGTGACATTAGCTTTTCGGATGAGGTCAGTCAGCTCTTAGATTTACCCCAATGGTCACAATGTTGATACAGTGTGTGTTTTGTCATCGGGTTGTTTCATGACCAACTGTTGTCTAAACTTTGATATGAGTTTGCATCATTATTGTTTACAACATTTTCTTATAGATTTACTTGCTTTCTGTCTTCATTTTGTCTTTGTGCAAAATGCATGTCTGTCTTAATTATTTGGTCTTTTGCTTTTCCTTAAGAATGCCTCTACCGACCTGTTCAGTAAGAGCTTGGAATTTTTTTCTTTGATTTCATAGCTATATTCATCAGAGACCAATTGAGTTATTCTAAGAGAATGCCATTTTAAAACACCTGTGTCTTTCATAATTAATGGAGGTCAGAGTTAAGTTTTATAGTGTCTCTAGATAAAATGAGTCATTTAGTTAATATGCTCATGATGGCTCAACCTTTTCTTTAATGCCAGCTGAATTTTATTACTTTACATGAGGATACAAATGAACTTTGTCTATTAAGGTCCATACTGCCCCCTCAGAGAATATATCATTGTGCTTAATGATTTGTTGCTAATAGGCCTCTGGGGGGTGTGATGGCACACAGGGATGAGTTATTCAGTTCTACAGTCAATCAGAAATACACTTCAGTGAAGAGGGGGGAAATGCACTCAGATGTCTAGTGAGTAAGGGATGAATGGGCTTCAAAACTGTCAGCTTGTGTCTGCCAAATGTAATGGCTTTGTGATTTGAATTATTTAGTGTGTTGGATCTGTGACTTACTCATGTATTAGCCCTCCTAAAAGTAATACGTTTATTATATTTGAATAGGCAATGTCAAATTCTATTCCAGAACATTGAAAAAGAGTAAGTCCATACCAAGGGAAGAAAAGCTCATGCTTTTATTTACTATAGACATTAAAGTGAACCTTTAGGGCAAGGATAAACCCTTGCTTTTTATTTCTGTAACGAGAGGAGAGGGGCATGGAAACAGAGAACAGCTTCCCTAAGCTGTATAACTAATACATTCTGAGAATCTCATCTCTTAATCTTGTGCACCACTGCCTTTCTCCCTAAAGAATGGTAATATTCCTCCTTACTACCTATTTACATCTGGGGGTGTTAGGAAGATTAATGAGACCACTTACAGGCTTCGGGTTGCTCAAAGCATTGCCGTACTGGAGAAACTGGCCCTGAATGAGACATGCGGTTAGTGGTCCTTGATGGCGGGAAGTCAGAAGCATTACTTCTTCACATTGGAGAAGTTGGTAGCCTTCCTTGTGAACCTCACACATAGGGTTTTTCCTCCTCAGAATCGCAAGGTAAAGCTGTCACCTCTTCTGTAACGCCCTGGACAGCAGCCGCTTGCTGGGGATGACCATAGATCTTACTTTAGTGTGTGAGTGGTCCCACATTTGGTAATAACAAATTTTTATTCCCTTTAGAAGATTTTCTTCCTTTTTGTACCCTGTAATTATGTAGGTCTTTGACCTAAACTAGAATGGATCAAGTTGTCTGGGGAGATTTCAGGTCCCTCGCCTTGCTAGCTGGATTGGAATTTTTCCAACAGCAAAAATGCACTTGGAGTTGTGCTTGGAGCCAAATAGTTTGAGGAAAGAGGTTTGAGAATAGTAGAATCCACACTGTGTTTTGTCAGATTCTTAGGTTCCAATGAGGAGATTAGGGAATTCCACAAATGTTATATTTTTATTTCATCTTTTAAAATATTTTTTAAATCGCTGAAAATCATGATAGGTAAAGCGTATACTGAAATGTATAACATTACTTACTTCTAATATGAAAAAATCCAGGAAGGCATTAAATTGTTTCCTGGGGGTTTGTGTAGACTACAGTCATGTATTAAACAAATATTTGAAACATCTACCAATTCTTTGTCTCCAAAATCAAACAAATAAAAAAATAGTAATAAAAAAGTAAACAACCAACCGACATAAAAATAGACCTTGAATAGATGTTGAGTCTATATAAGCTTCTAAATCTGATAACTCCAATTTCAAAATTTTCAAATCAGCATAGTCAACTAATTTTATGATTAACATATTATAGGTAAGTACTTATTGAATAAATTTTTATTAATAAACAATTATATTTTTATATACTGAGATTTCAGTTAAGTTTATTTTGAAATATGTCATTCATTGACCAAAATTAAAAAATACCTGAAAAATGTATTTTTAGGAATTTACTGAAATATATCGTCTTTTCAAGTCTTTCATGAATGGCCATGTATTCCTCAAACTCTGTTGATCATTTCATATATATATATAAAAATGCTCACAGTTTCTCATTTCACAAATGAAGAAACTTGGGCACTCTTAAAGTAAGTCAGTTTCAGGAAGAATTTATGAGAAACAGGAGGAAGAAAGGAAGCACCATCTCATCAACCAGACCAGTAGGATGAACCTGTTCTCTTAATGGGCAGACACACACAAGGCATAGTCAGATTACAGTCCCAGAGGTCAGACTCAATTACGTAGAATCAAATGCTTGCCATTGGCAGTGCTAAACATTGGATCATCTCAAAATGATTTGTAAATGTGACTGAACAATGAAGGCATGAAATAATTGTACTAGAAGAACTATTACTGTATGTGTGTGTGTATTTAGGAAGGGGGCATTGGAAAACTGATTGGTAAGGCCATGTAACACAATGAGACAAGGGACACTAAACTGTGCAGGGTCGGGGGGGGGGGTGTCTTGTTTATAATCCTAGGACTTTCTCTGAATCCTAGTAATCTTGGATAAATCACACTGCACATCTTAATTTGAAAAAGTTTCTCTACCTACAAATTGAGCTGTATACCCTTTAATGACAATACAGCTCTAGAATTCTTGGTGCCTATGGTTTTTATTTGGTAAAAAAATTGAAGGTGGGTTAAAAAAAAATCACCAGCTTGTATTGTGTAATACAGAATATAGCAAAAAAAAAAAAAAAAAAAAAAAGAGGTCAGATCTTTGGTGCGTCCCTTCATTAAGATGGTGGTCAAGGTGGCAGCGGTGGTGCTAATGTTTGATAATCACTGTGCTGTTTTTCCTAGGAAGCATGCACCTCCTCACTGCCCTTCCCATTCACCTATTCAACTCCTCTACTGTACGGATTTTCTACTGATAAGATGTTTGCAAGGGCACCAGGTGGTTTGTGAATGCAGAGTAAACCGTTAAAAGCCACTGGTAATGGCTAGGGTTAGAGAGTGGTACCTTTACAAACAGTTGGGACCTGAGAGGCAGGAAAAAAATTGTCAGCAGAGTTAGATTTGCTTGGGAGATGTATACTGAGATGTGACATGTTTGTCATCATAAACCAGTGTCTTTCTATCTTAGTCCATTTGGGCTGCTGTAACAAAATCCCACAGACTGTGTAGCTTATAAACAACAAATTTATTTCTCATAGGTCTGGAAGCTGAAAGTCCCAGGTGAGGGTGGCAGCATGGCTGGGCTCTGGGGAGGGCCCTCTTGTGGGTTGCAGACGGCCAGCATCTAGCTTTGTGTCTTCCACAGTGGAAGGGGCTAAGGATCTTTCTGGAGCCTCTTTTATGAGGGTAATAATCCCCATTCTTAATGTATCTACCCTCATGACCAAAACACCTCTGAAAGGCACTACCTCCTAATATTGTCCCCTTTGGGGGTTAGGATTTTTAACGTGAATTTTGGGAAGATTCCAATATTCAGAGTGCATTACTTCCCCTTCCGAAAACACCTGAAAACTGGACCCTGGGGTTTCAGACAATGATCTCTATACCTTCTCCAAGTCTCACCCCAAGTAGAGAGGACTTTGAGTGCTTCTCTTCAGTTGTCCTCCCCAGAGCTCTGTGCAACATCAGGGACACTACCATCCTCTTACCTCATGCGGTGAAGGCACTTTCAGCTCTTCCTTTGCGTATGGGAGCTGCCTTTCTGAAAAGTTCGCAGTGATAGATACTATAGTGTGGGCATGCACATGTGTCTGTGTGTAGGTGAGGGTGTGTGGGGGTGGAGTGGGGGAGGTGCAGGATGGCCTTGTAATATCATCAAAGCCCTCAGGTAATTTATTGACTGAAAAAATGTGAGTGTTTTTATTTATTTATTTAATTGAGAGTATTTACAGAGCCGGTGAGTTGGAAAGAATGTGGTAACTGGGTTCCAGAATCAAGACAAGATAAATAATATTGTCTTTTTTCTTCTAAAAATCCAGTCATGGTGAATATACTGAGAATTTCATTGTGTCTGGAAATTTTAATATTTCTTATAAACTCTCTAGCAGTAGATATATTGATTGCATTTTTACAGTGTGTCAGGCAGGGGTCTTAGTGGTTGGTTTGTTTGATTTAAACCTCACAGCCACCTCAGGGGCAGCTATGACTATTCACTCTATTCTACAGATGAGAAGACTGGGGCACAGAGTGCTGAAGCTTTCTTCCTGAGGTGTATAGTGACAGAGCTTTGGTTTTTGCACAAGTAATCTGAACCACTAGGCAGTGCTGTCTCCTGTAACAGAGGGGCCAGTGACCACTGGCAGCTTTCTACAGCCAGGAAACCACTTATAAAATCAGTCAGGGTCAAGAGCCACAGCCCTGCCTTGTATGCTCCTCACCTGAAAGACTTATCTCTCTCTGTGTCTATAGATTTCTAACTTCTCTTAGAGGAGTCCTGCTGGTCTCTATTTCACATCAGGTGAGATCTTGGCAACTCTTAGGCATTTACTGGGCAGGGGACCATGATCTTCCATGTGTGCACTGAGTTCATGGGCTTCCCCTGCAGGAAGATGTTTCTGTTGGAAACCTTGCCTCTGCACGGTGCCCAATTAAATGAAAATAGACTCTGCTGCCATATTCCCTACTTGAAGGCCTCCTTAATCTGGTTCTTCATTGTGGGCTAGGAATCAACCATAATAAAGAGCGGGAGAGTGTTCCCCAGATGGCTTTGTGGTGTGGTTCCATGTGCCAGCCATGCTTCTGGGGTTATTTTCAGAGATTAATTTGGAAGGACACAAAGGATGTGGCAAGGAAGCCATTACAGTGGGTGGAGGAGGCAATTTTCACTGAGTGCATGATGGCAGGGCCCCTATGTGGGAGACAAATTGTGAGAGATCTAAGTACCTGGGGCTGGTCCTTGAGATTTATGAGACCACCCTGAAAGGGAACTTAGTTCTGTTTCTGCCTCCAGCCATGTGTGTGTGCACTCATGCTGCTGGATGTCAGCTTCCCAGATGTTTCTTTCTCTCCATACCTGTCCACACCAGAGGCGTGTCTCCTGGTCTTCTAGGCTATGCCCTTGGCCTAACTTGACAGTCACTTATTACTTCTACTGGGACAGCCTCCGTTTCTGACATCTACCTACCTCCCCATGTAGTTAAAGCAATCTACTTTTGTTTTCTACTGGTGTTGTAAAATTGTTTTTTTTTTTTTTTTTTTTTTTTTTTGTTTAGATATAACTTTGGATTAGCCCATTATAAGATAACCTCAACTTTATGGGGACTTCTCCCCACCATCCTGCATTCTTGGGGTCTGCTTTCCATTGCTCTTTGCCAGTTTTCTCTGCCTTCTGCTTATGCTCTGGTTCTCTCTGCATGAAGTTCCTTCATGATATGAGTCAGAGGCCACAGCATCTCACATGAGGGAGGCCCGTCTGTTCTTTCTAAACACCACAGCAATAGGATCCAAAGCCTTGTGTGGCCGACACATACAGCTTTTCCTCCCTGTGCTCTGCTGACCTTGATTGTTTATTGCACTGTTCTCTTCTTCCCCTTCACTGTTGAAAGCTGATAGTTTCCTTCTCTCTGATTTTCTCTTTCACACTTGGGCAAACAGGCAGGGCTGACTTTCAAGTCCTTGATGGTGGCACTCTGACTTCATTTAACAAGACAGAACACTCTAATACTCAGACCATTGTTGAATTCAAAACCTGGGAATGTTTTAATTATAAAACTTGGTGAATACAGGTGATCTGAAAAAAGACACGTGAAGACTGGTTTTATATCATCTTCCTTAAATTTAGTTTCAGAATCAAATGCCCATGTCCTTTTGTCAATTCACATAGATCAAGAGAGCCAATAAATAATGTAGACTTACCCAAGTCTCTCACATGCACATGCACACCTTGTTCCTTAACTTTCTTGCCCATATCATATGTGTTTGTTGAATTATTGAATGCCTCTTTGAACTCTGAGGTCCTAGGAAAAGTGTGCTATGCACAGTCTTAGTAGGAGGATGCTTTGGAAGCCAAAAATCATTGTCCCCCCTGACCCCCTTTGTTCTCATGATATTTATGAACTGTTATTTTTTGGATCTATGAAAAATAAACCTCTCTTTTTGTATTTTGTAGAAACTACCTCTTCAGGTTACAGCTTGAGGATTTGTCTCTGATCCAGGTAGGTGCAATTTATTTTTCTTAAGCTTTCATTTTCCATCCCAATTAACTCACTGTTTGAGGGAATGAAGACAGATGTATATGAAGGTATTAATCAGGCTGCTCCAGGGATTCATTGCATTAGCAGGTCAGGCCTCAGGACTCTTGGCTGCCCTATTTGATATGTGTCATCACCTGCTTAGATTCGTAGCTGACCCTTTTCTCCTGCTGTGCAGTCCCCCTTTTTTCATGGGCCTCATCTGACTTTCTCTCCTGCAAATGACAGATAATTCCAAGGACATTTCTTCAATGTCTGGGAACATCCTTTTCTGCCCTAGATAAAATAATCATTGATTATTTAGCTTGATGTTTTTAGCCATCATATTCTTGTAAAAATCAACCCCCGTAGAAAATTATTGTTTTCTCTTTATAGTTTATAATTTATAATTAAGTAAATGTAAATATATGTGTTAAAAAACTACATATAGCAAAAAACAAGTGATGATAGATAAAAATGCAATTTACCTATGTCTGTGTTTATTGTTTGGAGAAGAAACCTGATACTTTTATGTCTGAACGAGGTATTTATTTTATTGGTGGATCTGAACCATAAAGGCCCACATTGCCCTCTAGTCTTTTAAAAGGGTCTGATGACTGGGGTCTCCTTGGAGAAGGAGAGGGTTATGGCACAAATATCTTCTTCACTGAGGTTCTAGAGGTCTCCATGGAACATACCAGAATCCCGGGGCTGTGTCATTTGGAAAAAGTTCTTCAATATCTTTTAATGTCACTTTCATGTACTAGGTTTTTAAGAAGTGATTTTCTTCTGTGATGCTGGTGTTTGTGAACATTCAGAGAACTTTGGAGCTTGGGCCTAATATTCGATCTTTCATTCACCAGGGCCTTAAAATAAGCAAGTCCCACTAGCAAAGTTACTATTGGTAAAAAGCAGGGTCTCAGAAGATGGTAGACTTGGTGATCTAGCTCCATCTACTACTTCCAGCACTGGTGGGTTTCCTCATCTGTGATATGGCCACAAAACACTATCTTCCCCAGTGAGTCAGTGATAAAATTAAATAAAGCAAGGCATGCACGAGGGATAAGGCGTGGTGCTTCCTGAACAAATGTTAATTGCTTGTTTTTTAAAAGGGAATAATAATAATAAATAATACATTATTATTCAATTTTTTTCATCACATTGGGCAATGAATTGTCTTTCCACTGCAACTTATTATTTAACTAAAGTAAATTAATTGATTCATTGGTAAAATTATAATGTATTAAAAATGAGTCAGAATGATCAGCAGTTTAACCAAAATACCATTTTAAAGCTCTGATTTTTAAATAACATTTTATATAAAATATAGACCTTCCAATAGATAGGAGCTATATATTATGCTCATTGTGATCCTCATGGTATAATATATTACCTGGCATATTGTATGTGTTTAAAAAGTAGAATGTGTAGATATGTGTGTGTACAAGCATATTCATTGATTTTCTAGTTCTCTTGGTTTAGAGGGCTTAGAAGGCAGCAATGAGCACACTTAATACACAGTACTAGCTTTCTAAATTTTGTTTTCCACGAAAATAAACCAAGGGTCTCTTATAAAAGTAACTGATTCTTGGGCCTGGGTAATGGAAGTCCCAGCTAAGCCTGGAACATTTTTAAAAATTTTTATATTCTTCTTCTTTTTTTTTTAATAAATAAATGACTAATTAATTATTTTAATAATAAAAAATAACAATCCCTCCCTCTCAGATATTAAGACCCTTTATAATCTTATAAAGGACAATGGGCAAAGGTCTCAAGCTCCTCTAGCTGCTTCAAGCTGGACATGGTCATCGTCCTACCTAACCTTGGGTCCAGAAATCCCTAATAAGAGTGCGGGTGTGGAGGGGAGGGTGGCCTTCCCACATGGGGAAGGATCGTGCTGACTCCAGGTCATTTGGATGTCCCGGGACAATGGCGTGCTTGGTTTAACAGGCTGGCATCCTTGTTGTATTCTGGGAGCAACAGATTTGGCAAAAGTGTTAAAAGACGTAATTCAATCCATAACTACTAGATGACAAAAGGCAGGGATTAATTTTTCAATGTCCCACATTAGGGAAAAAAAAAAGGGCTTCTTTGGAGGAAGGTGTCCCAGGCACATCTCACCTGTCCAAAACCCTTTTGCCCATTATACTTAGTTTGGGCTGAGGGAAATATTTTATATTTCCCCCCTCTCAGACCTCTGGGCCCTTTTGGTCCAAGCCATTAGGATAGAAGAGATAAACCAGTTTTAAAGTGAAGCCCACAGACCACCCCATTATTCACCAACCCAGCCAGTTAGTTCTGCCAAACCATTGAGTCTCAGGAGGCAGCGTTGCAGACAGGATTAAGTGAGGCCCATATGCACAGACAATCACTCAGGTAATGAGATCATAGGCTTATGCCCTTTGAAAACAGAAAACACATCTTAATTTATGTAACATAACCCACAAACAAGTCTCTAAATCTGTAAGACTGTCTTATTGGAAAGACATCCAGTTGCAAGGCATTTGACGTTGTTCTTGCCTGTAAATTAAATATCTTTGATGATACGACAGACATAGTTTAACTTTCAAGTGAAAACATATTTTAAATGAAAATAAACTTTAAAGACGGTTAGCTGCACTACTTTATAGTCTACCACTGATCATTGTGATTTTCCTTGAATAATGATTTTTTTCTCCCTAAGATTACCCTCCTTGTTATTAAAGGGACTGCATTAAGTCCATTTTTAATTTATCCCATTCATTTGCATAAACACAACAAGAGCAGCAAATGATCACTTATAATCTTTAGTTCTGCTCTGCTGGAACTTACACAAGGAACATTTAGGGTGACCTTCAGTCTGCCCTTTAGGGCACAGAAGCAGATCCACATACCTGGCATTCAGCCTTGCCTGTATACACCTGTCTTTTCCAAGCCCTTCTGGTTTTCCATTGTGCCTTAAGGTCCCTTCTAGCCATCTTTCAGGAAAACAACCTTCATTCCTTCCCTGGAAAAAGCCTGGAACATTTTATTGTTTCAGAAACTAAGGAAGATTTCAAAGAACAATGAGAGCATGTCAAAGGAGTTAAAAGCCAAATTGAAAGGGGCTCACTGACAAAATCTGGGACAATTTGATTATTAAAGTCAATAATGATGGTATCAGATTATAAAACACTGAATAAACTAAGAATTCACGAGTATATACTAACAAAAAATAAATGAATAAATAAACAATTGTGGCAGAAGGGACTGATCTTCCTTACTGTAAAATGGCAAAATGAATGCTAAAACTTATGGATGAGAGTTTGATGATGACCAAGATATTTATATTTACCTATAAAATACTTATTAATTCTAAGAGGAAAATGTGCTATTTGTTAATGAAAAAACCTGGTCAATTTCACCATCACCAGTTAGTTGAATGTACCTTCACTGGTAATGGAACAGAAAGCTAGTATAAGCCTCCTGATTCAATGCTCTGAGAAGGACACATTAAGATTTCTATAATACTCCAGCCAAAAATTATAACCAATTTCACCATGAGAAACCAGCACACAAAACAAAACTGAGGGGCATTCTGCAAAAAATTTTGCTTCTAGTTTTCAAAAATCACCAAGTTGTGAAGGTGTATAAAAAGATTGAAGACCTATTTCATCATAGAAGAGAAGCAATAGACATGACAATCCAATAGAACACTTGATCCAAATTGCATCTTGGAACAGAAGACAGAATGTGCTATATTGGGAAAAGTGGCAAAACTTTAAAGTCCATAGATAAAGTAGTAGAAATGTATTAATATTGATTTACTGATTTTGATACCTGTAATGAGGTTATATAGGAAAATACCCTTGCTCTTTGAAAAAAACCTACTAAGACAAGTAGGGATAAAAAATATCATTTCTACAACTTATTCTGAAATGATTTAAAAAACTACAATATGTGTATTATAATACTAGATACGTATAATACACATACGGTCATGCAGAAAGAATGATAAAGCCAATGGGATTGAAAGTTAATAGGGGAACTGATTCAAAATAACATTGGAATGTAAACAACTGAAAAATAAAAAATAAAAGAAAGTTTATAAGGGGCATCTAAAAGTCTGGGCAAATAGTTTATGAGAGTCCATTGCACTTTCCTTGCAGCTTTTTTGGATCTTATTTCAAAACAAAGAGATGCAGAAACTTGGGAGATGCGTTTGCCATTAGCCCAGGTATGATAGGATAGTATTGTGTGGGGCAGGAGACCGCCGTTCTCCTCTTGCTTCCCATGGTCAGGACTGCCTGTGGTGGAAGTCAGGCTTAGGTCATTGAGGGAATTGAACAGGTTTGAGATATGGGGAAACCCACCAGCACCACTGCCCACGGAGGGGGATCCTCTGTGCCAGAGCCAACCAAGAAGACAGGGGTTTCCTGAGCAGTGACCTTGACAACAGAGTCCTAATCTCAGATGTCAGACATCAACAGCCCTCATTGCCTTGGAGCACAATGCGCAACTCTCCTCTCACGTGCTTGGTTGTGTGTGATGCTTGGTAGCCTGCTGTTTCCTCCATGTGGAGGGAGAGAAAGCTGGCCGTCCTTCCCATCAGACTGTTTGTTTTTTCCCGTACCCGTCTCTGATAAAGTTGTCTTGTTGATTTCCATGAATGCTTCATTTTAATTGACATGACTGTTTCCAAAGCTGACAAAAAGAGTAGGCACAGTGATGAAGAAAGGGCTGTAATGGTGTTAGAAACAGCTCTGCCCAGAACAGAATGTGAGCCTCATTGGTAATTTAAGATTATCTGGTGGTGGTTACAATGAAACAAATACAAAGGTACAGGTGAAATTATGTTTAATAACATATTTTGCCTGACTCATTATAGCAAAACCATCATTTCAACATGCACCCATTATATTATAAGAAATTGTGATATTACACCCCCCCCCCTTTTAAAATTAAGTCTTCAAACTCTGGTGTGTTGTTTACTCTTGGAGCATATTCCTACTCAGACTAGGCAGTATTTGAAAGCTCAGTGTGTCTGAGTGCAATCCAGTTGGACAGTAGGGGGATAGATCATGGGTGACAGAAGCATTTATGTCTTAGATGCCTTCAGTTATGTTATAGAAATCTTATTTTCTGCCAGGGAGCATCTGGATTGATTTGGAAATCTCAGGTAATACTTTTCTCTTTCTCTCTCTCTCCAAAAGTAGAACAGTTTTTTAAACATAAGAAAATGAGGAAACTGAGTCCAGAAAGAATAAGCAATGTGCAAAAAATGGAGAACACCAGAATTGAGAATCCATGATAGCTTTTTCTTTTCACACCAAACAAGCTTTATTTGATCTTGTCCCTCTCTGTCCAACAGCAGGGTCCACTTCCTGGTGGCAGCTTGCATTTCTCTCGTCTCTCTCCATCACCCGCTCTCCACCTTGGGACACTTCCGCCTGGTCTGACGGCTGCTTATAGCTTCCCAAACCAGAGGTTATTTCCCAACTTTAAGAGCTTGCTCTTGCTGTCCTCTCTCCCAGAAACACTTTTACCCTATCATCTTCTCAATCTAGGAAAAGAGGGCCCGTCCTGAGCCTCACTTGAGCCACCTCCTTTTTGTAACCCATCCTGAGTGTCTCTGAGCTAGTGACCCTTTGATGCATTTTATAGCCTCCGAGCCTTTATTTCTGATTAGAACCTATTGGCTTACATTGAAATTCAGTGTGTGCTGTGAGGAGCATTGTATTTCTCTTTGTCTCCTCAGTATTAGATTAGAGCAGATCATTAGATTAGGTTCCTTGGCAGGTGGTGGACTCAAAACAAATGGCTGTGAAAGTTTTCATCCCTTGATATTTAGTAACACATTCTTTTAAAAAAATCTTTTTTTTATATTACCATTAGCTGAGTGCAGGTAAACTTCACATTTTTGTCCCTAACAGGAAGAGAAGGAAAGTAACGCAGCACAGAAGCTAGAGCAATGAGAAATGCGAGCTGACATAGCATCCTACTGTGCACACTCATGCTCCAGAGGACAGTTCTAGAACAATACAGATAATTCCTGATTCCGATTCCACTCACCTGTCTGCTTCTCCCATCTTGACATTGTTTTAGTTTCAGTCCTGAGAAGGCAGATGTTAATAATGTTTTTTTTTAAACTCGATTTATGATTTTCACAAAATTCCAGAGGCCCTCTGCCCCATCAGTGTCCCCCCCAATTCAATATGCTGTTTTATGTGGAGTGACCAGCATGGTTCTTGGCCATGACAGATGCCCGTTTGTGTGTCTTTTCCATCTCCCCTTCCTCAGGCCAAGGTGGTCTCCACATGGTGACATGGTGATCCCCAAATTTGTTGTTTAGTGAGAGCAGAAGAGGGGTTCCAGTTCTTATCTCTTCCAGAGTGGCGAGGGAAGGATGGGAGATGAGCTTCCGGCATGGCACCAGGAATCAGAGCGTACTGGTCTTGCAAGGATGCTCATGCCTTGGGGCTCAGTGTGTGAAACCAGGCTGAAATCCGCCGAGGAGACACATGGGCTTTCGTGGGGAGGCTTCAGAATGGGAAAGCTCACTGCCAGCCTGCTGTTACCAGCAGAACCCAAATCAGAAGTCTTGTTGTTGTCTTTGCCTCCCTAGCAAAGTTGAGGCATTGCCGGTGGGGGTTTTAAGCACTAAAGATTTGTGCAAGGATTGGGTTAGGACACAGTTACTCTGCTGCTCTGAGCGAACATTATCTGTTAGAGTTAGGTCTCTTGGCACCACACAAAAATATTCACATATAAATATATCACGAGGTAAAATGGCTATATTTGGAATACGTACTATGCTTTTCGTTTTATCAACAGCCATATGTTAACGCATTAAAGTGAAAGACCAAGAGTTACTTTTAATTCACAGAAATAAAACCTGGTTTGCATCAACAACTAGAGAATCAAATATTAACGTGTTATCATTTATAAGGTGTCTTTCCACTCGGAGGCTGTGATAAATTCCCTCACATCTCACCGCGTGCTGAAACTTCGCCATCGCATCTTGAAAACCAATCATTTTCAGGCATTGTGATAGAAGACGTGGCAGTTTACCAGTATGTGTCTCTCCTACTTGTCATAATAACACATTCAGCTCTTCAGTATCACTTTCCTCCTTGCCTTGATCACAGCGGTTATTTTACGAGAACAAAGCTTTTTGAAAAATATAAAAATACAGCTGGTCTCCAGACTCATTCACATTTGCCCATCTGGGATTGTACCTTGGATGGCCCAGCAAACACGTTCCTCGAACAGCCTCCTAAGAACACAAAGGGACTGCAGCTCATTTAACCTTGCTATCTTTCTAACGTTCTTTGGGGAAATAGCGCAAAATCCATTTTTATATTGTTTTGTTACTGAGGGAAAAGAAATTCACAGCCTGTTTCTCGCTTACAACTGCAGAAGTAAGCAGAAAAATTGAAATCTGTGTTCCAATTTGCCACCTGCCTCTCTCTATGACTTCTAAATTGAAAACTGTTAAATCTCTGGCTATCTGGTCAATATTAGAAGTCTCTGGAAAGTTAAGATAGGTGTTAACTTTGTTTCTTGTATATTTGGGTTTGGGGAATTGAGTTTCAATTTCTAAACCAGTGTTTCTTAACTAGGGACTGTTTAACCCGCTGGAAACATCTGGTTGTCTCCACAGGGGGGAAGGCTGCTACTGGCATCTAGTGGGTAGAGACCAGGGCATGAGGCCACTGCTAAAAGTCCTGCAAGGCACAGGGAAGCCCCTCTGTGCTCAACTAAGAATGTCCTGGCTCTGAATGTGGACAACATCAAGGTTCAGAAATGCCATGTGAGGTGATGGCAACCTAAAGCTTCTATATATTTGAAGAAGCCACTTTTCCAGTTGCTGATGTTAACATCACTTGATTAAATTTATAAGATTTTTCATGTGCTTGGGGAATTTTCCTATTTATTCATATATTGAACCAAGCACATGTATAAAACCTTAGTGGCAATTTCTAAAGAAGTTGCTGGGATACTTGAGTTTAAATTTCTTCCTTTTATTAATGTAAAATTAAATTTAAAATAAATTGAGTCAACTTATAATACTAATGCTCTCTTTAATGGGTCATAACAATATGATATAATTCCCCTCTGTTGGAATTTATCTGTTAAATTTAAACAATGATGTATTAACTAATAATTTAGAATAACTATTTAAATGAGATAATCACATTAATTCATTTTAAAATGAATTTTTATATTTATATTGAACAACAGGAGACTAGTCTCCCCTGTAGACCTCAAAAACTATGGTTATAAATTTTATTTTCTGCCTTTAACAAATATAGGTTTAAAATCATAGTGTAGAAGTAGAAGGTTATCTGAGAGATAATCTTTATTAAAACCTTTTAAGGGTCTGCAAACTGAGGTGGGCATCTCAGTTGAAATTTTACTGAAAGCCAGGGATGCTCTTCCACTTGCATATGGCCCTCTGGTGATCATAGTTAATAACATTTATTGGGACACAGACACATCCATTCCTTTACATGTCTGCTGTGACTGCTACATCAGCAGGGCTGCAACAGATGGTCTGACCCACAAAGCCTAAGAGATTTCCTATTTGATCCTTTAAGGAAAAGTATGTCATCTGTTAGGGTACCTACTGCACTGCAAGTTCTCCATGAATGTTTCCTGAATGGACGAATGAACTCAGTATTAATGCAGGGTGATTCTTTGTTTCTGGTGTTGCCTTTTTTCAGACCATGTTGAGTTGATGTGTTCATTGTGACCCCCTGTGCAATATTTTCATGGTCTACACTAGACCATGGCCCTTGCAATCCTACGATAGTGTCATGATTTGTCCTCAGATTCTCATTTCTTACATTCACTCCCTTGGTGAAAATCCCCTATCATGAACTGTTTAATCTACCCATTTATTTAAACACATTTACTTTCCTTTTCTCTTAACTCCTTCAAGAATTTAATGCTGCTTAGGTATATTTTCTATAGATGAGGACTAAGATTTTACTAATTTTAGAGAGCATTTGTTAAGTGGAGTTAACTGATGTTAACAGAGCCCTGCAGTCTTAGTGGTTAAACACACAGACAGAAGCCTTAGTTCTCAGGCGTGTGACAGCCCAGTGCAGAGGGTCTGGGCGCTGCTCCATGCTGCCACACAGGAATCCAGGATGTTCTTCTTTGTGGTTCCTCTGTCCTCAGCCCACATCACCCAGGGCAGCATGGATGAAAGAGTTGAGGATCCTGCAGAGGAGATCTACATGGGCCATGCCAGGGAGAGGCATACCTCCTTTCTGCCCAAATGACAGTGGCTGTAACTTAGTCACATGGCCTCAACCAAGTGCAAGGGGGCTGGAAATTGTAGTTTTTCTGTGTACCCAGGAAGAGGCAAAAGAAACTTGGACATTTAGATATTGGCAGGCATTAGCATTTTGTCCCAGACAGCTTTAGGAAAAACAAGACTAGCCCCTAAGGATGCACTTAACTGTTCCCTATTTTCTCCCCAGGCTTCCCCCACCCTGCCTTTCAATCCATTCTAATTTCCTACTACACACAAACAGATTTATTCATGCTTCTACAATTTCTGTAAATAACAAAGCAGGGATACTCTGAACAAACCACTTAACCTCTTTGGACCTCAATTTTCTCCATGATGGGTTTTGGAGAAGAGAATCAGAAATTATCCCTGAGGACCCTTTCAGCATTAAAATCTTAATGGACACCATCCTTCCCTTTACTCTTTCTTCTATCATTGGTTAAATGCCACTGGATTCCTCCTTCTTTAAAGAAACTTACCCTGTAATTGGAAACTTGGCATTATGCTTATTTGATGTCACTGTAATGACCTAATTTGTCATAAGATAATGATGACTCCACAGTAGTAATAGCAGACAGCATTTGCTGTGCTTCTACTCTGTACCCAGCTCTTCACATGCATCATCTTATTTTTGTTTTCTCAGCAGCACCAGGGGTAGGTAGTATTTTCAATATTTTATGGAGGAGGAGTTGAAATGTAGACAGTTTATGTGATTTGCCCAAGAGCACCCACCTGGTATGGGGTAGAGCTAGAGCTAGGTTTGGGACCTGGGTGTGTTGGGCTCCAGAGGAGAGCCTCTAAATCACCAACCAACATGCTATTTTATTGTACTTATTGGTACTGACAGCCATGTCACCTCTGGTTGTTGACGACTGGCTCACAGTGAATATAATTGTTAATTTACCATGTAATTTATATCTGGGTTTTCGGTCAAGTTTCCTGTAATCTGAGACGTTGATTCCTGTGTTTGTGCTTTATCGTGAGCATGTTCTCAGCAGGTGGGGAGCAAGGGGTGCAGATGAGGAAGGAAGGAAGCAAGGGTTTGCTCTCAACTGGAGTCCAATGTCAGCCTGATGCCAAGGGCACTCTGGAGTGTGGTTGGAATCTCAGTCGGTCCCCTCTGAGGCAAGGTAGATAGATGATTTATACTCAACTCCTCTCTTGTCCTTCAGTCTTTAGCTAAAGATTTTAGAGTTTGGGAGAAACAAGATGGCGGAGGAGTAAGTGGAAGCTACACTAACTTCCTCCTAGAACTAGTCTGGATTTACAATGTAATTTTGGAGAAATCATCTGGAATAACGAACCGAACACCAGCTGGAGAGAAGTCTTATAACCACGGAGAGACAGAAAAGGCCGCTACATCACAACGTGACCGGTAGGGAGTGCGGAGACGTGGAAGGGCTGGCTGGGCTCCCACGGGTGGCAGCTGAAGGGGCTGAGAAACAGCTCAGCAGCCGGGGATTCCCCCTGAGAAGGGCAGGGTCTAAACCCCCAGCTGGGCTTCCCAGCCTACAGCGACAGAGTGGAAAGTAAAATAGTATCAGCTGTGAAAAGCGAAAAGCCACAGGCTTTCTTGCTAGCCGGAGAGAAACAGCAGGAGAAAAAGAGCTCTTAAGTGGATCACATACGAAAATATTTTGGCCACCACTTACCCTGGGCTCCAGCAGAGGGAAGGCAGAGAGGACTGGAGACACTTGGGGAGAATTTGGCACGGTGGCTTTGAGGGGAGAACTGGAGGAGCAGCTGACTGGGTCCCAGTGCTGACTCATCCCCAGTACTGCGGGTAGACCATTCCCCTCCAAGTGGCGTCAGCCTGAGGGGAAGCAAAAGCCCTGCCTACAGGAATTAAGCTGCCACACCCACAGTCCTTAAGCCTGACAGCTAATCACAGATTGAATAGATTAACAATCAAAGAAGACAGACAACAGCAGTAGATCCCTGGAAGTCTCCAATAGGCTGCCTAGGGCCAGACTGGTACATGATCTGACGCCACCAGAGGCAGATCCAGGAAGTGCAGATCATTCCAAGAAGCACCAACAAACAATAGGAGTCAAAAAAATGGGGAGACAGAGAAACAACCTCCCATCAAAAGGAAAGGTAGAATCCCCAGAAAGAGTGCTAAATGAAATAGAGGGGAGCGAACTATCAGATATGGAATTCAAAACATGGATTATGGAGAAGCTGAATGAGCTCAGCGGAAACTTCAAAGAACTCCAGAAAAACTACAAGGAACTCACAGAAAATTACGTGAGCATGAAAAAGGACATAGAAGCTATCAATAAGAGCCAGGAGGAAATGAAAAATACGATCTCTGAATTGAAGAACACAGTAGAAGGAATTAAAAGCAGGCTAGAGGAAGCAGAAGATCGGATCAGCGAGCTGGAGGACAACCTACACAAAAACTCCCAGACAATGCAACAAAATGAAAAAAGACTGAACAAGACTGAAGAGGTTCTAAGACAGCTGCAGGACAACATGAAACGTAATAATATCCGTATCATAGGAATTCCAGAAGGAGAAGAAGAAGAGCAAGGGATAGAAAACCTCTTTGAAAAACTAATGACAGAAAACTTTCCTAACATGACGAGAGAAAGAGTCACGCAAGTCCAGGAAGCACAGAGGGTCCCAATGAAGATGAACCCCAACAGGCCCACTTCAAGACACATCATAATTAAAATGCCAACATTCAAAGACAAAGAGAGAATCCTAAAAGCAGCAAGAGAGAAACAACTAATAACATACAAGGGAGCTCCAATAAGGCTATCATCAGATTTCTCAGCAGAAACACTACAAGCCAGAAGGGAATGGCAAAAAATATTCCAAGCAATGAAAAACAAAGGCCTACAACCAAGAATACTCTACCCAGCAAGGCTTTCATTCAAAATGGAAGGTGAAATAAGGAGTTTCCAAGACAAAAGAAGGCTAAAAGAATACATCTCCACCAAACCAGCAATGCAAGAGATGCTAAAGGGTCTGCTTTAAGAAGATGAAGAAACAGAGAGACAGAGAGGAACACGAGTACAAAGGGGGAAAATGACAATGAATAAGTACTGAAAGAAAGAAGGAACTTCTACCATTTGCAACAACATGATTGGAACTAGAGAGAATTATGCTTAGCGAAATAAGCCAGGCAACAAAAGAAAATTACCTTATGCTGTCACCTGTTACAGGAAACTAATGAACAACACAAACAAATGAGCAAAATTGAACCAGAGGTATGTAAACAAGGAATAAACTAACAGTAACAAAGGGGGAGATGGGAGGGAGAGAAGGGGTAAGAAGGGGAAGGGTCTAGTCAAAGAACATGTATGAATGACCCATGGACATGGACAACTGGGTGGGGACTGACTGTGGGGGGGGGCAGGGTGCAGGGAAGCAAGAGGGGGAAAAAAAGTGAGACAACTGTAGTGGAAAAACAAACAAACAGAAAATTTTTTAGTGGGGGGGGAATAAAAATATAAAGAATAGAAATGCAAGTTCAGTGAATATTAGAAGGACAAGGATTTTCCTTCCGATAAGACAGTCCTACAGATTTAGAGACTTGTATGTGGGTTATGTTACATAAATTAACATGTGTTTTCTGTTTTCAAAGGGCATAAGCCTACAATCTCATTACCTGAGTGATTATCTGTATGCATAGGCCTCACTTAATCCTGTCTGCATTGCTGCCTCCTGAGACTCAATGGTTTGGCTGAACTAAGTGGCTGGGTTGGTGAAGAACGGGGTGGTCTGTGGGCTTCACTTTAAAACTGGTTTCTCTTTTCTATCCTAATGGCTTGGACAGAAAAAGCCCAGAGGCCTGAGATGGGGGAAACCTAAAATATTTCCCTCAGTCCAAAATAAGTATAATGGGCAAAAGGGTTTTGGACAGGTGAGATGTACCTGGCACACCTTCCTCCAAAGAAGCCCTTCTTTTCCCTAATGTGGGACATTGAAAAATTAATACCTGTCTTTTGTCATCTAGTGGTTACGGATTAAATGATGTCCTTTAACCCTGTTGCCCCCAGAATACAACAAGGATGCCAGCCTGTCAAACCAAGCATGCCGTTGTCCAGAGACAGCCAACCAACCTGGAGTCTGCACGATCCTTCCCCTTGTGGGAAGGCCACCCTCCCCTCCACATCCCCACTCTTATTAGGGATTTCTTGACCCACGGGTAGGTAGGACGACGACCATGTCCAGCTTGAAGCAGCTAGAGGAGCTCGAGACCTTCATCCATTGTCCTTTATAAGATTGTAAAGGGTCTTAAGTCTGAGAGGGAGGAATTGTTATTTTTTATTGTTAAAATATTTAACTAATTAATTAATTAATTTTAAAAAAAGAAGAAGAAGAATATATGAAAGGGTGAGGCGGGTGAGCTTGTATGTACGACCCATGGGCATGGACTTGGAGAGGGGATTGTTGGGGAAGGGGGTTGCTGGGCGGAGGGGAGCAAAGGGGAAAAAAAATTGGAACTATTGTAACAATATAATCAATAAAATATACTTAAAAAAAAAAAAAAAAAAGATTTTAGAGTTTGGAGGGTATGGTGACAGAATATCCAGAGGAGGGACAGCTTTGAGCCGATATCAACCAATGAAGGCAGCAACCAGAGGACGGCTCATCATTCTGTAAGGAGAGCTGGGGAGAGCACCAGAACCCCCATTATGGTGTGCATTCCTTAGTATTTTACTTAGCCTTATCCTGATGTTCTTGATCTTGACTAATCCCAAGCACTGAAGAAGTGAAATGTTTTTATGTCTTTGAAAAGAAATGTAATACATGCTTGATTATTGAATGCATTCTGTTGTGTTGTACAAGCTTTAGTTTTTAAGAATTCTACATATCTATTTCTGAATTTATGCTTCATTTACAGCCTTAAAAAACAAATTGAAGATGCAGGAATATTTTTCTTAGTCATGTGTATCATTTGGTTTTATGAAATGAAGTCAGGAAATTTCTGTAAGACCATAGCAAACACTGTCTGACAATCACAGGCTGCTAGATAAATGGAGAGGTCCATTTCATTTATCTCAAATGCATTTCTATTTCTATTTCAGATGTGGTCCCAGAACCTGACATAACTATTGAGTGATGGGCATGCTTAGAATTCTCTTCCCTGCTTTCATTTTCCTTATTTGTGTGCCTCTTCCAAAATGCTGACACAGATAGATAAACCAACATACCAGGAAAGCCCTTTGCTTCAAATATAAGTAATGGATTTCTCATTTGGTCAAGAGATTATGTATTCTGGAAACTAAAGTCTCCCAGTTACCTAGAGGCCAAGTGAAAATGAATGGCAAGGGAGAAATAGAAGTGAAAAAAAATGTGTCACATGGTTCTACCATTCTCTGGAATTAATGGATTGATAATCTTGATTTGATAATTCTTTAACATGCAAGCCATTTGTCATCCTGACTTGATTCAGTAAATGTGATGGAGTTGGATAAAATAACTGTGGGTGATGGGCACTTCACTTGTTTAATGTATATATTATCTTTAACTGACCTAGAGTTTATACATTATTACTTCTTCATTATGTCACAGTGTTTAATCCATTGGTATAAGTTCTCACTGGCCTTGGAGCTATCTTCTGTCAAATGATAGGATATAATCTCTGCTATGATTTTATATGGGTTCATGAAACAGTTTAATTCTTGAAATTTACCTTCATTTTCAATTTTTGGGGATACTCAAATATTGTTTACATGTTCTCTAGAAAGTACAGAGGCAAATTGCCACTCAAATATACACTATTACAAGTAGTCTATTTAAAAAGAAAATAAGTGTAACTAGGTATGAAATTGTGTTAATAATTGTAGTTCAAAGCACTCTCAATGTTTCTTTATGTAAAATTTTTAATCATTTGAATAAAGGAGCTTTGAAATCGAAAGTAGTCTTAAAGTATAGCCATCAGTTTCTGGTTCAGGAGGGTGAAGAGGATTTCAAAAACAGATTCTACATGTATCAAAAACATAGCATTTAAATGACACTAAAGATATATAAAAAGAAAAATGCTATGAATCCTAGATATGGAATCTTAGATGTACCCCAACTTGAAGACTTATTTTTGAGGATAGAAAACACCCTTTATTTGGAAAAGTTGGAAATATACAAGAACAGAAAAACACCACAATCCAAAACATAGGTAACAGCCAGTTAACAACCAAAACTAATTATTTCAGATGAAATAGTAATATTTCAAGGAGTAAAGAAATTCTAAATATTATATTCAATGAGATTTAATAAAATATTGTGGGTTTTCAGTAAAAAAAAAAAAAAAAAAAAAAAAAAAAAAGGAAGATTGAACACACACCTGACTACCTCAGCTTTTTCCTGACACATTTTGAGGCCAGAAGGCAGTTTTTACATGTCATCTGTCCACAAGAACAAGGAAAATGGGAGAGAAGATGAAGCTGCGTTGGCTTTAGCTGAGGCTGAGCCTCCAGTGATGGTGGCTGCTCAAAGAGAAAGAAACAAGCGGATATTTTGGCAGTCCTACAAAGGCCTAGTAACAGATTAAAGATTTAATGGGCTTCAAACACATGGCCAGTCTTCCGCCTGAAGATGTTCTCCAAACTTTGATGATGTGTGGGTCATGCAGCTAAAGATCTAAGCTCATATGAAATAGAATTGATCTCCCACAGTCTTAAAGGACTGAGGAGCTAAATGCCCACCAGGTTCCTGGTTGAAAACCCTGGAAGACATGTCCTATGAACAGAGATAAAATAGAAGTCTGTTGAATCTCTGAGATTCAACAATGACCTGAAATTGCACCTCAGTTCAGTTTCGGCCTCCACCTCTCCCACCCACGCCCAAATCTGCTCAACAGAAGAACAAAGCGACTCTTCCTGAAGGAAGATCTTTTGGTGGAAGTTACAATATTTCGTGTCTCTCCAAGGGCTTTTATCCACAGTTCAGCATGCAATAACATAATCTAGATATGCGAAAAGGCAAAGCCTTGTGACATATGTATTAGATAAAAATGGACAATTGAATTAAACCCAAAGATGATTCAGTTAGCATAGTAAACTGGAAGACAGAGAGCCTGGTGGGAAATAATATCTAAACTGATGTACAGAGAGGAATTAGGGCAACAAATGTTAAAAGTAAGAGACACAAAAGACACATTCAAAACCCTGTTTCACATATAATTTGAGTCTCAAAAAGGGAAGAGAGAGAACAAAGCAGTGGCTGTATTAAGAGTAATTATTGATGAGACTTCCAAAAACAATAAAGACATCAGTCATCACCTTAAGAATTCCAGCAACCCCCCCCAAATGACAATATAAAACCACCTGTAGACACATTACAACCAAATTGCCTAAGACCAATGACAGAGAGACATATCTTAAAAATAAGCAAGAGTAGGGAGAGAAAGGGACATAAATTTTGTTGCAGTAAAAGTTAGATTTCAGCTGGTTTTCTAAAAGCAACTATAGAAACCAGGAGGCAATGGAAGAGAAGCAGGTCCCCAGACACTCAGATCTTCTCCCTCACTTCGTATTGCATCAGAGCTGCTTCTATGTCATCCCGTAAGAAAATATGAGTTTTAATTTTGGCATATGGAAAACCTGGAGGCACATTGGGCTAGAGTACCCAGAATTAGCTTAGCATTCCCATTAAAAAAAATCAGGGATATTAAGTGTAAGTCTGTGTAGTGAGATCCCAGCTCCTCTCTTCTGGTGTGTAGTGTTCATGCTCACCTATATTTTATAAATGCTTTTAGAATACACTTTATTAGGGATATCTGACCAACCTAAGACTAGAAACTTGAGGTTATTGACATAGTGGTCACTGCACTACAGAGAGTCACATCCAGAGCAACAGGCATCAATGACTGCTAGTCTACCAGGCAATTCATGTATCCAGCTCTGGTTTATAATTCCCATTATAGAAAATATATAGTGAAACAAATTGAATGAGAAACTTGGAGGAAATAGAGACAGGGAGTTACCATTAATGTCTTCTGACACAGAGAAAAAATAAAAAAAGCCTTCATAGATTATTGTTAAAATATATGATTGTAAAAATGACCATGTCAATGGAAAATTAAAAAATAAATTTGTTTGAGTCACCCCAAATTTCAATAAGGACCAAGTGATGGAAAATGATGGAAAATGAAGGCATATATGTGAACAGTATGTGATTAATATACTAGGTTTTTGTAATAGGGGGAGAAATAGGTTTGAAGAAGGAGAGAGGAGAAAAGTCTGCCCAGGGTGAGGGCTACAGGAGGTAGTTGTGGAATCATGCTGTGGGCCTCAGGAGCCGGTTGGAGTAGATGAAACCGTTTCAGAAGATAGCTTTCCAGGAAGATAACAATCATGGAACGCTTGAGGTATTTGAGTGTATTTGGAGAAAATAGAAACTTATAGTTGGGCATTGGGGGACATATTAGCAATAAGGAAATAGGAAGGCAAACAAGTCTTGCTATAGACTGAATGTTTGTACCCATCCACCAGAGTTTTATATTGGAACTTAAACCTTATAGTGATTGTGTTTAAAGGTAAGGTCTTTAGGAGGTGAATCAGGTTATTACCCTTATAAAAGAGACCCCAGAGAGATTCCTTACCCCTTCTACCCTGTATAATCATGACAAAAAGACCAGTACCTATGAACTAGGAACCGACCATCACTACATACCAAATCTGCCAGCACCTTGATCTTTGACTTTTGAGCTTCTGTGACTGAGAAATTTCTGTTTTTATAAGCCATGCAGCTTGTGGTATTTTGTTATAGCGACCTGAATGTACTAAGACAAGACCATTATTAATTCCAAGAAAAACAAAATTGTTTTGAGAAACGTTATCTCATGCCATGGTGCATTTGTGAATGGTACAGTACTCCCTCACTTATTGCAGGTGTTACATTCTAGACCCCCCCTGTGATAGGTGAAAATCTGCGAAGTAGGAACCTTACGTTTGTTTTAGTATTTATATATATTTTAAGGCTTTATAAACCCTTCCCACATAATTATAAACCATTCCCAGGCCCTTATTAACCTTTCCCACTCCCTTATTAATCTTATTCACACTTTTATAAACACTGCTTATGTTCTTAAACATATTCTACACTCTTAAACCTATGTAACTTTAACAACATACGTATACACTACTGTAAAATCCTGCGATATAGTGAAAAACCTGTGATAAATAATGAAATATAATATTTTAAAAAATCCTGCGGTTCACTCGTTAAGTGAACCGTGATATAGAGAGAGACTACTGTATTGACATGGTCACAAATATGTAAACCCTGAATATTCAAGAATTATGATAAATCAATTTTGAGAAAGTGGGGACCAAAGAATATATGTGTATATGTTAGTATGGTAGAGGGATAGATTGGAAAAGAGCCAGTTAGTGATACCCTTTACTGTAAAACTCAAGAAACAGCAGTGAAACCATGTTTTTTAGAGATTCAGAGATAAATTCCACAATTGAAGAGTCAAAGAGTTGGACGCTCCTACTTTGAACAAACAAATACATGCCACAACACAGAGGGCTCACTTTGTCTTTTGCATTAAGTCCTGTAGATTTCTTTATAAATTAAATGAATATTTAACTTAATGAATAATATAAAGATGATGTTGTATTCATAAAAGATGTGAAGGATGCTGTGGAAACAAAAAAACCAGGAAGATTCATGGAAATAAAAATATGAAGTCCCATATATACAGTTCATCAAGGATTATGCATAAGGAAATGAGAAGTTTTCACGAAAGTGCTTTTAAGAAGAAAACGGGTATTTTATCCAATACATAAAGCTCACAACTGCAAAGTGGTTAATTATGTGAAGATTAATATTATCAAAAGAAAAAGTAGAAATTCTATATGAAAAGTAATATAAATAATAATCACACAAGAAAGTGGTGCTCCAAATATAAAACAGACTTGGGATAGTTTTGAGTATAAGAAAGTGAAAACATCAAATTTTGGTGGAACATAAGGACTACAGTCTTTATTTTTGTAATTTCTTAGGATTTATTATAGCTTATGGTTCAATCAATTTTTAATGGTGTTTATTTTTTCCCTAGCAAGTGATTTGTCTCTTATAAATGTGGTATTTGCTAGATTAATACTCATCTTTTCCCATCTCTATTTCTTTGAGAGTTATGCTAAAATCAAGTTTAGACTTCAACATTTATTCCTTTTCAAAAGATTTTATAAAAGATTTATTAAACTTTGTGATTAAGTATTTTTGTTTGTTTCTTCTAATTCTTCTTAAATAGGTGATCTAAGTTTTGCTACCTAGAAATACAACCTTGTTTTATAAAAAAACATGCAGTTAAAAAATAAACAACATTAATGACCTCATCTTCTACATGTTCAAAACTTTTTCTTATTATTTAGTGGTAACTTTTAGGAACAGGTTAGGGGTTTAATATGTCAGATGAAAAAATATGAGTTCTCTTTCTTTTTTATAATTAAGTTAAATCTAGTATTTGAAGTAAGGAAATTACCAAGTGGTCATCACCATGTGGTGGATGGTATGAATTTTCATTTTTATACTTTATTATTAATTGCTAAATTATCTGCATTATTTTTAGTATCAGCAAAGGCTAATCAATTTAAATAGATTCATAAAGAAATAAAAAGGGCCAAATTTTAAAACATGGCATCAAAATTTCCTGCCATATAATAATTAGTGTTTGTTGAAGGGTCCCTCTTTCTTCTCCTCAGCTTGGGCTTAGTAGGAGTCAGGGAAGAATTGCTGAAAGAATGAATATGTATCTTCTTCATCACCATTAACCCAGTTCCCTGCTAGGCTAACACTTGAACTTCAGACTTCTCAACTTAAGAGCAATGGATTCTGTCTGAAATTCTAAAGCATTGGCTATGTTTAGATATGGCTGATGTTAATGTCTTGGCAGCTTTGATGCCTCTGACCTGTGATCCACCTTGATAATCATGGCAAATCTGCTCTTGGAAATGGCCATGGATGAGCCAGGGTCTTGAGCACGAGTGAAGGTGCCTGAAAATTAATATGAAATGAAACACACTCTTTCCACACTGTCAGTTTCTCAGTTCTACCATGCGGGCAATGCAGGCATGAAATTCAGTTTGGATTATGTGGTTGGTCAAATGTGTATTGACTTCATTGCATGTAGAGGATCACCAGCAGCAGGACCACCTGAGAGAGGCCATGCTTTAACCTGTAAGGAGCTGTATCACTGTCTTTCTTGTTTACACCCCTTCTGGCACTACCAGGACCTTATTTCTGTAAGTCTGGCACTATTGCCAGTGACATGGTGTGGTACTTTAAAAATTTGCATCCCCCCCCCTTGCCTCCACAAACAATATTCATGTCCTAACTCCCTGGAACCTGTGAATGTCACTTTATATGGCAATAATATGGTGAAGTTAAGAATCTTGAGATGGGAGGTTATTAGGGATGATATTGGTGGGCCCCAAATGCAATCACAAATGTCCTCACAAGTGGGAAGCCGAGGGAGCTTTGACACATACAAACAGAGGAGAAAACAATATGAAGATGGATCAGGGGGACACTTGAAGAAGCTCCCCTAAAGACTGAAATGATGCAGCCTCAAGCCAAGGAATGCAGCAGCCACCAGAAGCTGGAAAAGGGGAGGGAGAGTTCTCCTCTGGAGCCTTGGGAAGGTGCGTGTCTGTGTTGACCCCTTGGTTTTGTTGCAGTGACTTCTAGCCTCCAGAACAGTGAGAGTAAAAATTGTATTGATTTAACTCACCAAATTTATGACAATTTTATTACAGCAGCCTTAGGAAACTAATACACACGTCCTTTATTTCTTATATTCTGCAGGCAGGTCAGTGACTCAGGAAGCTAATTAGAGTATCCTATCTCCTTGGTCATGATCCTATAAGTGCTCCAAGGGCAGCTAATTAGTAGCCTTTAAGGACTTTGAAATATGCACTGAGAGAAACAGGGCTAATTTCTTTTCTTTGCAATTTTGAAACTGAGGGATGATGTCAGCTGTCGGGTACTTGCAACTACCTTGTCACCATGTGGTATCTGCTCACAAACAAGACCCGACAGAGATCATCATAACTAGGAATCAACACTCTTGAATTTTTATAGCATACTGTGAATCCCTGGGCTAGCCTGTGCTTGAATCTGATTTTCTCCTCATGTATTTTCCAGTTATAATATATTTTAAAACTTCTCTAGTTGGAGTTGAGTTTTTATCATTTGTCACAAAACAGTCCTAAGGGTTTAGTTAAAATGATTGTACTTCTGTCTGCTGCTGACATTTAAAACTTTTCAAAAACACATTTGAATGCCAGTGTACACTTACTGTGAGACTCCTATTACTTATGGACTTGCTTCCTAAAATTTGTCTACCCTTTGAGAGAAGAGGCTGCCTTCAGAGTGCTGGGTCCAGTGCATGTACCAAGTGTGATTTTCTTCCGTTTAAAATAAATGTTACCATTGCTTGAGGGAGTCATTTAGTTCATAAGAAACATACTTGGCTTATAAATACAGATCTCAGAAAATTCATTTGGAAGTCACATTTAAACCAGGTATTTCTTTCCATTAGAAAGGACACAAGTTAAGTCTGAACATATTATCCTTTGGGTAATGTGTAGTTTCCTAAAGCTGCTAAAACAAATAAGCACAACTTTAGTGGCCAAAAGCAACAGAATTTTATTCTCTCAAATTCTGGATTCCAGAAGTCTGAAATGGAGTCAGCGGAGCAACAGTCTTTCTGAAGGTTTGAGGGGGGCCTCTACCCTCTCCTGCATTTGTTCGGTTGTCAGTGATTAACTCTGATCTCTGCCAGTGTCTTCATGCTGCCTCCCCTGTGCGTCAGAGTGTCTCAAGTCTCCCTCACCTTTCTGTTATAAGGACACTAGTCATTGGATTTAGGGTCTACTGTATAACCTAGTATGATCTCACCCGAGGTTCTCAATAGGATTTGAAGAAATCTTTTCTCCAGATAAGGCCATAATCACTTCTGTGTAGATACATCTTTTGGCAGGCCACAATTCGGCCCAGTGCAGGTAGTGTTCAGGGTTCTGTGTAGGAGAAAACCTTCCTGAATTTCTGCTTTTCTGTTTTGAGTAGATCCTACCTATTCAGTGCCATGAGGCTTTTCCTGCTGTTATTGCTGCATGGTTTTTTAAAATAACTATTTAACTTTTTATGCTATCTCAGGGATTCTTAACCTCGACACGAGTGACAGCTAGGTCAGACAATCTTTTTGGAGTAGGGGGAGCTGTCCTGTGCACTGTCAGATGTAGGAGCAAGGCAGCAGCTCTGAGCTCTCTATTCACCAGATGCTGGTAGTACTTCGATTCCTAGTTGTGACATCAGAAATGTCTCCAGCCCTAGCCTGTGTGGCTCAGTTGGGTGGAGTGTTGCCCCATAATCAAAGGCTTGCGAGTTCAGTTTCCCATAGGGGCACATACCTGGGTCGTGGGTTGATCCCCAGACTGGGCACATGTGATCACCAGTCTGGGCACATATAGGAGGCAACCAATTGATGCTTCTCTCTTGTATTGATGTTTCTCTCTCTCCCTTACTCCCTTCCTCTCTCTGAAAGCAGTGAAAAAATGTCCTTGAGTTAAGATAAAAAAAATAAATAAATAAAAGTCTTCAGATATTGTCAAATGTCCATTGGGGTACAAAAATCTCCCCCAACTGAGAGGCATGACTGTTTCTGTGTCACACTGTGATGGTGATGAATGTTTTCTGACAGGAAAGCCAAGAGGTAAGAGGACAGGGAATTGGAGAGCGCAGAGAGAAATGTGAATTCTGCCCTTCCCATTTGTGAAGTGGAAGGAATGGCTTTGCAGTGGACTGTGGTCCAAGGAAGGAGCTGTAAGCTGCCTACTTTATTTGCCCCGTTTCTGAAGTGCGCACGCTTTAGACGTAGAAGGAGGTTGAGAGTGTCAGAGATCTGTTTTGTCCCATGCCCCTCTCAGTGATACCCTGGAACAGGGCTTCCTGAGGGACCACACAGGTGGGCTGGCCTGCTACACCACCAGAGCTCACAGGCCTGGGTCCTGGAAGTGCCATCGAATGGGAGGTGGGACTGCAGTTTCTTACTAGTCATATTAGGTGACAGTATTGGGGACTTCTGATTCTCCTTAGGGCTGAGCCCCTGCAGGGTTCTGAGAGCTTGCCTGTGGCATTTCAGCTGCACGAGGACATCATAGTCCAGTCTCATACCAGAAGGAGGACGTGTAAGGTGTTGCTCTTGTCTGTGCAATTCGTAGTAGTCACTGCCAGGTTTTTCTTGTAAGTAGTCTTTGGCTTTTTGTAGTTTCCAGTTAGGAGGGCAGAGAAAGGTACTACACATCATGGCCTCCTTCCCCAAACCTGTTCAGATGACAGGTGTTTAGAAACGACAAAACTCTGCCTAAGGCTATGCTTAAAGGGATGCTTGAAGCTGGCCACTGAGCCCCACCCTGCGGAGGTTGCCTTGGATCACTGGTATCACTCTTCCGCCCCGTCTCCCTCCTCACTGCCCTCCCTCCCCACTCCCCCAGTCAGTGCCCAGCCTGTGATAAGAAACTGTGAAAAAAGGCAAGGTTCATTCTGAGAAAGTCCGCAGGACAAGGTGGGCATCAGTCATTCCCAACCTCCTGAGTATTTGCCTGATCTCCAACCGAATTCAAATCCACCTGTGTTTCTACTTGCTCTTTCCCCTGCTCAGATCCTACTGCCTTCTGTTCATACTCTCCCCCAGATCAGTTCCTGGTAGGTGTTGCTTTAATTGTCCCCATTCTTGGCAGGTTATTTCTTCATCAACTCCCCTGGACCTGTTTTAGTTTACTTTCCTTCATCCCAGCAGCATTAGACCAAATGGGCAGAGGATCTCCAAGGGCCCTGTTCTGCTTAAGATTTTGAGCTTGGGGTGCCCTGTTACTACGGATGTCCCCTTCTTCTGAACAGTTATGTTCACCATCAGTGTTTAATAATCTGAGGGTGCAGCAAATCTAGCTCACTCTGCCTTTAATGGCCTGTTGGCTGGGCTTGCGTTTTCAAGCCTGCGTAAACAGCTGATCGGAGAGATCCCAGGCTCCTTCTGTGTGTCTTCACATTGTCTTCTATTTGTGCTTATCTCCCTAAGCGCGCAAATGTCTGCTTTTTACAAGGACGCAGCCTGGATTAGGGCTGACCGTGAGAACCTCATTTTATCTTCATTACCTCTGTAAAATCCTTATTTCCAAATAAGAACACACTCTGAAATACTGAGGGTTAGGACATACCTTTTTTGAGAGACATAATTCAACCTATAACACCATCAATGTAATTTTTTTTCAAGAAAAGGGTTATTATTTTTATTTTTATTCAAGTATCTGCAAATAGAAAACCTGAGGTGGGGGGCGGGGGGGCCCAGGCTGGGAGAAGTATCACTACCTCCTCCCTAGCAGAACATGGGGGAGAAAGTGGCCCTACACTCTCAGCCATCAATGACATTTTGGTTACCTAACTTCATAACTATATATTCTTTAATTGTGTGTGTGCATGTGCATGTGTGTGCCATATAAGTGCGTTTCTCCCCTTTGTGGAATGTTTTAGCTGATGGTATGGGATATAGAAAAAGTATAAGTATGTTTTTGTGTTTTTTTTTTAAGTCAAGCTTGTCCCTTTTAAAAATGCAGCTATCATTTGATTTCCTGAGTCAGTGACATGCATCTTGATTTTCATCCTTTTCCCCAGCCCTTTAATTTTCTCCTAATGGAGCATCAGTGATGCTGGTTGTTGGCTCTGAACTTAAGCTGTGCCCCTTGCTCTTACCCCATCGTGTGTTGCTTCCCTCCTGTTGTCTTCCAGAGGGGCATCCTGAAGCTTCTGCTGTAACTCAGGCAAAGCTCCCCAAGGAGAGGCCAGTGCTTTTACATAGTATTTGCACCTACACAGTTTGGAGCAAGATGTCTTACACATAGAAAATACTGTCTTTCCCTTCCCTTATTGCCTCTCCTTGCCCAATATTATCACTCTCCATACTAATTCTGAAACTTAAAAATAAAACCTTTTGCAGAGGTATTATTTCATAAGCTAATCCTGTAATTCAAAGAATTTGAGTTATTATATCTGAATCAGGTTACTTTCTCAATGATGTTTTTTACATGTATATTTGGTCCTAGACTTTCTACAACATAGATTTTCTTTTTTAATTATAGAAAAATAAGTAGATAAGTGAACCTTAAACATAAAAATTATAAAATGTAAAATAAAAAAAAATAGCATTAATAAAATCAGACCAAGCATATAATAATGATGATGTCTTTTGGCAGTTGAGTATAAAATGGACTTACACATGCCCATAGATATAAATATGTTCCCTGAGTCAGAAAAGAATTTATAATTTGTTTACCTTGGTATATAGATTTTTACATTGATGGCTTTTTTATTAGTCTTACAAATATGAGTAACAGGATAATTCTACTAATAGGTGCTATTTTCCCCCTAGGATATCATAATTAAAATGGCCCTTGTCATTTTGAAACATGATTGCAGTATATATATATATATATAATTTTAAATGCATTCCAATAGTCAAGGATGCAGGGAGTGTTTCTACCAAAAGAAGATGTGTGAACCAGGAGGAGTAACCTTGAGAAGATGGCATACTCTTGAAGTAAATTGGAAAGGAAATAAAAAGATGATTCAATTTGAATAAAACCCTCTAGTGTCCATGGCATATATGCATTATGTAAATTTTTAGTTAAATTATTTAATGTCTTACTGTAGCATTGTTATCTTCTTATAACTTTCAGAGTTTTTTTTTTTTTTTTTAACTCTTTTATTAGATCAGAAGGCGAATTTCAGGCCCCAAATTATTAGTTTTTTCTCATAGAATTCAAAGTGGGAGTCAATTCTACCAGAAGAAGCACATTAATTGTTAAAAAAAACCCAACAACATATGAGGAAAGTACAATTCTTCTCCAAAACAACACAAGGACTTTTATTTTCATAGAAAGTGTTTATTGTATAATTATAAAATGTCTCATGTTCGTGCAACCTGATTCTAAGAGGGCTCTCTCTGTATAAATAGATCACATTTATCTGTTTCAAAAGCAAAACTCTTTTTCTAGATTTTGACAAATTTTAGTTTGTAACAGCTTACAAACTGAATATATATATAGTCAATATATTTAAAGATTCCTAGGTCAACCTCTAAGGCATGATAAGCCTATAAATGGATGTATAGGTAGAATATTAATTATATACTTTTTACACTAATAACCTTTTTTCTGATCTTCTAAAATAACTGCTATTTTTAGACTCTATTCCTTCCCTCATGTGGGATACAAGTACCTCTTTTGTTGCCCCTGTTACATAACCTTTTTAAAATTAACATAGCAGCATTTGAGATTTTTGAGTCCCTAATTATCATTCATCACATTAAAATACCTTTTAAATGGTAAGTAATTATTTATTTGCTCCACTGGTTGATCAGAGTTGTTATTTGGCAAATAGCTACTATTTTTTCTGCTCATTCTTCTTAGAATCAAAGGAAGTATTCAGTGGTATTTGGATGAATACAATAATTTCCAGTCAGCTCTTTCAGACATGTGCAGTGGAATTCTCTGGAGATTTTTAACAATATAAAAACATTAAATTTTCCTGAATCTTGTCACGGTGATCGTAGCCAATCCCGGGACATTATTATGTATATCCATCTGTATGTTACGAGCTTGACATGCACTGCATCTAATCAGGGCACCTACTTGGCAGGCACCATCTCTCTCCTGATTTTGCGTATAAGGAAAACTTGTCAATGTCACACATCTCTGACCTTGGCGGACTCCAATTTAGATCTCAGACATCCAGGCTACTGCATCCATACTCGTAACCTTCGCTACTAACATTGAAGAGCAGCATAGACAGGGACAGAACCCCTCCCCCTCGATTCCTCCATTGCCTGACCCCTCTCCCCATAACTTCCACATGCCAACTGAATCATTATAAAATTCCACCCAGGCATAGATTTAAACAGTCAACGTGAATTACTTGACCTCTCATCTTTCTCTTTGTTCACTTAATTCTGAAAAATAGGCAAAGTTTACAATGCAGAAATCCCCAGCTCACAAAAGGAAGTTTACGTCTATGTACTGCCTTTTTCAGAAGAAAGGGTGTTATAAATGGTAGTTGGATTAGAGGCTTCCTGACTCTTAACACAGTGACACTGTTAGGTCATGCAATTCAGTTAAATAGACTTATAAAGATGGAAATCCCCAAATCCTCACCATGCCTGCTGAGTAAGGGTTTGGGGTCATGGGGATCCCAGCTTTGGACATGAACCCTGGGAAATAAAAATAACTGGTGTCAGTCATACTTTGTGGGAATAGGTCCAAGCATGCATGGGTTGTGAAAATAGTGCATTTGATCTCAGAGTGGGGCTGTGAGCAGCTGGACATTTGGGTGGGTTGAGGGGATGAAAAGGCAGGAAGTACTGCTTTGACCCTAGTGACCTTAAGTGATAGTGAGGCATCCAACTGGCTCTCCAGTGGGTATTTAAAAAGGCAGTTTTTAATCTTGGTGGGGGTAGAGAAGGAGGAGAGGGAAGGAGGAGGAAAACAAAGCAAGTGAAAGTGAGAGTGGGGGAGAATGAATGAATTTGTGAATGATTGAATGAATGAGTGAATGAATGAATTGTACAACCAGGTAGGTCTGGGAACTAGTTTTTTGGCTCATTAGGAAGCCACTTCTTCGCTCTCAATGTAAAGGAAGAATGAGTTGCCTGTTCTGGGGTGAAATATGTACAAGTTAGGGTCCTTGGACAAAGCAGGTGACAGGGGCAGGGTTTAGAGTTCTGAGAGGCCAAACAGGTAGTTTCATCAGTGGATCTGAGAAGAGGTTTTTGTCAAGGTATCTGGACAGGACAGTACCAGGTATTCATATATCCCAAGCAGGGAGTTTGGTGTCAATAGGTATTGATACGAAGGAGACATCATGTCAATCTTTGTGCGAGGAACAGCAGGAGGAAACTGGGAAAGAATGGGTGGAACTGAGTCTCAGTGTCCATCTCATGGTGTCTGGCAGAACCATGACTTTTGAGCCTCAGAAAAGTGCCCAGTGCCCTAGCAACTTTGCTGATGTCATTGGAAAAGATCTCACGGATGTGTAACTCTTCAAAGTGGCAATGCAGGTTGCATGTGCTGAGGCTTAGCACCTACAAGAAATCATGACACATCCAAGTCTCAAACCCTGGGCAGCTACAGTGGAGCTGAGCTGGCTGGTGATTATGTGTGATGGGGACTCTGCATTGCAGATGTGTGGCGGGAAGCCCAAAGGCTGTCTGGCCGATTTCACAGACAGACAGGATTTGGGGATAGTTCACTGCTGTATGTGATCTGAGCTTCTGTTCCCAATTTCATTTTCCTATCTCTCCCCTCACTTCAATTATATGATTAATTAAAAACCAACATGTTTTCAAACCACTTATATACCTCTCTTGGTAGAGGTACTTGCCAGATATAAAAGACAGAGAGGATGAAATATGGAGACTGTAATTGTGATAATGGAAATAAAGGGACCAATTGCTATTTGTTTCTTTTCTCTTTGTTAATATACAGCTACCATGGAAGCCAACATTCAGCTATTTACTTATTTATTGATTTTTGCAAAAATATCAATATCTCTCCCCTGCCTTTACCTGAATATCAATTACTAATTTGAGTTAACAGTTTCTTACCTCCCAATACTCGGTGTAGTAGGGCTAACCGAGGCATATGGCTAGTCAGTAATCAATCTGAATAAACCTAAAAGTTAGAGGAGAGAAAAGTGAAAAAGAATTAGATGAGCAAGTAGTATAGAAGTGGACTTGAAAGAAAACTTATAGAAATGCATATTGTGACAAACAGAGACCAAGAACAGTGTTGAATCTAATGACATGTATTAGATTAATCATTATTATTTCTTAAAAAAAAAAAAAAAAAAGAAAGGGCATCAAAAGCATCAATTACCAGTCGTCCATGCAGGGAGTGTAAAACAGCTGGAATATCAGCAACTATATTTTCATTAATTCAGGTTTGTGTTTTTCCTGTGATAGCTCTCCTTGCAATTTAAAGTTAGAGAATGTTTGCTTTTCATATGCCCCGAAGGGTGAGGGGGAAAGGATGGTGCTGTAAAACCTTAAGAGGTAAAAGACCAAGTTTAATGAAGACATGTTCTCAGAAGGAAGCAATTACCGGGATTGCTTTGAGTTTTTCATTTCAAGTTTTCAAGAAACAGAAATTATAAGGTAAATCACAGTGACAAATTCTGCCGGGAAAGGAGGGGACCTGAGTTCTTACTAGAAGCTTATGTTCTAGCTGACAGGAGAAGATTTATGCTCCTAAAATGTTAGTGGTGATTGTGGTAGTGCTGGTCTAGGCACTCTGTGATTAATTGCCAGGGTGCAACATTTACAGTGTTGGAGGAGCTGAGAGCAGGAAGAGAATGGTCAGGGACGGGGACAGTCAGAGCAGAGGGTGCAGCTCTGATTACCTTCCACACCAGGGCTCCTCAGCCTTGGCATTGTTGATATTTCAGGCCAGATGATTCTTTGTCATGACGGTGCTGTCTGTGCAATGCAGGGTTTTTAGCAGCATCCTTGACTTCTGTGCACTAGATACTAGCAGTTCCTCCCCCTGACCACCAGTTATGAGAACCCAAGATGTCCCCAGACATTTGCGTATGTTCCCTGGGGGGCAAAAATGACCCCTGTTGAGAACAACTGGTCTACACCAACAACAATGACTTTACCTTTTGAATTACCCATGTGATTTAGTTGATTATATTTTGTATTACTTAGGAATTCCAAACAAATATTTTCCATGTCAGATTCTGTTTAATAAATAAGGCAGCATGAATATTGATTGTTTAAACTTAGCAAGCATTTCTAGAGTTGTTAATCTTTTATAAATTCAGCAAAGATTAGTTATCTGGAATTCCATGTACACTTTCTATATTCCTAGAGGCACTGAAGAAGAGAGTTTTGAAAAATACTGTCTGGGTGTTCACTGCCTCAGCTTACGATATGTGGTCTTAGACAATTTACTTAAACGCACTGCGCCTCAGTTTCCTCTCAGGAATAATAATGACTCCTTCCTTCAGGTTTCTCTGATGAGTACATGAGCAGCCTGGCATATTGTAAGCACTGAATGAATGTCAGCATTGTTTTATTGTTACAGTTGTGAGCTTTACAAATGATATTTATACTGCCAAGTGCTGTAATTTAAGATCAAGACCGTAAGTGGGCTGGAGGACTCACAGAATCTGTTTGTAAATGTGGTGCAGTAGGCATTTACTAAGGGGAAAGAGGGCTTAAACATTTGTATGTTTTAAAAAATCGTTACTGTTATGTTTGGCATCTTCCAAAGGCTACTGTTGCCCCCAGTACCAGTTATGTTCTGCCCAGCTGGGCAAAGGGAGCCGGTGTGGGCTGATGAGCTGGGGGACAAAGGCAGCCTGTCTCTAGTGCTGCAGCTTGAGTCACAGATGCCGGTCAGAGAGTGGGCTTGATGCATGTGGCACCTGTGATGAGCAGGGAAAGTGTCTCTGCTAGACATCTAGACTTGGGACAAAATAATCACTCCTTGTTTTGGTGATCAATTGCTGCCTAACAGGCTACCACAAAATAACTGTTTCATTTTGCTCACGATTTTGTGGATCAGGAAGAAATCCAAAAAAAAAACTTGGCTGGAGAGTTCAGTGATGATGATCATGGCAGCATCAGATGAGGCAGCTGGGACTGGCGGTTTCATATTCAAGCTGGTTTATCGGTTTCTACATGTCTGCACATCATCATCACATCATTGTTCCTTGGGATCTGTCTATCCATCCACCCATTCACCTCCTCACCCTTCCTGTCTCTCCCCATTCTCTCTCCACTGATCATTTTATCTTCCAGACCTCTTCTGCTGGAGAGGACCTTTCTTATGAGGCATCTGGCTTCAAGAGGTCGACTGCTAAGCTGCAGGCCAGTTAGGGCTGAGCATGAAACTGGCAGGGACAGGGTCACTTCTGTCCAATTCTGTTGGTGATAGCGGTTGTAGTCCTGCCAAGTGAAGTGGTGAACTAGACTCCAGTTCTGGGTGGGGATCAGCTGATGACACTGAAGAAAGGCCTTGTAGGGGGGATGTTGTGGGATTTGTCTGTGGAGCACACTGTTGGCCACACCCCAAAGCTTACTTAAGTCCTCTGCTCTGTGCCTCTACCTCCCGTACACTCTGACCCCACTGACCAGGGAATCTTCATTTCTAATGAACGTCTGGAGGAGAATCCTATGCAATGACTCGAGAGTCAAAAGCAGTGATTTCAAAAGTGGGTAGGAAGAAAATATCAGAATTTCCATTTTTTATTATTTGTATGTAAAAGTTAGCAGTGTAAAATTTACTAATATTAACATGTAAGTTGATGCTTTCTCAATATACCAAGCTGCTGACACATGTCAGTTAGTTTTGGGGCATGCTAAGGCAATCATGGACAAATGGAGAGAATTTTGGTTTAAAAGTATCAGTAAAGTGGATGTTTGCATTATGACTTTTAATATGGTAGGATCTTTATAATGTTTGGTAATGAAGTGGGGGGGAGACCATAAAACTGAAATGAATGTAAAAATGGACTTTCTAAACAGCATTTAAAATCACTATCACTATATATATAAATTAATAAACTGAAATATTTAAAAATTGTTTAATTAGAGAATAAAATACCATCTGTTTTAAAATACCTTATTTTATGTCATTTTAAAAATATGTGCATTGTAATAAAAATATATGCATGCACAGTTTCATGTCTGTAATATATAAATGAAGAAATATTCATTGATAGAAAGTAAATTCCAGTAGTCTTTCTGATAAGGCTATATTAGCAGAACATTTTGGGAAATACAGTAGAGTCCTATTGCAGATGTTTTGTGAACACAATACTAGTCTCTAGTGAATTTAAACAATTGATTAAAATAGTACTGCAGCTTGAATTCTCTTTCAAGAGAAAAATCACTTAATTTAAAATTATTTTTAAGAGAACAAGGCCTAGTTAGATTCATTTAAAAAATAATTACAGTGTACAAAGAAATACTTGACTGTAAGAATTGTGTGTGTGTGTGTATAACTTGATGTCTAGTTTGTTTGAATAGAATAATATTTAGTGATACCTAAAAATAGAATTTGATATGCTTGCTGATTCTAAAACCACTTAATAGATATTTAATTAACATTAGCAAGTGTAATACAGATGGTATTTTTCAGATAATGCTGGTGTCTAAGTTAATGTAAACATGAATGTCCTTATTTGTTTTATACTTGTGTGTGCATGTGTGCACATTTGCCTGGTGAGGGGACAGGAAATGGGTCAGCTGGCCCATTAATTCCTGGTCTCCTGCACTGCTGGCCCCTACAGAGTGTGCTCTCTCTTTCTTTGCACAGGCGTATGTAGACAAAACCAGTGGACTGCAATTGGTTGGGATGGTTTTGATTGCATCTAACAAAGAGGAATATACTCAATGACTGAAGGGTCCAAACTCAGCATGTGCAAGGGTGCAAGAGGCACCTGGTCCAAGTGGATCTCAGGAGAATCATGTTTCTCATCACGCATTATTTTTTCTCTGCTCAAAACAAATGACTTAAGAATATCTTATTGGTACTTGAGTATGTTAACTGTTTGTCTCTGGTCCCATCAGCTGTGACTCAGAAGCATATAGTAATAAGCCCATGTCTTTGGGGCCCCTCTTGAAAGGGTACTTCCTTGGTAGTGATCATGGTAAGCTGAGGTCTATTCTGTTGCCCAAAACAGTATATGAGAATTCAAAATCACACAGCAAAGATTGCTCTTTATTAATAGACTGGACTAGGTGATAGAGAGAAGGATGGGGTGGGCACCAGATTCTATGAAAAATAAAACTATCAATAAATGGTAGGAAAACATTTTCCTATAATGTATATTTACAAACCATCTTTCAGCATCATAACAATTTAAAAATTTGACTTTATGTTGGAATGATCAGATGAAGAAGGGTAACCCTCTTCCATGTAACACAGGTCCATTTTCACATTCAACTTCATAAGAAATCTCTTTGTAACTTCTTTTTATTATAATATTACAGATTAAATTGTAGCACCTTAATTTATCATCTCTATTTGATCAGGATGGTGGTGTTACCAGACAGGGACCTGCCTGGAGTGGGTCTGCCTCAGGCTGGCCTGAAATGTATGAGTTCTTGACTTCGTATGGGCAGGATTTCACAACATGAGTCCAGGTGATTTTGAGAGCACGTATATTAAAGCTGCGGACAGTGAAGCAAAGAAAGCATTAGGGTAGAGAAGTAACAGGAGAGCCTAGGCAGTGCTCTGCTTTGGCTCCTGAGAAGTGTTATAGGAAAGGAGTGAGCCAAGGCAGGGCTCCTCTTAGCTCCGTGGGAGGTGAACATCACAGAGACAGAAGTGACCCTAGGTGGGGCTGCTTTTAGCTCACTGGGAAGGCAAAAGAAGAGGGAGCCTTGGAGACAGGAGTAGGGTTAAGCCCTGGTTGAGTTGCCGCTACCCACTGCTCTCCTGGCTGCAAGTCTCATGGGGACCCTTAGAGTTTTTAGGAGGAAGTAAAAAGTTCATGCCCGGGAAGGGGCCTGGGCATGCTCTAGACCTAGCCTGTACTGAGTCTTTGTCTTGAGGATTTTTTTTTTTCCTGTGGGTAAAGATCTTAGGAGAGGGTTTCAGCAGAATATTTATCAGCTTTCCAGGTACTTTATTTAATATGTTGATGTGTCAAAATGAGTGCAAAGTGGGGTTTGGGAATATTCTTTGGCCTGCTATACTGTTTTATCTTGGGTCTGTCTGGCTTTTAATGGGGTTTTTGTTAATTGTTCCCCTGACTTCATCTGTCCTTGGGTTTAGCTGGCACAAATGACATTAAATGAGTCTCTGTTCTCTATTTTCTCAGTCCAGAGTGATTTAAGCTATGTATCTTTTGGTTAGGGAGGAGAGGTATAAACCGTTTGCTCCTGAGTGTCCTTGGTTAGGGGAGATAAGGTCTTAGCGATTCACCAGCTGAGTGTAAGTTGCTCAAACTGTTAGTCCTTGTTTAATTTTCTTGTCTCAGCTTCCCCATTTCACTTGCCCAGGAATTTTTCTAGCTTCTTACTATCCTGTCACAGTGGGATAAACTTCTAATAGTTTTGGAAGCTTCATACAAAAAGGTAAATATCATTCAGTGCAGCTCTTTAGAAATTTGCCTGAAAACTCATATCTCCTACCTTGGTTTTCTTGAAATCACCCATATCTTTTGACAGTATTCCTCCTACTCCCCACAAAGCAGAACCCAGCAGGGCACATGGGTCAAGATTCATTATAGGGCACCACCTTTCCTGGGTAAGAAAGTCGTTCTGAGATCTCCCTGGGATTGTGTTCTTCACCTGTTCTCCTGAAATCAGTGCTCCCTGCTTCAGTGGGTACCGGTGCCTGCCCATGGGTGACTGCTGGGCAGAGTTTTGGATCAGGCATCAGAACAGCTGTTGTGGAAACTTGCAAGCCGATGTTTAAGTTTGACTTAGAGAAGAACCAAGCCTGGTTTGTTTTGAGTCTTAAGATGTACGGTGTTAATGGGGTGACTATGGTTTGAGTTAAAGCATGTGTTAATTTGCATGTGAACATGTTGCAAGACAAAGTAAGGAGTCCCTTCTTAATCCCATGCTTCTTTGCAAAACTACCAGCACTGGGTATTTTGAGTCATTCAAGTCAACTCACAGAGGCCACACTGTCCTGGCTGGTTCATGTCCCAGGGATGGATGTGTGGGGCCTGCTCTGTAAGATGAGTTGCAGAACCCTCCATTCCACCATGGAGTTAGGTCAGTTACATCAAAAAACACAAGCATTTCGCGAGCAGAAACATTTTGTAACAAGAAATGTTAGAAATCCTCAATGGCATAGAAGGCACCCTAGACAGTAGTTGGAGGAAGAAAGGGATCATGCAATGATGCGGAAATGCTTCTAATTAAAGGCAGGGGACTTGAGAAGTGTTGGAGGTGTGAGGAATTTAGCACATACCTACAGATGTTTCTCCCTTCCTCTCCTTTGGTGTTATTATTAGAAGGGAAGGATTTGTGAGTTGTCTTGTGCCAGACCGGCAGAGTATGTAGCTGGCCAAGGGCTGCCCTCTTCTTGTGCTGCCGTCACATTTCCTGTCCTGGGGCCTGGCTGTGAGCACTGTGCCCCCCCACCCCCAACAAATGCAGAGTTGGAGTAGAACTTTAATTGAAGCAATGTGTGTTGTGTTGGCACAAGAAGAGCGATTTATTAAAGCATATCCATTTTGTTGTGGTAGGCAGGCTTCTTCCAGCTGAAACCTGCAAGAACACATAATAAAGCTGCTCCTCATTTCACATAAAAGGACCAAAAGTCCACACTAGCCCGTGATCAGGGAGTTCGTTCCATTTATAATTTTCCAAAAACTTTGCCCCGAGGAAGAGTTTTTGAGTTAGAAAATAAAGGAGAAAAAAATTCTGTCACTGGTGACTGTTAAAAATAATTGATAAATAGTGTTGAATTGGAATTGGCCCAATCTGCCATAAAAAAAAGGAATGGAAATAATTATATTCTCCTCGTTTCTTATTCGCTGGCTGATTTGAAAGTCCCACATGGCCGCTTTCTCTACATAATTCATTCATGATGTGTCTATGTTGATACTTTTCAGGCAAGGAAATCTAGGTTTGAGTTTACATTATGAAAATGAAGGTCTTTTGCTTTCCCCTTGTCACTATTACTTTCTTTCAGAATTCTATATTAGCTACTGTTTTATAGTCTACTGAAAATTATTGCATTGCTAGATATTCATTACAATGTGCTTTCTTTCAGAATTGGAATATTCAATCAGGAAAACAACATTGGGCATGACAAAAATCATTATATACATATTTTAGTAAATCCAGGGATCATGTGCATTGAGGTGGATAGTAAATAACTCCATGCACCCCTTGTTCTAGGTTAGGTACTGTGAGCATGGAAATGAGGTGATTACTGAGTTCTGTGAGACAGGTAAGAAGCAGCTGAGGACACAAACTGAGGGCAGTCACTGGAGACAGAAGAGGGCACGCCTGAGGTTAAACGTGTCCTGTGTAACAGTGGGCCTATAAGGGCAGTGCATATAGCTTTGGTGAAAGATTAGGTGCATTGGGGCAAGCTGGCAAAGCACCTAGTTTTCCCAGCCAAGGAGTATGATAAACAGCATTCTCACATGGTTCTTGGGACTCTGCCCCCCTGGTGGACATGCCTCATGTAATCATCTCTCCTTGAGGTTGGGGTGGACTGATGAATATGATGGAGTATTCACATCTATGATGAGGTGGCCTTATATGGTAAAGGTAACGGTATTTTGCAGATGTAATTACGAGCACTAATCTATGAAGTATAAGTTAATCCAAAAGGAGATTATGTGAGGTGTATTTCACCTATCATGTGAGCTCCTAAAAGGGACTCCAAGCAGCAGCAGAAGCTCTGCTGTTGACTTGAAAAAGCAAATTTCCATGTTTTGGGAACTGCCACATGACAGGGATGGATGGGCAGCGTCTAGGAACAGAAGACCTCAGTCCTAGAATCACAAAGAACTGAATTTTGCCACAACCAGTGAGTTTGGAATCCCCAACCTCCAGTAGATTTCAGTTCCAGTGGACACATGGACTCAGGCTGGTGGGACCCTAAACAGAGGCCCCAGCTGGACTCCTGACCCTTGAGAACTGTGAGATAATAGAAAGGTATTGCTTTAAGCCTCTATGGCTATGTCATAGAAAGCATCAATAGAAAACTAAAACAAGGAGTACATTGTTTTCCTATTGCTGCTGTAACAAATTACTCCATACTTTGTGGCTTAAAACAAGGCAAATTTAGTAAATTTAATATCTTATCATTCTGGATATCAAAAGTTCAAAATGGGTTTCACTGGGCTAACATCAAACCATTGGTAGGATTACATTTCTTCTGGAGACTCTAGGGGACAGTCTGCTTTCTTGCCATTCCCAGCTTCCGGATGCCACCTGCACTCCATGGCTCATGGCCAGCTTCTGTCTTCAAAGACAGCAGTCACACCACTCTGACCTCTGCTTTCTTCATCACATCTCCCTTTCTGACTGACACACCTTTCTCCCTTTTTCACGTATAAAAACTAGTGTGATTACTTTGGCCTCACTGGATAATCCCAGGATAATCTCTCATGTCCAAGTCAACTGAGATGGCAACCTTCATTTTGTTTGCAACCAAAGTTGCCCCCTTGCCATGTAACGTAATACTCGTATGGTCACAGGTCTCAAGAATTAGGGTGTGAACACCTTTATTGGACCTCATCATTAGGAATTCAGGTTTTGCATTGTGGAATGGGTAGACACGTGTGACAGGACAGAACATGTGTTTTAGAAAGAGTTTTCTGATGTCAGGGCAGGGGGCCCAGTTGGGGATCTTTTTCTCCGTCTGGTCAAATGTGACTGCCAGAGAGTGGGTAATGTCTCTGTACCTATGGCAACTGAAATTTCACTACGTATTTCTTTTCTTATCTTCTACTAGTGGTGTTTAATTAAGTGGATTTAGCTATAGATAAATGTTTCATAGTATTGAGTACTGATTTTCTTTAATACCCACTTCACAGGAGAGTGTACTGTGTCATTTTGTACATGTGCATCACTTAGAATGAAAGTTGTGGGAACAGTGCAGTTACTGCTTTTCCAGTTACTGCTTTAGGAAGAGTCTGCGTCCTCCTCATGTGCATTACTGAAAACCGCAGGGACAAATGTGTGGCTCATTGCCTGCATGCTCACAGGCCTCACTGCTTGTATCAGTTCTGGCTTTTTGTCTTTCCAGCCTTAGCTTCCTCTTTGGTTTATCTTTCTTAGCCGTTTAAAAAAATTTCCTCTACAGTCATGCATCAGGGTTTGGTATAAACCCGTTGTTACATACAGAATTTAGGTGTGGTGAGTCATTCTTAATGAAGAATGGTGGAAGCCGTCTGTATAGTTATTTATTGAAAGGGGGCTGGAGTTCATTGTTATATGGAATTTAATAGCACTGGTTGCCTGAGTCAGGAAAGACCCTTAGAACTAATCTATTTTTTGCTCATGGAGATATATTATATTTTGATAATGTATTAGAAGTATAGAGTATAAGCTGAAAAATCATAAAATTTATAGAAACCTTAAGATCATCCCTTATGATGCAGAGTCTTACATTCTATATGTTATGCCTTTTTTTTGCTACTGTTATAAAGATTATAATGAAAATGTTTCTGTTCTGCTTTTGTGTTAACAAGAGTATTCTCATAGATATTATCTGCTTTGAGCTCTGTAGCACAATTTTTTGGTATTTAGGGCATTTCTTTTTTTCTATACTTCCAGATGAGCAAACTAACTTGACTGGTTATCCAATTTGCTCAAGGTTGCATAGTTAATAGAAACAAAGCCAGGACACAAATACAATTCTTTTATTCTTTTTGAATTCCACAGCCATCTCTAGTGTCTTTTTCTTTTGAATCAGAATAGAATCATGCTTCCAACACAATGGGTTGTTATTACCATTACTATCAATTCTGACTGCCTCTATGACTATAGGGGATTTTATTAAACTTTCCCTCATATATTGTTCACCTGCTTATCTCCTCTCCTTCATCTGCCATCATGAAATCTCTGATTGGGGGTGGGATTTTATACTAGTTTATTTGTGGCAGGTGAGGACGTGGGTGATTCAGTGAGCATGAAGTTCTTAGTTCTCCATCCAATAGTTTATCTCTGTGTGTAGCCCCCTTCCCAGATGGCCTTCTGTCATGTTCCCAGGGGATACATTTCTGGTAGTTTCTTTAGTCCAACAATTGATGTTACAATGTGGAGGGAAAAAATGTTTTTGCTTAGCATCCCAGGACATAATTATATGTTTCAAATGTGCGCCTTACCAGCTTATTTATCTCAAAACTGTTATCATGTCTAGAACAATTTGAAATATATCTACTTTAAAAATAAATTAGTTTGTTTAAAATAGAGTTTAATATAATTTATTCCCTAATTATTAAGCAATTACAAATCAAACAGTTGGTGCTGATTATCTATAAACAAGGTAGCAATTTAAAAATTCATGATAAATTACAGCAATCTGTTGAAGTGTTGAAGGTGATTATTTATAAAGTGAGATAGAAATGAAATTTGCCACAGTGGAAGGAAAATAAATTCTTTATTAACATTATGTTATCTCTTTCTCTCACTTATGTATTCAATGTGTCCTACCTCTACATAAGTCTTATTGCCTAGGGACAAAAAAATTTATTAAGGTGGCATTTTTAGTTTGTCATTATTAAGGTTTTTCAATTTCTAGATCAGTTTATCACATTACCATTGACTGACAAATTCTGAATTTGATCGCAAAAAGGCATAAAAAATAAGCTTTCCATTTTCTTTCCTTAGGGTTTCATGACCTCATTTTCTATGTTTTTCTCAATAGATGGGCGATTTTCTCATTGTTTAATAATCACCCTTTGCGGCTGAATTGCTGTGTACATTTTCCACACAAAGAAAGTTCATTCTCTAGGTTTCTAACTTCACACTGTCTCAGTACTTTTTATCAATGATTCATATTAGGATTTAAAGGAGATGTTTACCCTCAACCTGAACCTCAGGCTCCTAGTGTGTGGGTTCCTAAACTGTTAAACAGGAATTTTAAGACATTTTCTGAGAATTAAGTAAGGGCTCATAACTAAAGTCTCTCTCCTTTACTCTGTACTCAGTTAGGTACTTGGTAATAGATGTTTGGAGTTATTGTTCAGATATCCAGAATGTTGTTATGGAAAATTTCATACATAGACTTTGAACCAGGGCTGCAAAAATGAGATACGGGAGGGTCTTTGCAGAAGAAAGCTAGAGTTTGGGGGGCATTTTAGGCTGGATCAAATTCTCTTCATTACTCTAGAAGAAATAAGGAGATTCTTAATTTAACCATGCTTGCTTCTTCCCACCGCAGGAGAATAGCTGCAGTCATCTTATTGCTATCATCTTCCTACATTCTTTCTTATAGGGTGGACGAAGTTGCTTTTGTTTTAAAGATAAAGTATTGTTCTCTAGGACTGTTGTAAGGGACCTGATAAAAGTTTCCAGTGTAGTATAAAATGACACTAAAAAATAATGGTTTATTCAGCCAAGCATTACATCGTTATGTTGACAGGAACTTTGTAAATGTATAATCATCATTTATGGAACCATAGTCCTCTAGAAATGGTCACAAATAGCAGGATATCTCAGGTTATCTGAAACATCAAAAAGAAACACAAACTGGACAAGACTGTTCTCTCCTTGGAATCTCAACCTGTCTTCAGAGACCTGTACTTAAAATCCCTGTTATCCTAAAATGCCCTCAGCGCAGACAGAGCCAGTGACATTTGGAGCTCACAGAGTGCGGAATTGAGCACTGACGCCCTTTGTTCACAAACAGGTTGGGAAATGTGAGAGAAATGAGTTTTTTTGTGATGGTGGGAGAAAATGTGGGAGAGGCTGAGAAGGAAGGGGTGTCGTGGGACAAGGAATGTTAAAACTTTAGCAATGCTAAAACTTCAGCAATTCCTCTTTGGTCTTCCTCCACAAAACACTGCCCTTTTCCTTCCAGCATTTTTCAAATTCCAGGCCCTCAACATGAAAACACGGGGTGCCAGCTGAGTGCCTGACATTCCCTTCCAGCATGTGGTGGGGAGCTGGCTAGTGCTTGCTGCTCCTGTGTTTGGAGCCCAGACATTCAGTGTGGGCAGAAACCAGTCCTGTGATGGCCTGAAAGAAAGTAAAGGGGTGGGGGGGCGGGGAGGGTGGTGCTCCCTTGAACTTGGTTTCACATAACCCAGAAGGTGAAGCCTGTGTTAATTGTCTTCTACTAAACCCAGTGGTGACAGAAGGGATCTTCTGATGTAAGGTAATGGGGATGGGTGTACACAGGACTTTCGACACTGGGCAGATGAGATGACAGCAGTTTGTCACATATAATCACAGCCCAGCTGGGGCAGGAGGACACCACGCACCCAGCACGGCCACATGGGGAACAGAGGGAACAAGTAGGGCTGTGGGAGGCAGGCTGCGTAGTGTTCAGAGGGTGGGCTGCCCCTTGGCTCCCGAGGGAAGATGTGACTGACTGGTCTGAGTAATTGCAGGGGCTGGCAGAGAACTGAAGCTAGTCTTCGGCGATGAGTTGGAACAGTACGGTCCTGTGGCCCAGCAAGGTTCTCTGGCTCAGGGACCTTATTCCTGGGAACAGAGCCCAGGGCCGGGCGGGGAATATGCAGTTAGGCCACCTGAGACCCTTCGGGTTTCCTCCCGATATCCAGGCAGCATGCAATAGTGGACCTGAGTTGTTGGCGTGACACCGTTATGTCTGAAGAAGAAAGCAAAGAAAAAGTGCACTCACTTGTGGTCACAACAGAGCACATGCTCATGGTTTCAGTCACTCAGTTCATGCTTCATTCCAAACTATTAAAGTGTCTGTACGTTATAGGGAAGAATCCCCGGAATAAGATTACAAGGAATTTCAAATCCAAGACAGTCAATCCTTAGCCAACTTTCTGGAAATCAGAAGAAGGGATTAAAAATTTACTTAGTAGGGAAAGGTTTCTGGGCTCCACATCATCCTCCCTTACTGCAGTCGCCGACCTCAAGACACCAAGGGACTTAGATAGACACCGGTGTTCTTCGTCATTCCTGTTGTTAAAGAGCTAGAGTCATTATCGAGAGGAAGATAGATTTCTTTTCCTCAAATAGGGCATACACAATTGTAAAACTGGAGATGGGCTTCCTGTTTGTGTCCCTGTTCTCCGTCTGGAGGTCCACTGAGGGAACTGTGAGTGTGACCCATGTATTTACAAGAAGGACATAATTATGAAGGTGCCCTTCCACCTCCTGCCAGGAATCTTAGAGCTGAGAACCATAGGGTATTTTATACTCAAGTGACTCATTTGACATGAGTTTTGACTTCATTTCCTTATAAAATGGTTCCCTGAATGTATGAATTTTAAGTACATAGGCGGTTATTCTGGGATTTGTTTTGAACATTATTGAAACAAAATGTGGACTTGGAGGCTGAGTGCTTCAGTGCTTTCCTTATCATCACCACCCTCTTGCCTTCTAAGGAGTGCACTTCCCTCCCCTCCCTGACTTTCTCTTCTTCCTTCTTCTTCCCCTCCTTAACCACCCTGTGTGTTTGTTCCCACTGCACAAGTCCCCTTCCTCTTGGCTTAGGGAAATGTGTTGGGCACATGTATGATGTTCTTAAACTGGAAGTAATAGACCTAAACTAAAAGTAAAGGGATTTTTCTAATGGTATGTTTTATTCTCTTCCAATCATACAATGCAATTCCCCCGAATAGACTTGAATTTGAATTTGTTTACATCTTTCCTTATGGGTCTGTATTTCCTAAAAAGAAACTAGGCACTAAACCACCATTCCAGAGTTTCCAGTCCTAAAATTAGCTTAAAGATAATAACAAAAATAGATTTACAAGCTAAATTCTCTTCTTATCAATCTTTGCAGGGAAATTAGAGAGATAGGTCATAGGCATTAAAAACCATGATCTCTTATTTTGCAAGAACCTAAATTTAAGTCATAAAGATTAAGTGGCAGGATACAAGAGTTCTGATGATACCGGGAAATCTGGAGGACATGGTAAAAAAGGAGGGGGCAATTTTATTCTTTTCATTCTCCAGTCTGTTTCTACTCACAGCACTTCTCACATCAAATGAGGGTGTTTTCCCACACCAGTCAATTATCCGACTCTGCACACTAACCCAGTATCCCGTTCAATTTGATTCTAACACCTTCTGTGGTGACCCAGACTTCACAGGTTAAGGAATCTGTTCCACTTCAGACAATAGTCACAAATCCAGATGGTCACCTGTATTTCTGACTTACTGGCTATAAGCCTGGGATCTCCCCCCACCCCCTTCAGGTTCAGTAATTCTCTAGAATGGCTCGCAGAAGTCAAGGAAACACTTCACTTACATTTACCAGTTTATTATAAAGGATGCAACTGAGGGACACCCAAATGGAAGTGATACACCGGACTAGGTAATGGGGAGGGGAGCGCATGGCAGGGCACCCAGGCGCTTTCCTGGTGCACCACCCTCCGAGCACCTCAATATGTTCACCAACCTAGAAGCTCTCTGAACCCCTTCATTTAGGTATTGTTATGGGTGTTTTATACATTAGCATGATTACTTAAAGTATTGGCTATGATTGATTGAACTCGTCTTTTCTTCGGAGGCCCAGGGGTGGGGTAAGTGCCAACACTCTGCCTTTTATGGTTGCTTTCCCTGTCAACCAGCCCCTCATCCTCAAGCTATCTTTGGGGTCCACCAAGAGTCGCCTCCTTAGCATAAACTCTGATGTGGTTGAAAGGAGCTTGTTATGAATACCAAAGGAAATTCCAAGGGCTTCAGAGCTCTATGTTAGGAGCTAAGGGTAGAACAGGGTGGATACAAAGACTAAGGATATACTTTATCACACATTGATAAGGACTTTTTAGTGATTCTTTAATGCACATTTCTTAATGTTTGTTCTGGCTTTCTCCAAATATTGCAATAAGCAACTTAGTATTCTGAACATATTTTTTTGGGAAACATCTGCATCCTTTTTTCTTTTTTCTACTGATTGAATGGATTTAGCTTCTCAAATCATTTGGAATTCCTTAGGCATTTATTTGAAATTTTATTTTCAAATCTCCCTCAAAGCAAATAACAATTTCTCGTCAACACGTGTGGAAATATTTGGTAGTGTAAACCCTTTAAGAATATTACAAGCAAACATTTGCCCAGTAGCTGCTTACATTTCTTCCTTCCATTGTAGCCATAGAGTAGGTCCCCTGATCTGTGGTTTCCCTTACCGTGGATTATTGCCTGAGGTCAACCATGGTCTGAAAATATTAAATAGAAACAATTTAAAGATTTTTAAATTGCATGCTGGTCTGAGTAGTGTGATGACGTCTCTCCCCACCCTGCTCCATCCCGCCTGGAACATGACCCATTCCTTTGTCCATCATCCGTATTCTCTCCAGGGGTGGACAAAAGTAGGTTTACAGTGGTTTGTATGAAAAATAATACAATAATTGATAAATAACAATACAAGAATAAACTTGGTGTTTCACCTACTCGCAACTGTAAACCTACTTTTGCCCACCCCTCCCTGTATATGCTACCTGCCTGCTGGTCACTTAGTAGCCATCTCGGTTATTGATTTACTGCCCTAGTGTAGCAGTTTCAAGTAACCCTTAGGTAGCTTAACTCTACTTCGCAATGCCTATATCATTCACCTCGCTTCATCTCATCACGTAGTTATTGTATCATCTCACGTCATCAGAGAAGGATGAGTAAAGAACAGTCAGATAGTTTTAAAGACCATATTCATATACTTTCATCATAATGTATTATTATAATGTATTATTAGTTGTTGTTAATCTGTTACTATGCCTCATTTATAAATCAAGTGTTACCATGGGTACATATGGGTAGGAAAAACATAGTATACATAAGTTTTAGTCATCCACTGAGGGTCTTAAAGGAATGGGTCATGTTTCTGAGGGTAAGTGAAAACTACTCTATTTCCAAGTTAAAAACAGATATCTGAAGGATTAGAATAGGCTTAAAAATGATTTTTCTTTAAATAATTAAAAGCATTAAATAGGTAACTTTGCAGGTTTACCATGTGCAGGCTCTATATTAAGTGCATTGATAAATTCTTAGTACTCTCCATGACCCTTTGTGATTGTTGCTATTTATTACTTTTATTAAACAACGAGGGGTATATTTTTACATATATGCAGAATTTACAATAGAAACCAGGAACCAGAAATAACTGGGTTGTCTAGGGGAGTTAGAAATGATGACATAGCTCTAAAGTGAACAACAATATGGCCATTAGCTGAGTTCAGCTAAACAGTGCTTCCTGGGTGGCCTCTCTGTGCCAAGTTCACGCTGTGCAGAAGATTGATTAATGAGCCCGATGAACACGATGAATACGGCCCCTCTCTCGTGATCAAGATACTTATGAAGTTTGGATAACACCCAGATATTGTGTTATAATGGAAACCAGAATAGAGGATATGAAATGATATATACAGCATAATCACAGTCCAGGGAAAAAAATGCACTTGAGTCAGAAAGAACAATCCACACTTTCCCTCCAGTTAGGGAGAAGGAAGAGGCAAGTAACTCACCTATATTCTAGTCCTAATGTTTTTTGTTTGTTTGTTTTTTGTTTTGTTTATTTTGTTCATCACATTGCCCATATGAGTAAAACCACATGGTACTTGTCTTTCTCTGACTGGCATAATGCTTTCCAGGAATAATGAGTGAGAGAGAAATGAAAAGATTCAACTAAATCAATAACCAGTATTCAGCCCAGCTCTCCGTATGTCCAGATAGATCCAAGGGTGGTGGGAGCAGGATTCTCAATGTCATTTACAAATAAGGAGAGAGGGACCTGATGATGTTAATGACTTGTCCTTTGATCCCAAAAGTGGAGAAGACAGACTGACAGACAAACGTGCTGTCTCTCCCTTGCTCCTTGATGAGCATCATGTCTGCTTGGCCATCAGTCTCCGTTAGGTACGTAACACCATCCCTGAGACTAAGTTTGATCAATACATTTTTTAATCCAATAGTCATGACTTTTATTGAGTTGTAAAATTTTGGCTCACTGAACCTTCTAATTTAAGAAGTAAAATGAGCGTAGATTTAAGCCTCAAATTAGCATTTTGAGAACCTATTTGAAGGAAGAAGGATAAGACTTGTAACATTTTTAGAGATTCTTTCCAAGGAAATCAGTATGAGCATTTCTCTTTTATTTTAGCAACATGACATTTGAAGCCTCTTATCCCCAGTGTTCCTTCTCAGCTACTTTTCAGTGTTCAGTCTAAGTGAGTTTTAAGCAGGTACAAATCTCGGGGTGCCAGCAGTTGGTTGTGGGGTGAAGTGATAATCATCCTGAACCACCTTGACCTTTTGCTGGACTTCTCTTCACCTCTTGGGGCCTCAGTTGCTGTGTTCAGAGCTGTCTGACTCTGTTTCCTCTTTTATAACTTATTCCTGAGACTTTCTGAGACATCCATTAATGTCCCTTGATGCTGCCACTGTGACACATCTGGCAGCCGTGCCCGGCACCAGGGTACATTGCTGATGGTTCCACTGCTTGGGTTCTGCATCAGTAGTGATACCTTATGACTAAAATGGGGTTAGCAGGTAATTAGGGGTCTTCATGTATTCTAAAAATTATCTACTGACTTCATCTGTTGCGAGGAGAAATTATAACCAATTGTTTAGAACCACACAGTCTCAGTCCTTAATAAAACCACATGTTATCTATTGGGACTGATTATTTTGATGGCCATTTTCAGGTACAGCACAGAAGCATTTATTTCATTTTATTTACTTCCAGTGAAATTTAATTTGGTATAAAAAATCATATAAATATGAAATATATATGTATATATGAAGTATATATATATGTATACAATGAGTATACATTGTATGTTTTCTTTAAGGTTATTTTGATTATTGTTGCCCTGGCTGGTTTAGCTCAGTGGATTGAGCGTCGGCCTGCGAGCTAAGTGTCGCTGGTTCGATCTTCCAGTCAGGGTACATCAGAGAAGGAAAACTCTGACTCCAAAAAACCTCCGCTGCCTTGCGGCATACCTCTTCAGGGGAAAGGCTAAGGGAGTAAACCCCGACAGAAAATCCGACAGAAAATCCGGAGCCGGAGTCCCTAAGGCGGTTTGACGTTGTAGTCAACACCGGCAACTCCTGCGGCGCACCTGAACCCAAGCTGTATCGACTCCGTCTTTCCCTTGGACCCTTCAGCTGCGAAGAGAGGGGGGGTCTGCTGCATGGGCAACAGCAGACCCTCCATATTACCCTGCCCAGGCTCTGTAGCTTCAGCGTCATCGCAAGATGTCGATTCAACACGGGAGGAGACAGATACCATGTCACTCCCGAGTCGGACTGCACAGCCATTCTTGGCGGTGCAGATAGACTCTGAAGAAGCTACACCATCGTCTCTCGAGACGGACGGCTGCCGACGATATATGTATATATGAAGTATGTGTGTATATATGAAATCAATATATATAGTTTGTCTGCCAGATGTGGTGAGCTTCACTTTTTCCCCTGAGAATAGTTTTGTGGCTGTTTCTCCAGTGATAGTACATGTGCCAGGAATCCAATTGAAAGCAGAACGTGAGCAGACTCATCCTTGGAGCTATCTGAGTGTCTTCAATACAGGCTGCTGTGAGGAGGTGATGGAGAGGATAACTAATGAGTTTTCTCTGTGTATGTTACTGTGCAAAGGATTTATTCTCTGGATTGTTGCCAGACACAGAACTTCTCAGGGTCATGTGGGGATGCCCACCACCCTGGTTATGCCACACCCACTTGATGGGCCAGCAAATGCACACTTGACAAAAATGAGCTCTCACTGTCTGATGGATAGAAGACTCCAGGCCCAGCTACTCCTACTGACTTACTCTGCCCTAGAGTTTATAGACCATGTCGACATTCATCTTTTTCTTTCTCACAACAATCTTAGGAAACAAGATGCACAAGGATTGTTATTCCCATTCCATAGATTTGCAGGATGAGCTTCAGAAATGCAAAATCATTTGTCCAAACTTTACACTCATCTTGGACCTATGATCTTAAAACCAGGCTTACCTGATAAGAGATGTGATGAGGCTCTCACCTTGAGGTGGATACCTGTTCAGAAAGTTTCCAAAGGCAAAGTCATTCTGCCTCTCTGAACTCTCAGATTTGTCCCTCCTTTCAATTCGTACTTAATTAGGATGTAGTGTGTGGCAATTCGATTTCTAATCGCAGGAAGTAAAGTGGTGAACCAAGGAAGAGGACTTTCTTCTCTTAGAAGTTTGATTATAGTTGGAGACAAACATGTAATCAATTGATGGTTAAGAACAGTATTAGAAAGTGGAAAGTGTGCTGCCCAGAGTTCAAGGGCAGTGATCCGATAGTGTCTGAATGGCTCCTGTAGGTAAGGTGTTCAGAAAAGCTCCACTTTCAGTGATGTTTGAGCTCATATCCACAACTGGAGTCTGGCAGAGGTGTGGGGGAGAGGTTTCTGGGAGGGGAGACTCGCAAATCCAAAGGTCCAGAAGAGGAATTGACCTTGGTAGGCTAAAGCAAGATAAAGATGGTTGGAGTTGTTGGATCACAATGGTTATGCAGCAGAAGTACAAATGTGATCAGTGAAATAGGGTCAAAATCTCATGAGGTTTTGTGAATAAGGCTGAAGACTCCAGATTTTATTGTCATTACAATAGTAAGTCATTAGAGGTTATTAAAGATGATCTAATTTTCATATTTAAAAGTTATGTTTGGTTGAGATGTAAAGAGAAGGTTATAATGTGGCAAGATTGGAGGAAGAACAGCAATTAGAAAACTACTACCATAGTTTAGGCAAGAGATACTTGTAGAGACACAGATGGATTTGGGATTGTGTGTGTGTGTTTATTACATCCAACAGGATTTACTGGTGGATTGGCTGTGGGCAGTGAGAGAAATCAGGGATGGTTCCTAAGTTTTTCACCTGAGTGACTGGGTGGGTGGTGATGTGAACAAAGCTGAGAGAACCAAGTCGGGAGACCCTGAGGGAGGTCATGTGTGGTGATTTGGATACATTAAGTGTGAGACCCCATTAAGGTATCACATAGGATATGCCCAAAAGAGAATTAGAAGAATGAATAGCTCTGTCAGTGAGTAAGAATGGAGGTGCAGTGTATTGATGGTTTCACTGTCATGGGGCCTGGTAATACTGTCCAAACAGGAAAACAATGCAATAATAATTTTATCACTGAGTAGTGGAAATATAGAAGCTATTTCCTAATGCTAAGAGTTTCTCCTAAGATACCTCATTATTTAAAAGGAAAGCAGAAAGTGGCAGAGATGGCCTAGGGATCAATTTTTTTGGAAATATCCATGGTCAGATGTTTAGAAAAGGTGAAAGTCTGGAATTTTGTAGGCCATATATGGACTTGCTGCATTCATTTTTTTCATAGACTCAATTAAAAATGGGTAATTAAGAATTATGTGTTGGTTGAGTCACCTGGTTTTTATATTAGTGTGAACACAAATCTAACCAATTACAAATGACATTTGTCAAAACACCATAGAAGTAAACCAATCAAAATGGTTATAAATAGTCTGATAAAGTCTTTGAATATGCAAAGAGAAATGATGAACACACTGGGACAAAGATAGTTCTCACAACCAGAAATCATTTCTAAATTAAAAAGCAATTAAATATTTTATTATTGCTATTTGAATGTTTGTGGCTTGATTTTCACAGCTACAATAATCCTAAGAAAATAATTAAGAGACCTAATGATCCATCATCACAATCTATTAAATCACTTGGCCTTGAATGAGAGTATGTGTAGACGTTTATGAGGGGAAAAGTTATCCTATTTGGAAAAACAAAGAAGAGAAAGCAGCTTCTCTTAATTATCCAGCCTAATCAGGTCTCTAGGCCTTAGGAAATGAGGCAGTAACTGTTACCATTACTTATTTCAGAAATGTTAGGGCTCCTTTTGGGTGTGACTGTCCTAGAAAATATGAAATTTACAGCCCAGTGTTTTTCCATAGCTTGTGTGATGGCTTCGGGAGATATGATTAGCTTCTTCCTTTAGTACTGGCATTAGTCAGCCTTGGGAACATTTAGGAAAATTGGAAAGGGCTGGATCCTCTAGTGAGAGGACAGCAGCGGGAATTGTAAGAACATTTGGGGACAAGGAAGAATGACCTTCTCTGAGAGAGCAGATTGGCTGACTTCTGGCCAGTGTAAAAACTCAGAGTGCACCGTGTCCTAGGATCTTTGTCTTTTCCAGGCCTGGCGTCACCTCTTCAATGGCCCTCACACCTCCTTTGGGTGTCACTGTGCTGTGCTATGGGAGAAAGAGGTTGGCTGGCCTCCATATACCAGGTGGGGAGGTGGGGACGTGAAATCTTAGGCTCTCGCTTGGCTGTGCCTGCATAATGGGGGGGGGGTCCATCATATCCAAGACTCAGACTCTGTTGACCTGGGTGCTTATCACCTTACATAGCTCTGGGATGGTTTTTTCTTTATTGCATCAAATCCAACATATAAACTTACTTTGGGGATATAACCCAGTTTGAATCGCCTGTCTGTCGTTTAATCATCTTCACCCAAATGAAATGTCAGAAGATGGGATTATAGATACACCCACACATACTTGCTCTTAATCTTGCCTTTAATATTATGTCAAGTGGGCTTGGATAATTCTGAAGAACTGCAGAATGATAGACTATTCTGAAGTTTCTTTTGTGTTTTCTGTGTACATTCAGAGCTCAAAGAGCCTGAGGTGAGGATAGGGGTAGTGGGTGCTAGCTAAGACTTTCAAGTGAATGGCTATGTATGGAGTGCACATTGAAATCTTAACAGTTTTGTCAAACTCTCCGTAACAACGAAATGAAATGAAGAGACATCATCTCTTCAGCCAAACCATTTTATTTCCTCTTTCCCTTCTAAGGGTCTTTTCCTCTTTTATTAGAAAGAGAAACAGCACATTTTACTTCCTTTGACAAGTTCAAAGCAAGGAAATTCGATTGTTTGATAGGACTTTGGTGAGTTAGGAAGGAATTAGGAATCTCAGAGTTCCTGGCATCCTACTCACTAAAAGAAGAGGCCTTAGCACATGGGCAAAGATTATGGATGCTGCAGCCATATGTCTTGGGTTCAAATCCCAGGTCATCCACTTAATAGCTTGATGACCTTCGGTAAGTTATTTACCTTTCTACCTCATATGCAGCATGAATTTAATACTAGTGCCTGATTCACAGGGCTATTGGGAGGGCAGAGTATGTAGTGGTAGGCAGAAGAGCACTATACATCATCCCCACCAACAATTTTGGAATATTTTCCCCAATATAGCTTCCTGGCAGTTCTTTTAAGGTGTGTTCCTGTCAAACATTGTCTGATTTCTTGTTCCTGCTGTTGCATTGCTTTTCTACATATCAGCCACTCTTGGAACGTCGTGACAACTCCAGATAACTGAATGCTTTCTGCAGTCCTCATTTGTCTGTTGGGTCTGGTTGAACTCACTTTGCTTATCCAAAGGGTGGACAGTGTGATTCAAAATCAAAACTTGAAAAATTAAAAGTCAGACCCAAAATATTCCCTAAAAATGGTATTAAATTTCCTCTACTGATAGTGAGTTGTAATTGAGACCCAAGTATACTTAAAACTCTAGTGTGAATTCTAAATTTGGCTGGCTTGAAGTCAGAATAAATATTTGTTTTTTAATAGCTTGTTTCTTTTCAGAATTTTTCACATATGTGAAAATATAAAGGGAAATATTAGCCTTACAGATATGAACAACTTCATTTTTCCTTTCAATTTTTCTAATTTTTTTATTTATAAATTTTAATTTCTTTAACTTTGTTAAATGTCCTGTAAGTCAAATATTATAAGTTTTCTCTAATTTTTCATTTGTTTGTGTCATATTTCTTTTATATCATCTCATTTGCTTGACTCTGGACACAAACCTTTAAGCAAATAGGTCAGTATCATTAGACTTTGAAAAAAGTTCCTGTACTGAACTACTGTGAATTCTTATAATGTTAGCACAACCTTTTATGTGATAAATATGATTTGTTGTTTTTTCCAATTGGTTTTATAAAACCAAAATTTACTACCAATAAACTAAAGTATCTTTGATTCAAAAGTGTGATGATAAATGAATTTTTATTGGTCACCTATTTTCTATTTTGGAAGTAAATTTATAGTGCTGTTATGTTTTTCTTCAAGCCGGATTGCAAAGGTAGTTTATTATTATTATTTTTTTTGTATGACTGTAGTTACTGTGGGGGTGGAAGGAAGGCAGTCCATGATTGTGCATGGCCCTCAGTCCAAAGCCCGCCAAAGGAGTGGGTGGGAATTAGTATTATACTATAGATTAGACAGACTTGAGCTACTGATGTCCACTGAATTGTCAAGTCAGGCGTGTGGTCATCTCCCACAAGTCTGTGGTGCATCTCCTACTACTAAGTAGCTGGTAACCCATTCCTTCCGCCATCCGATGGCCACTGCTTCTTTCAGCCCTCAGTATCTGACTGCTCACTGCCTGCAATGGTCTTGACCCCAGTCTCCTAGGCATCCACTCTCCATTCCAGGCCTTATCATGCCCACACAGAGACCTTTCTCCAATACTGATCTCCCCATGCCAGCTTCTTGTTGAACATCTTACCATGACTCCTCTTTAGATCATGATCGAAGTCTGAACTCCTCAACATGGTTCGTGAGGCCAGTTCTGAGCTGCATGCCACTCTGGAAAGCCACATTCCTCTTCATTCCCCATCCCAGTGGCTTTTAGTTTCTTAAACAGATATGCTTTCTTTCCATTCCAGGCCTTTGAATGGGCTATTCCTTTTCTTTTCATGAACTCCCATCCCTGCATTTACTGATCAGTTCTTTCACAATCCTGCTCAAACCTTGATTCATCCTCAGCCACATCTGGGCCAAGTTCTCTTTTAATATGCCCCAAACCAAGGAGGGGATCTCTCTGAGAGATCTTTGATATCAGGGGCTGCATCTTTTACATTTACAGAGACCACCTCAGATGTTTGGCAGACCAAGGAGATGAATTTACCTACTTGATGACATCAAAATCATGTGTGTGTGTGTTTGTGCATTTTTTATATTTGTATATATTTCATGTGTATATATACCTATATTAATTTCTGTGGCTGCTGGAACTAATTACCACAATCTTGGTGACTTAAAGCAAACAGAATTTATTCTCTCACAGTTCTTAGAAGCCAGGAACCAAAATCAAGGTGTCATCTGGACTGCACTCCCTTTCTCCCCTTCTAGCGGAGATTCTGTTTTTGCCTCTTTGAGAGTCTGGTGGCTGACTTGTGACTGCACCACTGCACTTTCTGCCTCTGAGATCATATTACTTTCCCCTCTGTGTGTGTCACACCTCCTTCTGCCACCCTTAATAAGGATACAGTTCATTATATATGGGGCCTGCCTGTATAATCTAGGCTAATTTCCCCATCTCAGGATCTTCATCACATCTGTGAAGTCCTTTGTGCCTACAGGTAACATTCACAGGTACCAGGGAAAAGGATATGAGTATCTTTTGCAGGGGTCATTATTTAGCCTGCCATGATGGCCCGCCACCAGACATATACAATGTGTATTTCTGGATACTACTCAGAACCACAGAGCTAAATAATTGACTTAAAATTCCTTCACAGGAGTTTAGGTAAAGTTGCAAGATTTGGCGATTTCATTGTTAGCTCTGTCTAATCATATATCAGAAGAGCTGTTGAGAAAGAATACATGGAAAGGGGTGGGAGAGACTGAGTGATGTTCACTCCCATTTGTTGTAAAAATATCTTAAAAATTATATATATCATAAAATTACAAGCTCTACTCTGAATGGTGTGGCTCAGCTGGTTGGGTGTCATCCTGCAAAGCAAAAAGTTGCCAGTTTGATTCCCGGTCAGGGTACCTGGCTGGTTGCGGGTTCTGTCATGGTTGGTGGTGGCATATATGAGATGCAACCACTGGTGTTTCTCTCCCTCTCTTTCTCTCTCCCTTCCCCCCTCTCAAAAGTGAATAAATAAAATAAAATACATTATCAGCTATTATTCTCATACTTAACACTTTTGGATTTGTTTACTAGCAGAGTTCTTTTTCATCAAAGAGTTTACTAAGGATAATATTTTAAGACTTGCCCCTGGCATGTAAGTAAATTGAGTATACTATAGAAAAGAGAAAAATGTTTGAAGAAATAAATGGCAAAATCACAAATTGCTATTTAATATTAAACTATGTATTTGCTTTAATAAGTTTTAAGCAGATATTCCTAAAATAATGAGAATGTTAAATATTAACTGACAAATGAATATGTCGATAATGTTCATTAAATCCACATTTAGCATTAGAATATTATAAATAATGTTTCTTGAACAGAAGTATATCATCTTGTTATACATTTTACTTAAGATAATAGAGAAATGTAACTGCCCAAATGCACACCAGAAGACAAATTTTAATGTTCATTTCTCTTAGCTGCAAGCAAAAATTTATAGAAATAATACTGATAAGGCTCATAAAAGGCTTTTCAATATATCTTGTGATCTAGCAAATAGCTCAGTATGTTCTGAAGTTGGAAGTAAAGCTAATCTTTGTAGTGGTAAGATGCATCTCAGGAAGCAAGTGTTTATAACACAAATAATAAATAAATTTTGAATGGTCCAGTGAGTATAAAACAATTCCTCAGTAAGCATCTATAATCTGAGCTTTATAAGTACTCCAGTGATTCTAGCACATGTTCTAACTCAGAACTGCCAAGAAAATCAGGTATGAAGTGTTGTTTATTTTCAGAAAAGTAGAAAATATTGATGGAAGAACTGAAAAGAAACTCCCATATATTTACTTCCCTGTTGGCTATTAAGCTGACAGTTCATATAGAATGTCTTCATTAGGATTTAGCCAGGATAAAGAATAATATGAGCAAAACTGATGACCCCTGATAGAAGTGACCTTACACTTCAAGCAAGAGAACTCTAACACACAAAATCACAAATAGGGTAGTACATACTCTTGAAAATGTAAACATATCTTATTACCATCAATAAAGTGAAATTCTAAGTTGGAGAAGGAATTACAGAGCTTCTGCCTCTTCATTTGCATCCATGCAGTAGTTGCTGGAGTCCCCTCATTCATTTGTTTCATGTTGCCTTACTGCTTTGAGATGCAGCCCCTTTTGAACTCTTTAACTATATTTCAGAATGAAATCTTATCATATGTCTAGGAAACTCACTTCTGTATTAGGGTCAGACTTGTTTCTTTTCATTTTCTGGAATGTGATTGTCAGTAATTGAGTGCTCTGTGCTAACGGAAAGCAATGGTTGGAGCCATTTCTGCAGATATAGCTCTGTGAAGACATTTCCAAAAAAGCCTTCATTATATCAATCATCTTGTTCATTTGCAGAGTTGTTCAAGGTCCTACAAAGCATCCCATGCCAATATGCTTCTCCTTCTTATTTATTTAGCAAGACCTCATGTCGTTGTCCCATTAAGTCTTCAAATAGTCTTAACAAGCTCAATTTGGTCTGATATTTTTCATGACATTCTGTAATCAACTTATTCCTTTTGGGCTATCTCTTTGCATGTGCAGCATATAATTGTTACATCCACTAAAATGTCTAATTTTGCCTTGATTGGGATGTATCCATTTAGCTTCTAGAGAACTTCATGATTTCTGTTGAACATTACAGATACTATATGTTTGAATGTGGCATCATCTATGTAATTGTATGTTATAGAAAGGAGGAAATATGGCATTAGAAGCAATAGTTTTCCCATGAAACACTTTTGGGAAATATTAAGTTAGTCAAGTCCTTAAGAAGTCAACACTTTTATTCCATGCTTGATTGATTGACTTTGAATTGTTTTGATTGACTTTGAACTGAGTTCCTTACATACTAATACTGTAGGAAATTTGTTTTGAAAATATTCATTCTTCTAGCAATTATATTTTTTCACTACATTTAGGCTAACAGATTGGACAGTAAGCCACTTTTCAACCAATCCTTTTGGACCCATGAAAATGATTTCTTTGAATCCAAGAGCAGCTACTCCTACTAGCCTTACCTTCCAGCATTACTCTCTTTAATGGCAACATTTTTGCAGTGCAACAGGTGTTTAAAGCCTCAGTGTCTGACAGTTATCATTGAAAGTTATACCAAATGTCATTATATCCTTTAACATTGGTTTCCTTTCTGATGCAGTTTTTTTTTTAAATAAAATCATCCTAGTAGGACATGTCCATATTCAGGAGTAGGGTTATTACAACTCATTCTACATGATTTTGTTTTTCTCCACCCTTAGTCCATCCCGAGCCCTTTAAATTGCTTATTAGACACACCTAACCCCTTAAAACAGTAACTTGTCAAATATGTTTTCTGGAATCTCAGGATTCTAGAGGTGCTCATGGATTTTATGCCATATGCGTTTTAATTCTATTATTTAAATAGGGTTTATACCAATGTAGATCATATACAAAATTATGAACACATTGGAAATCTTTAGTGAATTAATTTTTATTATGATATTACCTGGATTATTTGGTTTATTGTGGAGTGTGGGATGAAGTGTCTGGTATCATTTCTGATTATTTTCCAAAGCAACTGAATTTCAAACATAGCTTTATTTATATAATCAATATTATTTCAAAAGTAGGCAGTAGAGCAGAACGTAGACATAATTGAATACTGAGAGCACTATGACTCAGCAGTCACTTGTCCTCACCTTTTAAAAATGATTTAATGTTATCATCTTGCCCTTAAGACATGACTTTAGCAAATGCCCTATTTACCTTCTTTTATAAGCACTTATGCCTAAGAATTTACTTAAAGAAACAAATCTACTGCTGAAAAGGTGTGGAAGACTCTGCTCTAGTCCTTCCTGCTCCTCTTTAGAGAGAAGCCACCTTCTTTCTTTTTCTTCACAGTCAGGGGCAAAGTAAAGTGTTTGGATGAGGAATCCTTGCTGTTGTTAACGGTAGAAGTGCAGCGCATGGTGGCCTTACCCAGCCACTCAAAGTCTCCACAGCCTCCCAAGCCCTTGGCGCATGGGAGGTCCTTTAGGGACACCCTGGAGCCAGTTCCGAGGTTGTGTGTATAGGGCGTTCTGTATTCATTCATTTAGTATTTGACAACGGTCTATTGAGTTCTCATTGTGTGTGAACACTGTTCTAAGTTCTGGGGACACACAGTCAATCAAGAGGGCAAGATGCTGCCCAAATGCAACTTGCTTCCTATTGGGGATTGCAGGGGCAGATGTGGTTTTGCACACATAGATATAAAGGCCTCTTTGGGGGGATAATGCATGAGCAGAGACATGGCGGGGGAGGCATGGGTGTTAGCTAGGTGGGTAAGAGTATTCCAGGAAGCGGGACTAGCTGTTACATGGTTCCTGTGAAACATGTCTGTGTGGTCTGAGGATCACACCAAGGAATTCATGTCTCCTGAAACAGAGCATAGGGGTGGAGGGTTCTGAAAAGGAGACAGAAAGAAAGTGACTGGATATGGCTAAACATTGCAGATGGCTTTGGTTTGCACAGATTAATGGGGGCCCTTGGGGGGCTGTGGCAGAAAAGGGTTGGAATGCACCTCAAGATTCATTTTGAAAGCACAACATTGTTGCTACATAGAAGAACTGTCTTTTCATATTCAAGATGTGTAACTTCACAAAACCAACCCAAGATTCTTATATTATACATTGGCCATACAGTTGTTGACACTATAGTTCCATTGGATGAATAATTTATCCTCCAAAATCAATACTAGGATCGTGGATGGATCCAGAGACTTTAAAAATGAATGTAGTCTATATAGGGGAATCAGTGCTTTTTATGATTAATGAATATTTACTGAATGACTGTAGCTCTAAACTTAGACATGCACCATTTTCTGTGATTTAGGTACATATATTTCCAAGTTATGAGGAAATAAAACAAAGAAAATGTAACAATCAATAATGAGGGGCATGCACTTTGACAATTTCAGTGATTGGGGAGTGGTTCAGAGCACAGACTTTGGGTCCAAGCTACAGTTCAAATTTGGTGCCCCCACTTGCTATTTTTTTGGCTTTTTCTAACTTTTTTTTTTTTAGCCAATGTTGTCATCCAAAAGTATTATAGCAATGGTATATCCCACATAATATTGAGAAGTAAATTGGGTAAATGTATAGATAGCCCTTACCACTGTAGCTAGTGCTTGACAAAAGTTCAATAAATTGTTATCAGTATTTTGCCTAAGATTTGGCAGCCAACTTGTAGCAGAGAATGACCCTGTTCATGTAGTGTCACTTGTCAACCTCAAACTCTTACTTTTATGTCATGTTGTCTGTACTGACTTGAATCATGTTCCCTAAAAATTCATATTCACCTGGATTTCCAGCATGTCACTTGATTTTCAAATAGTGACTTTGCAGGTATAATTAATTAAGATGAAGTCATATTGGACTAGGGTTTGGATGTAATTTTTAGACCAGTGTCCTTACAGGAAGGGGGACATTTGGACAAAGAGACATACTGATAGAATACCATATGACAATAGAGGCAAAGATTGGAGAGATGCTAAAACCAAGGAATGAAGAGGATTGCCCACAGCCACCAGAAGCTACAAGAGAGGCAGGGAGCAGTTTCTCCCTTGCAGATTCCAGAAGAAACCAAACCTGTGGAAACTTTGATTTTGGATTTCTAGCCTTGGAAATTGAGAGAGAATAGGTTTCTACTATTTAAAGCTACTCAGTTTGTGGTACTTTCTTATAACAGCCCTATGAATCTAGTATACTATCTACTCAATTAAAAAACAGCCCTCACTTTGAAAACCCAATAAAAAAAAAAAAAAGGCCCAATGAGCATGTGACAAGTTGGGAGTTCCAGTGTGCAGATTTCAAAGTAAGTTTGATGTGATAATATGATGTGGGAGAAATCTTGGGCTTTAAAATAAGATTTACAGCCCTGGCTGGTTTTGCTTAGTTGGTTAGAATGTGGTCCCGTAGGCCAAAAGGTTGCAGGTTTTATTCCTGGTCGGAACACATACTTAGGTTACGGGTTTGATCCCTGGTTGGGGCACTTGCGAAGGGGCAACTTATTAATGTCATCTCACATTGATGTCTGTCTCTCTCTTTCTCTCCCCCCACCTTTCTCCACCTCTCTCCACACCCCCTTCCTCTCCAAAAGCAATGAAAAAATATAATCAGGTGAAGATAGATAGATAGATAGATAGATAAATAAATAAGGTTTATAAGTGACAATAATACATGTTTATGAGACTCTCTAAGGTTATCATTTACAATATCTCTAATTTTGGAGGATACCAATATAATGAGAATCAAAAAACAGTAGTTAGATGATATAAAGTCTCTTCCCAATTCTCTGATTCTCAGAGGTCACGGTAAGAATGACATGATTTGCCTGTATTTGACATGGACATAGATACAAGTATATGGCAAATTGATATTAAAAGTGAACAAGTACATTTAATATCCACCGCAAAAGAAAGGCAGAGAGGAAAGTTGGATAAAGCTTTATTAAGTGACTAAAGTCACTTAATGCCTTTCAGTGCACACAGCATGCTACCTAAAGTGCCCTTGTTTTAAACCTGTCGCATGTGGCCACGAAAAGTCATTAGCGATGAGGTTTATTCTCAAGGATGACTAGATCAACACTTTATTCAAGATACATAAAAAAATCACAATTATTTCAAGTTCCAACTAGTTTGTGTTTGCTTCCATTTTGAACAAAGGTATGGCCTTACATACCCTGACAATTTGCTTATAATCACCCTGACAATTTAACATTCTCCAGCATTTCGCAGAAATACATGACATAAGAATATGAATGCAAACATGTAAAAAAAAGCCCTCAGGTGGTTGTTAATTTTTGGTACTGTGTAATTAAACTAGTTGTTTTTTTTAATATTATCTCTTGCCAGTATCTAATTAGCAAAGCCATCTGCTGAAAGAGTAGTGGCCCATCTGCCTAAGAATGTTGTTCTCTTCATTTTTATGAAAAGTATCTGCCTTTGCTCGTCCCTGTCTAATTAACTTCTCTCATCGCGGAATATGATATACACAGCTTTGTTTATATACTTCTGAGAACTGTGGACTTACATGTACGTAACACATACATAAAAAGAGGCAATCATTTTTCTTTCCCACATCTGGTTTACTCCTGAGATTTCAATTCAGTTGATCATAACCTGAGCACGGGCGTGTTCACGACAGTGAGGCATGCACTGTATCATGAAACACTAGGTGCTTCCTCATACCCTCAAGGTTTCTGCAGGTGGAAAATGACTTTCGGCAAACCTACTCCATCTCCTTTTCGGTGTGTCTGTAACACTTTCACTTCCCGAAAGCTGATGAGGTAGTAAGTTCTACTCTGTCACTGAACCTGAGATGAACATGGCTATTGTAACAATGAAAACGAGCACTGTTGCATTCTCATGATGTTTGTTGTCAGACAGACAGAAGACACTTATATTTTGTTATAAGGTAATATCTGATGTGTGCAAATATTATCTACATGTCTGTTTTTCCTTCCACCAATCATTATCTAGCATGATGCCTTGCACTTGCTAGGCACCCACTCTATACTTATTGTGTGGAAGAGAATGAATGTGTGTGCATAAAGGAAAACTTTTGTAAGTAGTTGAAGAGCACAGGTGTTATTTTTATGTACTCACAGACAAAAAATGCATCATAAACAGGAATCTTCATGTCTTTTAAAATATATGTGTTTCAAATTTTTTGCCTACTGTGTATAGGCTTTGTATTTTCAAATAATGGCAATATTACTGCTACATGGCTGCTGTTGAAAATTATAATGAAAACTAAATGCAGAATGGAATAGGGAATTAAGATTCCTTTTCTGTACTAGGCTATCATGCAATGGAAAAGACAAGAGATGACAAAAATTAAAGATTAAAACAACCCAGAGACTCAGGAAATTAGATCATCAGTGTTGTATTGAGATCTGGAATGTAGAATGAAGAGTGCTTTCCTTTTTGTTTTGACTATCATAAAGCTAGGTTTGCGTAGGTAAGAAAGATGACTTCACAAATTGGTAGTGGAATTTGTTCCAAAATTATGATACATGAAAGAATAACCAAGAATCTCCAGTGAGAACAGGACGAGAAGGCTTGATTAAAGTTTAGCTGATTAGAACCAATCTTATGGAATGAAAAAAGTTATGCCCAGGTTAAAACATAATGTAATTTTATATAAAATAATGAGTAACTTTGAGAAATAAAATCTCCTACAGGAGAATTCCATTGATACTTATATTTCCCTCCAAGGAAAGTAGGTTTTTTGTTTGTTTTTCCTGACTATGGTTAAATGGATAAAGTGTAGGTCACTGAGGGAGTAGAAAGACACCGTGGGATTAATCTGGAACACCCAGTTTTAGACCTGTCTGCAAAAGACACATTGTCCCACTACATTCTTTTTAAAATTCTATACTATCTATAATATTTGTTCAGCCTTATAATAAGTTTTTCAGTTCCACTGTTAATATAATTTCCCTTTATCACATGCTTTATTCAAGTAGAAATTGAATCAACAGAAAAAGCTATACAATTATGGTCTTTAATTCTGGATTTGAATATTGTTGGAAAGCTGATGATACTGTAATGAAAATGCCTCAGGAAAGAAAATTTTGATACTTTTAGAAACTGTCTTCAGAAGAATCTTTAAGATTTGTCCTGTTTTCTCTGGGACCAACAAACTCGTGGGAGCAGTTCCTCTTTCATTGTCAACTGAATAAAGTAATGGAATCTTTTTGAAATCTTTCACATTCTTTTTTCTATTCCTTTCCCCTTTCAATCACTGGCCAGAATTTATCTTCTGAATGCAAAGACTAATTGGGAATTAGGTAGGCTTGGGGAGCTGTTCGTTTGCCATTTCAGCAGAAGGATCTGAACTGTTTTGTCATTTGATAACTAGTCTTCTTGTAACCCTGGGACTAGCCTTGCTCCTCCTAGCTCTTGTGTTTACTGAAGAGAGTGTTACCATTTAACTTCAACAAAATCGCTAGACTACCGAGGGCCATTATAAAGTACCTCTTTCTCTAAAGCACTTCACTGTATAGAAATTAATTTCTCTCTGTGATGTATAATACTATATCCTCTTGATAGTACACAATCACAGTTATTATAATGAGGTCTACTTTGCTACAAGAATATATCATAATGGATCAACTTGGTTTTGAGTTTACGTAAGGGCAAAGGCATGGATGTCTTTATTTAAATAAAAACAAGAGTGAGCTTTTATAAACAGGTCTAAGAAAGGAAACATCTACTCAGAATGACAGCAATGCATTTATTTTATCTGTGCTTCATGGAGATAGACAGTTATGAAACTGTTTGTGAAGCTCTTATCTCTTCTCTAGAAGTGCCATCAATTTTCATGAAAATATTTGTCATCACACAATGGAATTCAAGTCATTTGTTTGGGTGAGATGCTGATTAACTGTGACTTTATTGTTGCCATTAAACCTTATGAACAGGAAAACATCACAGAAAGAATTAAATTCTCTTATCAGATGTTGACACTGACAAACATCTCTAAGTCTGCACAGGGAAAACAGTTGTAGTATTGTTTCTGTTTGAAAAACACTCAAGTGTTCTCTCTAGAATACTCTTCATATGGACTCATATTTGCCAAGTTAGTTAAGTTATACAAGATGCAGCGTTACATGTTTTAATCTTTGTTCTGTGGCATTCTTTGGAGGATAAGTAGAAATTAGATAATGGTGTTAGAATGACTTTATTGTTCTCCTAAGTTTTGGAGAGTTAGAAGAAAAATCTTTCTAGAAGTAAGTGAAGCCATTATTCTTCATAATATTAGGCATTAGTTTACGTTTGGCTAACTTAGTTTATTATTTAACATTAGTCCACATTAACAAAAAGTTGCCCCATGTTTAAATTTTTTTCTGACAATGATTTAACAAGTTCTTCTGAAATCCTGAATTCTTCAGAAATTCAACTCTAATAGTAAATTAGAACATAATTGTAATAACATATGTATAGCTGGAGAAAACATTTTTACTTCATAATAGTCCACATTCCATACAGTAATAGAAAAGATAAACAACTTAGATGGGTAAATTTGTTCAAAAAATGAGTCACAATCTCAGTATGTAGATCACTAATGTTTGCAAGCATCATTTCCTCCCATGAAGTAAGTGCTGTCTGTTATCTTAACTAATCACAGGCTCCATTTGTGAGTTAGCGTCCGATGTGTAAGTATCCATATCCAATTGATCAGCATGAGTTAGATTTGGAAAGTCTGAGAAAAAATATTTAATGGTTGGAGCTCTAAATATTTAGTCAGAGCTAATGACAGTGTGACCGTTACTGGTGTTAGAGAGGGATAGTAGATGTGCTTTTTGCAAGTGGTATTTATTTTACTGACTATTCACCATTTATATATGTATCTTGGTAGTGATAATATGCAAAATCATTCTTGCTTCATTACCTATGAATATTGATAGATGATATACCATTAAAATAAAATGTAAATGTTGAAATGAGTAAGTATTTAGACCATTTTGTTTGCAGGATTCTCTTAGAAGCATACCGTGGGCTTCTTCTGTGATATCACTGAAGTGACAGTTTCTGTAATTGTGCACTAGTCGCCACCTCTCTGGACTTGTCTCTCTTACTTACAGTGACTAGATCTAAATATCACATGATTACTGCTTAAACTCAAGTACTTAGGGAGTGATTCCTTTAAAATTCTTCCCCTTTTAAAGCCGATTCTAAGCCCATATGACTGAGTTTTATGTGCTGGGTTTAAATTCTACATTAGTTTGAAAGTATTGGTGTCATGGTGCACCCACATTTTCTAATCTCGTTACTAGTGTCTTGCTTTTGTTCCCTTGTATTCAATCAGAGCCATAATAGTCACTGTCATTTTGGTGTTTCCTACAGGCTGTGGAGTGGGAGTGCGATGAAGCCACCAAGAAGGCCTGCTACAGTAAGGGCAAATCGGAGGTGAGGAGAACCTGGTCATGGGCGGTCATCGGCTTTCTGAAGAGGAAACACAAAGCGTGTGCATGTGAAGGCTGTTCCTGGTTATGGTGCCATGTGGAAAGAAAAGCAAGATTTTAAATACATGCCCAGTGAATTCTCCAGGTTTTAGCTTTAAATCAGTTTCCAAAGGGATTTAGAACATAAAATCACATCTAATTTGCACTCTCCGTCATTAGACTAAGCTATGAGTTTAGTTCGTTATGATATCATTTAGAATAATAGGGGCCTGAATTTTTAAAATCGTATTTTAACTTCCCCTGATTGTGCCTCACAGCTAACTCCAGAAAGTAACTATAGTATATCTAAAATAATAGCATCAAAAATGAGTTGAGATTTCTTTATAATTTATCTTAATGTATTTTTAAAATAAGTGCTCTCTCCACAAGAAAATATATATCTCCACCCCTACTCCCGCCCCAAGGAGAGAGCAGATTGTACTGTAGCTATGCGTTGAAATGAGTGTCTTGAGGAAATGTGCCCATGGCTGGAGAACTTTCACACAGTTGGCTGGCATGAAAAGAGGTTCATGATGAGTCCTACTTCCTAGGAATTCTTGTGTTTCTGAGAAAATGATACTGGATCATTTTAAGGAAATTCTTCTGCCAGGGGTTCTTAGACTCATTATGTCTCATTCTGAGTGATTGTTTTACTTTATTGGAGGAGGGGGGCTTTCCAGTATGAATCACACTTTGGTTGTAGAAGAAAGTTGTTCCACAAAGAGCAGCAAAGAGGATCTCCACCAAGTGTGGCCCTAGGGCAAAAAATAGAGCAAATGGAGAGATTGCTTGGAAAGCATCCTCAACACTCTCTGTGACTGCAAAAGACTGTCCTGCCCTAAATTTTACCCAATTTCACTACCTGTTTCTCTGTCTTTGAACTCAATAGTTTTGAGGGTTAGGCACAGAGGTAAGTCTCAGAAAACATCATTGTGTTTCTCAAAGCTGAATAAAGAACTAGGAAGAAGGAAAAGGGGGAAAAAGAAAACATAGTCTTAGCCAGGGAAGCACTTGGAGACAAAGAAAAAGAAAAGCTATTTATCAAAAGATCTCTAACTTCAGGAAATGTCTCTGAAATAAATCATGAGAGATACAAAGATACAAGAAGATTAAAGGTAGCACCAGGTTACAAAGACTCAGAATAACTGTCTTTGAAAACACCCCTGAAAATAAGTAAGTGCATAATAAATTTATTTACCTCAATAACCTTACTAAGGTTGTATAGATTATGTATAAGCCTTTTAAACAGGTGCCTTCTCTCTCCTCCCTGTAGTAGTTACACATCTTGATATGACATACATGTTGTACTTCTGCTCCTCACTCCCCAGAGCACAGAGAATTCTTCAAATAAGACCACCTGTGCTGAGGAATGTACTGTGGGAAATCAGATTTACCTGGGGCTGGGGTGGGCAAAAAGTTGGCCTTCTTTCTACTAGCAGGATTTCCTGATGGAAAGCATCAGACTTTCTTTCCATGGTTCTAATGCCAACATCCTCCCTGCTGCCTGATGGCATCGGTGCCTTCCAGGGTCTCGGGGCACCTGTCTGATGACCTCATTCTTATTTAGCATTTGGTTCTTTCTTTCTTTCTTTTTTTTTTTTAAAGTTGAGTCTTTATTCTTTTTATTTATTTATTTATTTGCCTGTTTGTTTGTTTTATTTTATTTTTAGAGAGAGGGGAAAGGAGAAAGAGAGGGAGAGAAACATCACTGTGTGGTTGCCTCTCACTCGTGCCCCCAACTGGGGACCTGATGTGCAACCTAGTAATGTGCCCTGACTGGGAATCGAACCAGCGACACTTGGCTCGCAGGCCGACTCACTCTCAATCCACTGAGCCACAGCAGCCAGGGCCTGGTTTTTTCTTAATGTGGCACCTGACACAGGAACTTTCTGATGAGGACCTGAGCCCAGCTCTGGGGACACAGAAGGGGAGGAAGCCAGGCTACCCCAGTGACACGCAGCAGCTAGTCCAAGCGCTGCCTTGCCCATGGGCTAAGCCCTGAATTCAGATATCAGACACCCCAAGTTTCCCTGCTCTGATGATGCCAGGGACCAAATCAGAAAACATTTTCACAGTTACTCTGACTAGCACTTAACACCGGTTGAGGGGCGGTGAATATCAGATTTTTCTTTATAGCTATGATTGTAGAAATGAGAATTCAACTGTTTCACATCTTTGTGCGATAGTATTGTGAGAATTGACACAGAATTACAAAGTTTCCCTTCTCCCTAAAATAAAAAGACTAATGCATAATGTGACATCTCAAAAATGAGAAAAATGCCAGCCATTTTGACTGAAGTGGGTTTTTTTGTACACTAAGAAAAGTGGTTTGTGCTGCTCCACACAATGCATTTTAGTGCCGGACCAGGAATGTGGAGAGAGGACGAGGGGCGGGGCCTGTGGGTGGCGGGGCTGCGCCCACTCACTCGGAGGAGAACCTGTCTCAGCTGCCTGCAGAGCCAGGGAGAAGGATGACACATTCCCTCCTGTGTCCCTGGGAATGGGGTCGTTGGGACTGAACTGACATCATTTCATGTGTAGTCCCTTCCAGTGACAATTTAGGGGGTCAGGGTCAAGAAAATGTCGCTAAATCTTTGATTTGGGCCGTGTAGAAGAGGCGCTGAGGCTAATTTTTCCTGTGGTTTGAGCTCTGTTTTATTTATATAATTTTCAGGGCACTTTGGAGAGACGAGGTGACTTCGCTGCAATGGCTTAAACATTCTACGAATTAAAAGGGGGGGAAATCTATTTTTTATGAATTCCAAAAACTTTTATAATAAAATCTGTTGTATTTAGTCCTTTTTGAATATTGTTATAGAATTCCGCTTTGAGAACTCTTTAAATGCCTTTTACACAAATATTATTTTAAACATAAATAGTCAGTTCTCTGGTGATCTAACAAGCGTTCCTTGTCTATCTGGGGTTATTATGTCTGAGCCAAAGCCCTTCCCACCATGACCTTTAGGAACTTTACAAAGGAAACAAAACTGATTATTAAGGGAATGAAAGAGTTACTTTGTGTATATGTTGCACTTTATAATTTTCAAAAGTTTCTTGTTCATGATTTAATTTCAGTACTTTTGACACCAAGTTCCTAGAATTATTTTGCTAGTTCGTGGGAGAGTTTTGATTAGGATCCAGGGCTCTGTGTATTGTTCCTCATGCTATATATCCTGTGGTCCTGCTCCCAAGTTGTCAAACCGTGCAAGTGAAGAGTTAAACTCCACGTGAGTGGGAGAAAGAAAGCATGACACCATCCAGCCTGGGAACCTGGTGGCATCAGGATTGAAACTTGACATTTTCACCTGAATTGCCAGTATTTGGGGAGCTATGAGCTAATCAATGCCCATGGCAAACTACAGACCTGCCTTTATCCTAAAATTGAGGATTCTTTAGATTCAATTATGTACATCAAATTTTTTTTTATATAGAGGTTTCCAAACAAGTTTCCCATGGAGTCAACTTCATTGAAAATAACCACATTATATAAATATAAATACACAAATTACATTTTAATTTATTAATACACTGTGTATATTACATAATATAATTTTGGTATACATATGCATATATACATAACTATATCTCTATAAATTTATATATAAAACTAGAGATGTAATAATATGTATATATATAGAGATAATAATAATATACAGGGGAAGGCAAAAGTCAATTTGCAGTTGTTTGTATAGAAAAAGACATGCAAGTTATGATTATTACAATAAATTATTAAATTATGTTTTTTTTTAATTGGGGGCGGGCAAAGAGAGAGAAAGAGAAAGATTGATTTGTTTTCCATTTTTTAATGCATTCATTGGTTGATCCTTGTATGTGCCCTGACTGGGGATCAAGCCCGCAACAATAGCTTTATTAACTCAAAAGAATGCCACAATGGCACAGTGTACTTAGGTACAATCTCCTATGTGCTCAAATTGCTGGCCTTTATTATATACACATTTTTGTTGTCTTTGAAAATCAGTAAACAAACATATGTTTCAGTGACCTGTTTGGGCTAGCTCCACTGCCTCCTGAGGTGGTTGAATTCAAACCTACCTTTGGCCCTCCCCTGTATTTTTATATACTTCTGTAATATGTATGCACATTTATAATACGAAATATATATATATATATATATATATATATATACACACACATATGAGATTGGATCATATGGTTTTTCAAGATCCACCTGGTAATCATGACTTTGGTTGGTGTACATTGAACTGAAAAGCTACATGCTATTACTCTAAATTGCTCCTTGGATGCTCACAAATGCATCATTAAGAGATAGACACACTGCTTTCAGTGGGAGCGCTGTGATTAACATAAAGAACATAGAGGCTGTCAGGCTTCCAGCCCTCCTCCCTCCTCCCTCCTCCCTCCTCCCTTCTTCCTCCTTCCTCCTCCCTAAAATTGATGGGTTTGGTGATGGCTCGGTGTTGCTGAGGCATCTACCTTGTTTATAGTTAATCTTCCTACACAATTACAGTCTTTCTTCAAGCAGAACATAACTGTTTGAAAGGAATATGATGAAATGCTATAAGGTAAACCCAGTTAATTCATTAAGAAAATGGTCTTAAAACATGTGTTTTCTCTTCTGGGGCCAGACCTTATATCCTTGAGACCGATGGAGTCTTGTCAAGTCTCATCTAAAAGCTTTTAGTGAGTCAGCAACTGCGCATCTCATCTATCAATTCAAATAAGAATTGCTTCAAAGTCAAGGACAGGTTGACCAGCCTGAAGAGCGCAGGCACACATGGGTCATTTTAATGTCCAAGTGGCATCAAAATGTAGATGGATGAGTCTCATTATCAACAACAGAAGCCATGTGGTGGCAGGTTGCTAGTGGCCTTGGAAATGAACACTATGACTTCTTGGAAAACCAGAATTCATTAAATCCCCTTCATCCATTCAGAAGATGGTATAAAGAAAAAAAATTCTTAGATGAGAAAAAAAAAATCAAAGACATTTAGATAAGGTGATTTATGTTATAAGAGAAACCTATAACAGAATCTCTTAAAGGGGTTTCTATATTATGTCTATATTTTAAAACAAATGACTCCATGCGTTCCTTCTATCAAGTTCAGCTAACCCATGTGAAGGCCACGTTTGTAGCAGAGACTTACAAAGAATACCAGGAGATTTTCTATAGGAGAATTTGGGACTTAGGATCACTACCAGAACAAGACTAATTATTACAAAGCCTGGCACACAGACTATTTTCTCTCATTCTTAATTCTGGCTCTTTTCATTCCTAAATTTATCTTCTGCCCAAAAGTTAAGTACTTCCACTTTCTTCTATTTCTGTTTTTACATTCTGTTTTGTTTGAACTTGCCCCAATTTCTCTTAAAAAAAACGAACAAACAAACAAACAAAAATACCTAAGAAGTTATTATTTTATGTGTATATCTATTTAGGATTCATGTTGACTGCTTCTAGAATGAGTTGAGGCAGTTTGTAAGTTAAACCTAAGAGAACTTCTAAATGAGTAAGAATATGAAAGGTCTGAGATGAGCCGTGTGCATGAAATCTTTGGGCAAATGAGTTCAGCTCTTGATAGTTAAGAAGAAACAAAATAGCACCTGCCTCCAAAGGTTTCTCTTGTTGGACACCCTGTTTCATCCAACTTGCATACTGGACTCATTCAGAGCATGACCCTCCTTAGGTCCCATTTATCATTAGCAAGTCTGGATACCATAGGGTTGGGTTCTCTTCCATCTTTTTAGAAAAGGACTGCAAGAACCTCCATGTCTGATTATCCTGGTTCCTGACATTTACCTCCTTCCTTCCTATATCCTTACTGAGCTGGGGGAAGCCCATCACGGGCACATGACCCTCCTCAGGTAGCAGAGCCGCCCAGTGTATTCTCAAGTGGTTCGGATGACCAGAACATACTTTTTTTCCTACTTGAAAAAATTCTCTGTGCTAGTTGAAATAATAGTTTTTTTTTTCTTTATTTACATTTTTCCAAGATTTAGAATAAATTACCAGTTGGATTTGTCCTGCTTCCCTGGCACAGGTCTGCACTCTGGCTATCACATTCCCTAAACACCTTTTTAGTTCTTCCTCAAGTCTGTGATGGCCCTTCAGGAATGTTAATGAGCTCAAGTCCCATTTTCACAGGTCTTTCCTTGACGAGATTAAGATAAACACTGCCTTTGTTATCTTGATTATTTGCCTTGCCATAATTGATTAGAGGCACTTGCTTCCTCTTCACCAGGTCTGTAGAATTCAGCGTTGAGATCACATCTTTTCAAGCTGGACAGATTCTTTTGGAATAACTTGTCCTTGAGCTTGTTCAGGGTTAGCAGGGACTGCCTCTCGCCAATTTCTATCTTGTGCCAGTCTCTTGCTTCAAAACAATAAACCAAAAGTTCTGTACATCTTGACTCATTCTTAAAAGACTTCTAAAAGCCACAAAAGAAATCAAACAAAACCCCCACTTTGTCTCCACTGTGTGTCATTTTTGTGTCTGTTTGATTTGTTAATGTGTCAAGCCCTCTCGGCCCTGAGTTCTCCAGGGTGTCTCTTCGAACTCTCCCTCTGACAAGCTCAGGCAATCTTGATTCTCTGTTTGCAAACTCTGTGCCTCTCTGCTCCCTGAGTTGGCAGCCCTGCCACGCCCATCCTGTGCTCTGTAGCTCCCAGCGTCCTGGAGAGGATGACCACATGGCTCTCTGAAGTCTTGTTTTGTTCTTTTTCTCTAGAACTCTCCTGTCCTCTCCCCAGTTATAAAAACAAAACAGAACAAAACAAAACACATGTCCCCATCTGGTGCATCTTGCTCACTTACCCAATTTACTGTCTACCGTTTACACTTATCTCTTCATTATTCTGATAGTTACATTAGATCTTTCACTCTGTGGTTTTCTTTCCTCAAAGTGTCTTCAGATTGGCACCCAATGTTAATATGTTACTTTTACTGGTAGGATTAGTATTAGGAGACTTATCTGCCCTTGATATTTCACTTTGCATTTAAAAAGCAAGTAGCTTAGCTCTTTTCGTCATCAGAGCCAGGCCAAACAGCAGACTGAATTATGGCAAATCAACATTTCATGGAGACTGGGTTGCCATTTGGTTGAAGGAGCATTGCTGTGCCATTAAGTCCAGATCCCTCTGACTTTGGACAGTGTGTGATTCCAGTCATCATTTCATCTCCTGGGTCCAGCTGTTTGGTCAGTGTCCACATCCTGTTGATTTGCTGGATCCTGGCTTTGCCTTTTCACACTTCCCACCTGGTCCAGATACAGGATGAGGATGGACTGAATTATGGAGGTGGTTTCCTTACCAGTTTCTGAACTATAGTCTCCTTACCTCCAGGTTGGCCTCCACGTTGATTTCCCAGTGGTCCTATAATCACCGTCATTGGATCAGGCCAGAACTTCATGCAGTCACAGCATATAGCGGGTCCCTTCACAATCAAAATAAAATGCAATCTTATCAGCCTGGCACACCTGGCCTGTGTCTGGCTCCCAGCCTGCGTTTCCTCTGCTGTACACAACAAAAGCACCAGGATTTCCTAGCCAGGGTGCCTAAGTCCTTCCCCTGCCTGGGATGTCTTTTTCCTCTTTTGCTCAGTAAAATCCTGCAAGTGTCAGGTAGTGCCTTCTCCCAGAAGCCTCATTATCTACTCTTCCTTTGAAATTTATATTAAGTGTCACCTCCTCTGAGAAGCCTTCCTACACCTCTTTCCTCCCCTTCTTCTCTGGAGTTAGTAATATACTGTTCTGTGGACAACTCTAAAGCAATTGCTATGGCCTTGTATTTTAATTTTTCTCTTGAGAGCCTCGATTGTGACCTTTAGCACAGTGCCTACCAAAGCGTTCCTGATCAGTAAATGCTTGCGCAAAGCCCATGCCCTCCTATGATCATGTCCTAGGTTTTCTAGGAAGGCTTTGCAACTAAGAGAAATATTCACCTGTGGATCATCCCTCAGCATGAGCTTTCCTCCCGTACGTTTCAGACACCCTTTCATTGTTACTTGTCTGTCAAAGACCGGAAATGTTAAGAGTCTTGCTATGTATGTAACTCAGTTTGAGAACTTAATGTAAAACCTGTCCCAATTTGTATACAGTTTCACACGTGACTTTCGCATTTGGAGGAGCATTCACAATGTTCTTTCAAAGTCCTGAGGAAATTTCCCAAGATACTGTTTTATGAGCAGCATTGAATACGTTCCTTTTATTTACTTTCCTGATACATGGCAAAGGCAGTTGTACTGATACCAAATATAATTCAAAATGAAACCCTATTCATAAAAAGAAGACATGCTTTGAGATTTTAATTGAACATAGTATCCTCTATTGAACAAGCATGCAGAGAGTCAGATTATTTAATAGCTTTGTTATTTTTTGCTCAATATCCGAGACGGTTTCTTTTTATAGTGGTCAATTAACATTTAATTTATTAGCTAGACAGATTGTATTTAGAGTCAGCATTCCCTTTGGGCTGAGGTCTTGTTAATATATTTCTTGTGCTCTTTTTTTTTTTCAGGATGAGTGTCAGAACTACATCCGGGTGCTTTTAGTGGGTGGCGACCGGTTATTTACCTGTGGGACCAATGCTTTCACACCTGTCTGCACCAATCGCACGGTATGGCTTCCTGTTGAGGGTCGACAAAACTTAATACCAGGAATATTCAAACCTTTTATTAAAACATTAATATATTTATGTATTTCTGTTCTCCAATGAGTTGCTCTTTAATTCAAAAAACATCTTTCATCGAATGGAATAAATATTTGATGTATTGATTTATTCCTAATCCCAGCTCTCTATTATATAAAGAACTGGAAATAACCATAGCTTATATAATTAAATTTAAATAATTTCCAAACTTTTTCTATCAGTTTTTCCCCACCAGTGACTTTAAACATTAATCATAAACATATTCTTTTTTCCTTGTCCTGCTTTACTCTGGAGATACTGTTAAGTATTCAAGTGGTCTAAAATCACAATCCAAATGAACAAAGATATTACAAATTGGATAGCAAGCATGACACAAATTTAAAGCACGGAAAGAAACAACCGGAACTCCAGGGAAAGTAGTTATGTTATTACTGACAGGGATTTTCAGCATCCACATCTTGTGCCAGGAGAGCAGTAGGGTTATCAAAGCACACACGTCATCTTCCCAACGCGGGGTAATCATTTGCTCTTCCTCAGGGAACGTGATGTTGAACCATCATCAGGTTATTTTTATGTTTGCACAGCTTCTCACAAACCTGGAATTTATTGTCAGCTTTTAGTGCTCATTATTTTTGAATTAACATTCAGTTATTGGAAATAAAGGGAGGATGATGGTGATAAGATGCAATGTTCACTGAGATCCCTGGGTGCCACGCCATGTTCCAAGAGCCCTATGTCAACTTAATCATTTAATCCTCGCTTCGCCCATGTGGTGGTTATCCTTTGGGTCCCCATTTCATAAAAGGAGAATCTGAGGCATAGAGATGCTGAGTAACTTAATGGGGCTACAAGTCTACCTGTAGAGCAGGCAGTAGCTCTGAGTAGACCCTGACCCCTCTGCTCTATTGCCTCTCAGGAAAGAGTGGAGGAAAAATTGCACCCAAGATCCCCTCACTCCAAACAATTTTCCTCATTCAGTGACTGAGAGGCCAGATTCCCCCTGGATGACAGCAAAACATGGAGTTGTTGCTCTAAAAACTGAATAACGAAGTTTTGGAAATTTGGGCTACATGGTGCTATAAATATTCATACATCCTTACCTGTGAACACAGTTCTGGGCTATTCATAATACACTGGCTCACTTATATTGATAAAATTGTACATAATTCTTTATTGTGGTTTATATTTCTGTAAGTAGTAAAACTGGTGTCTTTCTTTAAGTGGAAAGATCAGTAGTGCCCCATACATTATGAATAGAAGCCATATATAACAATCTTCAGATTTTCTGAGGATTCACTAGCACGAGGTTCTGTAACGGAAGCGGGATGATGGGAGAGAGTGATCTGTGGACTCTTTAACCATGACCACAGCATGCAGCTTCATCAAGGGCAGAGCGTGCAAGTTTGTCGTGTGTTGTCATGAGTGCCAGAAAGCTTGTTGCCCATGCTTCATTAGCAGTTCAGTCATTGACACTATTAAAGGGCCTGCCTAGGGGTAATTGGTTTCTCTCTCTTGTCCTCTCCCACAGTTGAGTAACCTGACCGAGATCCACGATCAGATCAGCGGCATGGCCCGCTGTCCCTACAGTCCCCAGCACAATTCCACAGCTCTACTCACAGCCAGCGGGGAGCTGTACGCTGCTACGGCCATGGATTTCCCGGGACGAGATCCCGCTATTTACCGAAGTCTGGGGGTCTTACCTCCTCTCCGCACGGCCCAGTACAACTCCAAGTGGCTCAATGGTACGTCTTACAGTCACTCCCATTTCCCATCTCTGGTGTCTGTGATGCCTAGTTACATGATGCTCAGAACCAAACTGCCACAGTTTCTAAAGTAAGGCAAATTCATTTTCTAAAGAAATAAAAATGTACATGTTTGGTACTTCCGTGTAGAAGGGCATCATATGGCTCTTCAGTGACAGAAAGAGCAGTGACATTCTTAACAGTGTGGATCATGAAAATAGGACTCATTTAATAACAGTTATCAAACTTATGCTGTTTTTTAATGTTATTGTTTATAATTTAGAAAATGCGATGTGTCTAAGATATCTGTAGACTGGTGCATTTTCTCTTAATGTCTATTTTATATCTAAGAAGGGAACTTATTAGCATTTCATGAAATGTTCAGATACTGTGTCAAGAATGCCTGTAACTACTAGTAGCTCCAAATAGCTTTACCAATTTAAAAAGAAAGATACCAAGTTGTATAACTAGAAGGTTGAGGTAGACTTCTTTGGAGTTGCTTATATCAGTGGCTCAACTGTTAATAAGGACTCCACTCCTGTCACTGGTCTTGCTGCCACCCACAGCCTGTCCGGTCAGGTTGGTCCTCAGGCTGGCTGTACTCGTGAATGCTAATTCACTGCTGCAACTTCTGGTCCTACATCCAGTTGTGACAATAGTAAAAGAAGAACCACACTTCTGATTTTTAAGAAATTAGAAATGCCCAGAAGACTCTCCTTCAATCTTAGGCTAGAACTTGGTCACCTGCTCAATACTGAGATTGGCTCTGTATTGTGTGCTGAGACGTGGCAGCCAAAATTCAGCCCTTTGTATATGTGTATTTCATGTGTGAATGTGGACACACACACTCACAAACACAATGCTGTGGATAGATATATGTACCATATGTAATCCCATCTCTCATTTATTTGAGAGTTGCACGAAGATAAAATGTTTAAGTTGCCAGTTTAGTGTATTTACTATTTGAAGCTTTCAAGTTGTACAAGCTAATTATGTCGAGCAGAGTTTCTCGATCTCAGCACTATTGGCATTTTGGGCCTTATAATCCTTTTGAATGGTGGAGGAGTTGTCCTGAATATCATAGGATGGTGAACAGTACCCCTGATCTATAGTCACCAGACACAATACCCCTCCTCTGCCCCCAGTTGTGATGACATTTCCAAAAATTGCCTTTGATTGAGAACCACTGGTTTAGACCTATTGCTTATGAATATGTGTATGCATACAGTATGTATAAATACAACAGAAGTATTTGGTCGAATAATATAGTCAAACCAACCATCACAGTTTTGAAGACTCCCTTGCAGAAACTGTTTATATCAAGTTTCTCCAGGAAGTTGAATGACTTCATGCTTCCAAAGGATGAGATAGATTGATTTTCTAAAACAAAGAGTAACTATTCATAGATTCTCCCCATTAACATTATTTCTGTTGAACTGGTTGCAGCTTAATCCACTGACTCTCAGTGGAAGATCTCATTTCATTCCTGAAGCTTTCATCTGTATATCTCAAAGTTCTTCCTATTTATTTGTTGATTTTTTTACTAGCCAAGCAAAGATTCCAGTTAAAGACAAAAATTCTCTCACCCAAAGGCATTGCAATTAGTTTGCCAAAAGTAAAGTAAAAGTAATTAGGAGCACAGTTTCTTTTCACTACAGTGATATCCTTAAGAGTATTCTGGAAAAATAATCCAGGTCATAGCATGGGTTATAAATGCCTGCTGTTTGTTTACATGTGACTCTAATACCCACGGGCTGACCAGATGGTCAGATTCTGCTTATCCTCTGGGTGGAATCTTTTCCATTTGAGAGTCAGGTGTTGGAACAAGGGCAGTAGAGAGCTAACCCGGTGCTCACCCCAGTCACAGCAGGCCTGCCGTCATCATTTGTTGAACACAGCAAGTTTTAGATTCTTAGCTCACTGTGTCATCATAGTGCCTGTGGACTGAATGGCCCTGCTTTCCTTACAGAGCAGCACTCCCCCCACCCCCTCCCCTGGCCACACCAGGGAGGCTCTGACTCCTGGAACAGAGAGCAGAGAGCCTTACTCAGGGTTCCCAGGTCTAGCATGCTCACCGTTTATTCCCTCTCCTGGTTTCTGCTGGGCCATTCCTTCTTTAATTGGACCCTGAGATATCGATTCTACTCCTGATTGGCTGGCTCTGCTTTTCTGCTCTGACTGATCCTCCATCCAGGACAGATTTCAGCCTCTGTCCCTAATTGAGCTCTGCTCTGTCTCCTGCTGACATGGGGTACAGAGTCCTCTCTTATCACTGACCTAATGGGAATCCACATGTTGTACCCCATCTGCTCTTTGACCAGATGCCCTGTCTTACTTCTTTCTTGTATGTCCTGGAGTAGTTTTCCTTCAATAGATAGTTGCTCTACCCATTATCCTTTCTTTGCCATGGCCTTACATTTCTTCCTCTCTAATGATGATCACTCTCTTTTTCATAAAAATGCTCAGATTTCTCCTTTCTTAAATGAGATGAGAACAAATAAAGGAACCTAAACAAGCTAAAACACACCCTTAGTTCTGCCATGACCAGGAAGGCTCCTGTTTTCCAACTGATTTTAGAGACCTATTAAATGATGCTCTTATATTCTTCTCCTGAGTTTTCAGCTGGTTGAGAATCAAGGCCCAGCAGCCAGTGAATGGAGATCAGGCAGTTGGATTTGCTCTGAAGAGAGCTTCGTGGGAGCAGGAAGCAGGCCTCATGCCATGGGCTGGGGAGGGGACCTTCTTTGTTCCTCTGCTCCTTTCTGTGTTTATGTCTCCGCAGCACGCTCCTGAAATTCTGCTCTGGCCCCTCTCCACCCTATTATTCTCCACTACCTGTCCTGGCTGATCCTTCAACACTGGATTCCAGATCATGCCAGTCCCAGCCCCCTTAATGCCTCCGTCCCAGCTTCTGGGAAAAGAAACTACCTGCCTGCTCCCTCCGGTCGCCCTCACAGGCCCTGTGCTCTTGATCTGGGACTTCACCTCCTCTGTGCCCTGTCTCCTTTCCCCCCTCATTTGCATTTCTTCTCCTTACTATGTTTTGCACCCCCAGTCCCCATGGTTAGGGAGTGTGTTCAGTCTGTGTTCAGTGGAGGATTCGGCCGCAGAAACACCCGAGGGTGACTGAACACTCAGCCTTGAGGATACTGATTGTGTCCCAATTCTTGGTTTCCTTGTGCAAAGTGGCGATAACTACCCACCTGACCCGGTTGTTGAGAGAATAAAGTGAGACCTTGAAGAGATGATGGATACTAATGTCTTGCACACAGCAAACACTCAATACATGAAGGTAATTACTGTGCACTCCCCATAGAGCGATGGGATATCTGACGTGTGTGAGGCAGTGAACGAATGTCTGTTGACTGAGTGAACAGGTGAAGAGTGTGGGCTGTGTGCCTGAGTGACCAACACCTCTCAGCCTCCTCTTTCCTGACTCTGACAAGCCTCCTCCCTGCTTTCCTGCTGCGCCATCGGTTGTCCCTCTGAGGCCAGCCTCTCCTGTCCCTCCTGTCTGGCTGCTGCCACATCCAGGTTCCCCAGGCACATGCAGGACCTGCCCACTGCTGCCCAGTCTGTGATCCCTCCACCCATGAGCAGGAGCCAGGGCTGCTGGGAAGCTGCTGACAGATGATGATAAATCAACCTCACATCTTTGTTTCGGACATTTTCTAAGTTTTTCCAACATTTTTGTGTTCAGGAAAGAGCATTGTCTCAGCAAAGGAGGTCTAGAGGATAGCACCTACCAGTGTTTGGATTCACAGCTTGTGATTAAATTGTATGTAGGACAACTTGCTTATACACAGAGGCAACCCCTCTCCTTAACTCTACTACGTAACTTACACACAGGGCACACTCAGGATAGTACCAGTGCAGCGCAGTCACTAATATTGGTTGTGTGCTCAGGTGACAGTGCTAGGCATCCTCATACCACCTCCAGCAGCCAGCCAGCAAACCACTCTGCTACATCCAGCCACACCTTCAGAGGTGTTGTGGACAGTGCCTGTGTTTTTTTTTCCCCAGTGTTCTCAGAACTAAGTACCACAAACTAAGTAACTTAACATAACATGAATTTATTATCTTAGAGTCCTGTAAGCTAGAAGTCCAAAAGCAAGGCATCAGCAGAGCCATGCTGTCTGTGAAGGCTCCAGGGTAGGATCCTTGCTGCCTCTGCCCGCTCTGGTGGTGCCAGGTGTTCCTTGGCCTGTGGTCACTTCACTAGAATCTCTGCCTCTGTCTTCCCATGGCCTTCTCCCTGTGTGTCTGTGTCCCCACATGGCCATTTTCAATAGGAACAGTCCTGTTGGATTAGGGGCCCATATTAACTAATTATATCTGCGATCACCCTATTTCCACATTTACAAGTACTGGGGGTTTGGATTTCAACATATATTTTTTGGTGGGATACAATTCAGCTCATAACAGTGTCCTAATCGTGAAGTGCTCAATTGTTGACATCTTAAACTACAGCCTCTTCTTTTCTGATGACAATCTTAATCTTTATTTCCGTGCTGTGGGCAAATCCTCTGCCCATCTTCAGCTTCCATGTCTCAGCTGTATCATCTTCATTTGGAGCAGACAATGTTGTTTTCTTGTTTCCAGTGAGGTCAGGACTGTGTGATTGTCTGTCTTCTTAGTCCAAGACAGGGCTGGTTATGCCTTCCCTCCCTCTGTTTTCCAGAGTGCTAGGATGGACAATATGTTTTCTCAGATTGTTGCTTTCTCCACCTGTATCCCTCCCAGCTAAGTGTCGCTGGTTCGATCTTCCAGTCAGGGCACATCAGAGAAGGAAAACTCTGACTCCAAAAAACCTCCGCTGCCTTGCAGCATACCTCTTCAGGGGAAAGGCTAAGGGAGTAAACCCCGACAGAAAATCCGGAGCCGGAGTCCCTAAGGCGGTTTGACGTTGGAGTCAACACCGGCAACTCCTGCGGCGCACCTGAAGCCAAGCTGTATTGACTCCGTCTTTCCCTTGGACCCTTCAGCTGCGAAGAGAGGGGGGGTCTGCTGCATGGGCAACAGCAGACCCTCCATATCACCCTGCCCAGGCTCTGTAGCTTCAGCTTCACTGGAGAGGACACTCCAGCGTCATCGCAAGATGTCGATTCAACACGGGAGGAGACAGATACCGTGTCACTCCCGAGTTGGACTGCACAGCCATTCTCGGCGGTGCAGATAGACTCTTAAGAAGCTACACCATCGTCTCTCGAGACGGACGGCTGCCGACGATCCCTCCCTGTCCCATGGCCTCTAGGGAAGGGGTGCCTGTCTCCTAGGCAGCATTCTGGAGTGGATGTCCTCCAGCTCATTCCATGTCTGAGTTACTCCCTCAAAGGGCCACAGTGAAGGCTTGACTCAAGCACTTTTACATTCTCAGAAGGAACACAGGGGCACAAAAAACCTCTTCAGGACTGAGGATGTGTACACACAGCATGGCAGGCCCTTTGGCAAGTCCAGCCTCTGAGGACCCCTAGACTTACCTTCAGGGCTAATTTTCAGAAGGATGGTGGCATCAGCCTGGCCAGGGTGATGTCCTGCCAGGACACAGGGAACCCTGAGTAAGGACCTGCCAAGCCTATAAACCGCCCCCCACTCCCCAGAAACCAGCATAAATACCTGGTATAGTTCCAGCAACCTTGTTTGAGCATGCTAGGACCTTTGGCTGTAATACTCGAGTTTCAGGTACAATTTCTTATTACACTACTACGGATGAACACCACTGAGTGGGTATCCCACCTGCACCTTTGCACTGGTGCCACGTGACCCAGGTAGCAGGACATGCCATCAGCTGTTGGTGGGGGCTGTTGTGGAGAGGGAAGTCAGGGCTGGCTGTGGACAGTTTCCTCAGGTTTACCTGCTTCTCTTTCCCAGCCTGTGTGATCTGCTCTGCCTGTGTTCTCAGCCCTGACTCCTGCCACATTCCCTGTGTGCAGCCTTGGAGCTCTTTCGGGAAAGTGTGTGTACTATTTCCTGGGTGCCCCGCACCTTCCTCACTGTGTTTCTGTGCACATGGCGTTCGTGCTGTCCTCACTACCCTTGATTTTGCCTGCTCCTTCATTCTAGTTCTTTCCTTCCGCTCACGTTTCAGTTTGCCCCAGACTCAGCTGAGTCTTTCATCTGTGCTTGGCCATGTGCAGGGTGATGCTTCCCCCACTGTGCTAGACTTCTTGGTCATTCTCCTGGTCAGAACCCACCAGAGAGAGCCAACCCTGCCCGCCAGCCTCCCGTCGCGTCTGTGTCCTCACTGTAGACTGCTTGCCCCTTCCGTTCCAGCCTCTTACATGTTGCACATGCCCTGGCTCTTCCCTCTCTATAGGGACCAGCAGACTTCTACCAGAGAGGAAATAGTTTAGATTCTGCAGTTCATATGGTCTCTGTTGCAGCTTTTCAATTCTGCCATCATAGCGTGAAAGCAGCCACCACCAATCACACATAAATGCGTGGCTCTGTTCACAAAACTTCATATATAGCCAGTGGGTAGGATTTGGACCATGGGCTGTAGTTGGCCAGCCTCTTCTTTCTGGAAAATTCTTCCCCCCATATAGTCCACCTGGCTAGCTGCTTTAGCTCCTTCTGGCCTTGCTTAAATACCACTTATCAATGGGACCTCACCTTACCACCTTATTTGAAATCATACTCTTTCCCAGCTAGCAGTCTTGATCCCCCTTACATACATTATCTCTTTTCTGTCATTAGAATGAAAGTTCCCCAGCAGCCGGGCTCATCTGTTTTATCCACTGATGTATCCCACATGCTTTCAACAGTGCTGGGTACATAGTAAGCACCCAACACATACTTGTTGAATATGGTAGTTAATAGACGAGTAGTTTACTACCTTGTTTTCTTCACAAGTTTGTAAGTTTCCTTGAGCGCAGGGATCATGTGTGAGCCATCTTTGTGTGCTCAGCATCTCCCTTAGTGCCTGAAACACACTTGAGGCTCTATTAATAATTGTTGAGTGGGTAGGAGATGACCACATGTCACAAGAAGCAGACATGTGAAGGATGGTGTTAAATAAAGGGAATGTGCTGTATTAATTGTAACCCAACCTAAAGAAAATAGGTTTGTATGTTTGAAACTGAGTCAGGTCTAAACATTTTAGAAAATCTTATTCTTGACATCTCATTTAGACTCTGATTTTCAATTATTATGTATTCAGTCAGTTATCAAAGACAATGAACTTGACTGGATAATGTTCTGGAGGTTTGAAACGTAGAGTTTATGTGTTTGGTATTGAATATAAGTTTTAAAATTATATTTTCCCCTGTGCAAAAATCACTCTTAAAATAAATTTATGTGCTTGGAGAAATGCATTAACAGCTTTAATGCATTAAATACTAATCATTAATAATCTTTATTAAGTGATTACTGTTAAGACAGGATAATAAATATTTAATGGCCAATGCTTAAAATAGAGAAGCTGTAAAACTTGCCTTTAAGAAATTGGCAATCAAATTGAGGAAACAATAAACTCATGAAAAGGGAAAAAATGACATTTCCAAATTAATAGTGTGCAAATTGAGTTTGTAGTTTCTTTTCTTTTTCTTTCTCTTCTTTACTTTATTGACATATAATTGCCATATAACATGGTGTAAATTTAAAGTGTATATTGTGCTAATTTGAAACATTTATATATTGTAAAATAATTGCCATCATAGCATTAGGTAACATGTCTGTCCTATCACATAATTACAATTTTTTTTATGTAATAGGAATATTTCAGATCTATTCCCTTAACAACTTTCAAGTACATAATACAATAGTATTAGCTATAATCATCATGATGTGCATTAGGTCTCCAGAACTTGTTAACGTTTATACCCTTTACCAATATCTCCCCATTTTCCCCCAGTCCCAGCCCTGGGTACCTACTACTTTACATCTGTTTCTCAGAATTTAGCTTTTTAGCTTCCACATATAAGTGATGTCATACAGTATTTGACATTCTTTCTCTGTTGGACTTATTTCACCTGCCATAATGTCCTCAGGTTCATCCAAGTTTTTGCAAATGACAGGATTCCTTTTTTCTCATAGTTGAACCGTATTTTATTTCATATTATCGGTAAACTCTTAGGCTGTTTCTGTATCTTGGCTATTGTAAATCATGCTGCAATTAACATGAAGGTGCAGACACAGTTCTGAGGGAACTGCATGCTTGCACAGAGAATAACACCTCAGTAGGAACTTAGAAAAACTAATTCATAAATTAGCCTTAAAAACTCAGCATGGACATCTACATAGACATAATCTCATTAACACTCAGTAACCTGCTTGTTTTTTCTCTGTTGGAAATGTTTGCTTTTCTACTGGGTTGTCCTGGTGAACTCCACAGCTTCCTCCATTCTCTGAGATCCTAGCCATGACCTCATGTGGGGGCAAAGGCCCTGGAAATCCACAAGTCTTCTCCTTTTAATAGTGTTACTTTTTAGAAGCTATTCTATTTTTAATTAAGGAAACTCTTACTGTAACAATCTCAAATTCCATTGGTTACCCACATAGTAAGTAGTGTTTAAAATACAATGATTAACCTAATTTACTTGGAGAGAGAAGATGCCCTCTGTGCTTAACTCCAAGAGAAATTGCTTCTGCTTTTTGTGAAGACATGAGCTTTGTGGAGCTGAGTGCTGCCACCACCCTTCAGAGGTCCAGGCATGGCCAGGCTGGGGTGACTTTGTTGGGTTCCGTCCTGAGGACAGTGACAGCTCTTTTGGCAGAGGCTGCACGACACCTTCCATGAAATGTCTGTGTTAGGTATGTCTGGACAGATGGTGTTTGTTAAGGTAGGAAATTCATCAACAAAAGCAGAGTACACAGAACAAGCAAAAACACAGACAAGTGGGACTTGGGAATCCACTATGTTTGTGTAGGAAAACTCAAGTGCTAAAGTGTTTATAAAGGAAAAGAAGCTTGGTAAAACTGGAACAAAAATACGACTGCATAGTGAATGGCCGAGTTTGGTATTTTACCAAACAAGCATCTGGGGAGATGCTTTAAAGAGGTTGTCCTTGTAAAGGTGGGAGCTTTTCAAAACTGCAGCTGCAAAGGTTCAGGTCTGACACCTGACTCATGGAGGTTCACCTTGCTGAGTGATGAGACTTGGACTTACTGCTGACCAAAGTCCTGTGACAGGTAACCCAGCACCATGAGTCATTCTTTTCTAACTTTCAAGCTTCATCCAGCCCATCAGAGGGCTTGGACACGTTGTCTATCTGGTATGGGATACATGTATTTTGGAGACTGTGTTATAAGCCTAACCTGATTTCCTTCATATGGTCAGAAAAGATTCTAAATAAATACCCTTCCTGCATACCATCTGCCTGTCCATGCACTTGTCGGCATCTCTTCTAACCCCAGTTATCACTCCAAGTACAAGGGAGAGTTGCATGGCTATTTATAACTCACCAGGTGGATGGGAGACTCCTTATGCCTATATTCTGTAATCCTTCACACAACCTTCCAAAGGAGAAGGCACCATCCTTATTTTACAGATGAGCAAGCTGAGGTTCGAGGGGTTAGCCACCTGAACCAGGGCCACACAACTGTTGTGCACCTGAGCTAGGATTTGAAAATGGGTCCCACTCCAGAGCTTGAATCCTTCCCTGTCCATGTGCTCCCAGCCTCCCCTTTGTTTAGTCAACATCCTAGGAAACACCACATCCTAACCTGCCTCTATCACTCTCTCCTTGTGCTGATGTTTTTATGCCCAAGCTGAGATGGAAGAGGAACATAGGAACTTTGGAAATGGTTGAGAGTGTTTTCTTATAAAAGCTTATAATGAAAATTTGTCAGAGGAGCTGGAGTAAACTGGGATTGTTAAACACAAAGCAGAAAAGACTGTGAACTAATTTAACACAGCTCTTTATGGGCACAAAAGTTTGGCAAGTGACATGAGGGGATCAAAGCTCTCTTTTCCTCTCAAAAGTGTTATACTTTGGGCTATAAATCTTACTGTCATCCTTTTTATTTTTTATAATTTGTTTGTTTGTTTATTTATTTTTAGAGAGAGGGGAAAGGAGAAAGAGGGGTAGAGAACATCACTGTGTGATTGCCTCTCACTTGCGCCCCCAACTGGGGACCTGACGTGCAACCTAGTAATGTGCCCTGACTGGGATTCGAACCAGCGACACTTGGTTCGCAGGCCCATGCTCAATCCACTGAGCCACACCAGCCAGGACTGTCATCCTTTTTTATAAGATATTCATTTCTATGTGTTTCAGTAAATTTTTCTACATATTATACTATTGAACTTTACTTTTCCTCCATCAATGGCCTCTCTCAATTTTTCATTCACTGTGCAGATTGGATAGTTCAGTCTCTGTTTTCCTTTGTTTGTTTGTTCGTTTTCTTTCTTTCTTGGCCTGGTTCAGATCATCTCAATAGACAAAGATCAAGCCAACATGCAAGTTTACTTATTCTAACTGCATAATGGTGTAGCCCAGTATGTTCTTTCAATGAAACCTTTCTCTTTCTTCTATCTTAGTGTTTTAAAAATACTTTATAGGTATTGCCCCAACTGGTATGGCTCAGTGAGTTGGGTGTTGTCTCGCAAAGCAAAAAAGGTCGCCAGTTCAATTCCTAGTGAGGGAACATGCCTGGGTTGTGGGTTCAGTTCCTGGTCAGGGTGCCTACAAGAGGCAACCGGTATCAATGTTTCTCTTTCACATCAATGTTTCTCTCCCTCTTTTTCTTCCTTCCTTCCTCTCTGTCTAAAAATAAATAAAATATTTAAAAAGAAATAAAAATAGTTTATAGGTATTAAAACATTTCTAAGATCTTTGAATTTAAGTTAATATTTCAATGAAAAAAACTTCTAGATTTTGCATTATGATGCTGCAGGATAAATTATCAGTTCTTTAAAGACGTGAACCTATACATTTAAAACATAATCCAGGAAAAAATGAACATAATAAATAGAAACTTTCTGTTTCCAAAATGTTCAGAAATACATAGTCATGAAATCACTTATATACCTAATTGAGTGCAGGGAATGCATGACATTTGGTAGAATCTTACAGGAGACTGGACAGGCTGCCGGGGGCTTTGTGCTTGAACTGGGATGAGAGCAGAATAGACAAAGATGTCTTTATCCCTTTGAGCTGAAACATTTAGACAAGTAGCCAATTAATGAAGCTCCTGCAGACATAAAAATGAGAATTCTGGGCAAGAGTTTTGGGCTAATGTAGAGGTGGCAGTTCTTATTTAGGGAGATAGCACATGTCCCTGTGCTACAAGCCACTCCTACTTGAATCAGCAAATCCATGCCAGTCACTCATTTCAACAGGACATATTCCCCTTGAAGAGGGAAGGAAACAAGTTTCTGGTCCTACTGTGGGTGGTTTGGCAATGGCTTCCTTTCTGGCAGGGGCTTAGTAAGAGAAGGACCTGGGATCCAAGGCTCACTTTGCTGGGTCAATGACCACTAAGGACATGCTTGGTTCATCCCTCCTCCCCTTCATCTGACCACCACCACTGCTACGCATGCAGGGGTTTGGATCTTAAGCTTCCTTTAAAACCCTTCCGTGTCCCTCCTGTGGCGGTGGAAATCCAGACTTACCGCTGTGGGTGGCTGGCCTGGCCCTCTACCCACTGTCGCATTGCTTCCTTCGGTGCCGACACTGCTTCATTCCGTTCCTGGCCACCCTTCGGGTCTTCTCCCAGGTTGTTCTTCCTCCTGTTCTTGACCTGGCAGCCCCTTCACACTTCCATATCTTCCCTTTTCCGGTTCCCCTACTTTCTGATTCTCAAGTTCTGTGTCTTGTCTGTCTTCTCATGCTGTCCTTGAGGTCACAGACTGTGCCTCACTTTACCTTGGAACACCCAGTGCCCAGGACAGTTCCATAGGAGGTGGTCAATAAGCTCTGGGTTTCTCTGGCATCAAGCCTCCGTCTATAGCAGTGGTTCTCAACCTGTGGGTCGTGACCCCTTTGGGGTTCAAACGACCCTTTCACAGGGGTCGCCTAAGACCATCGGAAAACACACATATAATTACATATTGTTTTTGTGATTAATCACTATGCTTTAGTTATGTTCAATTACTAACAGTGAAAATACATCCTGCATATCAGATATTTACATTACGATTCATAACAGTAGCAAAATTACAGTTATGAAGTAGCAACAAAAATAATTTTATGGTTGGGGGTCACCACAACATGAGGAACTGTATTAAACGGTCGCGGCATTAGGAAGGTTGAGAACCACTGGTCTATAGCATGGCCCTTCCACCCCATTTGGCTCCAGATCTGCTGAAAGGAATATAGACTCTAATGTGACTTACAGAATACCACACTGATGAATTAGCTTGTTAAGTACATACTGATGATTTGTTTACCAATGTGTGTGTTTATGTTAATTTATATATTCATATCTATATTTTTAATTGATTTATGTACATTTATTTATTATTTAATATATTTAAATAAATAGAGATCTATGTTTTGATGCATAGCAATCAAGCACTAGGCACTTGGCATGTGTTGCCTTTGATTCTCACAGGGATTCTGCATGTTGGACATTGATGCCATCATTCTAAAATGGAGAAAACTGGAAATCTATGCCGATAAATAACTTGACTAAGTTCATACAGCCAGTAGATGGAAGTATTGAGCCATATATACATACACCTCAATGCTTTCTGTCTGCATATAGGCTCACACATCTGTCTGTCTACCCAGTATTAGAAATATTAGGCTTTTAATGGGTTTTAAACCACATTGTACTTAATGTAATTTATTTTAGTTTAATTATCCACTCATGATAAATACGTAGGCAGCACATTTTTTGTAGCTTTGACAAGGGAAAAATGTGCACGATAAAACAGGGTCTGAACTCTTTAATATATATGGAAATAGTTTTGCTAGTGACTGACATCAACACATTAGAGAATAGACAGTGTCTGGCTAACTATATGTCATGCATAGAGATTGTTTCCATTAACTCTTTCTCTTTTGGTGGAATAGCATGCTATTTAAAAATTTCAGCCTATATGGCTATGTTTATGTTTCTTAATTTCTGGTCACCTTTAATCTTAATATATGCATGTTTGATTATCATTATGTGAAGTTCTACTAAATATAAATTGCTAAAAGGGAATCAAGGGTAAATCATCAAATAATTATAACCACTGTTCATTAGGATTTTACTGTGTAGCCATCTCTTTAATCCTTATAGCAAAGTAGGTTTTCTATGCCCTGAGTCATCATACAGGATGAAGGAGCATTCTGGATGTCAGTGGTCCAGCCCCGGGCTTCAGGCTGGGGTGGGTGGAGCCACAACCCATGTGGGCTGCATGCCAGGCATTGGCCAATGTGCCTTTGGTAAGCATATTCCAAGATGGCCTTTGTTTGTAAAATAAATTATGATAGATTTTGATTGTAGTATGATTTTTGTTGAGTTGGAAACTGGAATTCATTTTTGTCATTATTATACATTCTCATCAAAATAGACAAATACATCTTTATCAAGAGCCTAACAGTGACCTGGTCAATCATTTCTCGGCCGGAAATTGTTCAAGCATGTCTATGTAAAATATACCTTGTCATCCTATCATCAAATTTGTTCAGGATGGCTTGAAGAGCTATTAGGGATTCTCTGTGGAAAGAGAACACTGTGGGCCAATCTTCTTGACTTGACTTTGTATCCTTCTTAGATGAGAAGTCTGAATGAGATTGTTCAGTAGACTGGATGATGGACATGAATCTTTCCAGCAAGCTGCACCTGGTGCACCTCCAGGCTGATTCAGTAGGCACTGGAATGGAAAGAATATAGAATGGAAGGTTGCATTTGGATGTTTAGGATCTGGTGGTTTTATGTGGTTTAGATCTTCTTTAAAATGGCAATGTTTTTGTTTTTCCTGTGTTCACTTATATTGTGGGTCTCCTGTCAGTGTTCATTTTGATTTGGCCACTCTAATATAATTCAAGGTATAAAATCAAAGTTCTAACATCACAAAACATGAGTCTTCCTATAACGTGACATATTTTGTAGGATACTGTAATCCATAACTCAGTGTTTTACAAATGTGAGATAAAATAGCTCCATGCATATATTTATAATAAACTGACATGTACTTCTGTTAGGTTTTATTTTGAATTAGCAACACATCTCCTGTTCCTTTGTAGCTCTAATATTAATAATAATGAATTAAGGGCCCCTCAGATCTGTCCTTCATACACTCACATTCATTGTAGATAATCAGGCAGTGCCTGATTTGTGACTTGTTTAGTTCACTCAGGAGTGACAGATACTGGCTGGTGGTGAATTGCATTTTAACCAGAGACAGAACTTGAATAATGCAAAGGAAACAATATGCATCTTTTTTTCCAGCCTGATGAGACTCAAACGTGTCCTACCTCCAGATTTATAACTATAAATGCAAGAGATATTTGGCTGCCTGTTTAACAATTATTCCTGCTTTCTTACTGTCTTTGGAAAAGAAACAGGATGCAGGCTGAGTTTCAAAAGGCTCTGCTTTCCAAGAAGTGGATGGAGCTTTCTGACTTGGCAGCAGGTCACTCAATCAGGGACCCATCAGCATCCTGAAGGACCAGTGAAGGGTGGTAGGGTGTGTGTCCAAAGGCAGCTTAACTCCTAAAATGACTCTATAATGTTTGGTGAACTAAACAGCATACACTACAGACTAAGCACACATTCTTCCCTGTTTTCTCAGCAGGAAATTGTTTGAGCATGTCTATGTAAAATATACCTTGTCATCCTATCATCAAATTGGGTCAGGGTGGCTTGAAGAGCTATTAGGGATTCTCTGTGGAAAGAGGACACTGTGGGCCAATCTTCTTGACTTGACTTTGTATCCTTCTTACATGAGAAATCTGAATGAGATTGTTCAGTGGACTGGACGATGGACATGGATCTTCCCAACCAGATTCTTGTTTTATAAGCCCTTGCTTGGATTCTTGGCTCTGTCTTCCTGCTTTTTCTTCTTTCTGTGTCATTCCTGATGTCTCTGATAGTTGCCGGTTCAAGTTTCCTCTGGGCATCTGTCTTCCCCTCTAGTAGGTTCTGAAACCCTCCTCCTCATCATCCTGAGTACACCTGCTCACCGCTTGGCTTCTAAAGCATTATTCAAAATTTCCATCCTCTCCTTGAATGTTGTTAACGTAATTGTTTATTCTGGTGCTGCCCATTACGTTTTCCAGTGCAGTGTAAAGATAAGTGTAAAGGTTATGTGGTCAGACTATCTGGATTCAGAGCATAACTGCCAGCACTGCCCCACATGGCTAGGCGTGTGAACGTGGACAGATTATTAAACCTCTGGGCTTTAGTGTCTTCATCTATGACACAGGAAAAATGACCCACATCTACCTCTGTGATTCCTGTGAGTTTAATTAGCATATGAATGTGTAGCACTGAGTACAGAACTGGCAGAGCTGCACCAGCTCTCTACAGATATTCTTAAATTATAGACCAACCTCCACCTGGAAGAATCATGACAGGTCTTTTTACCTTTGCAGCTTCTCATTTCCCTCCTCGAGACTTCCTACATGCCAGAGATACTTACTATGTGGTTTTCACACTATTTGTCCCCAAGTTAGTAGCAGAAGTGGTTGGGAGGGTGTTTGATAAAGGCTGTGTCTCTGCTCACACCTCATCCACATGTGCTGCTGACTGTAACCTGTCTAGCCCTGGACCTTCTTTCTTTGTTTTATGTTTTTAAGGTTTATTGTTGTTGTTTTTGTTGTTGTTATTCATGATGATGATGGATTTTTGTTTGTTTTCATAATGATCAAATCGTAGCTTAGGTGTAGGAGCCTGGGTGCAGGACCTATTCTGAAATTATTCAGCCTTCTCTTTAGAATTAGACATATAAGTGTATATTTTCTTTATAAACCAAATGTAAGTTGTAAATGTTCTATATCTTGGCTTTTGGGGTCTGGTTTGAAGTAATTCTCTTTTGGAGCATGATTGTGAACACAGATTCAAAAATTTCCCCAATATTTTGCTTTATATTCCAAAAAACACAAGCCAGAGATGTGTAGCCTCCAGGATATAAAAGCGTGCTGTAACAGTAAATATATTTAACTCCATCTCATACATCTTAATGCAGCCCAGGGTGGTGCTGTGTTGTTGTTTGTTTTTTTAAATATCTACTTCAGGTTAAAGCAACAGTGATCTATTAGTATGTTTAGCGGTTTATAAATTAAAATCATTTGTTATCAGATTCTCTTTGTATTACTTGGTATTCTTAAATGACTTAAGAACAAGATAATGGACTGAAGGAAAACTGCATAAACAACTTAGAATATTTGTTACATTTTTACAATGTAAAGTTGAGTTAAATTGAAATATTTTACAAGGACATTCAATGGATGCCTTGATTGAAAACTAGCAACAGTTTTTCTGGACAGAATAGTAGAGCTCCTCTCAATGGCACCTTCTTGTCAGTCTCTGAATCAAGGTCTACATTTTAGACCTGAGGTGAGCTGTTGTGTGTCTAAGTCTTAACATGAATGGGTCACGTTGTAGCTGAATAGAGTTTTAGTTGTCCTGACAATTACATGTCTGTTGGTGCAAGCTGATTGAATCTGGCAAGGTCCAAGGCTTACTGATGTATCCGCCCAAATGAATTATCCCTGAAATATATTCTTGTGGATGGTAGTTGTGTGTATCTTTCCATTAATTTTGAACACCAGAGGTTATTGCTGTATTATTCTAATGGCATCATAAAATTCAAGCATTTGCTGATTAAATGAAAAACTCTTAGCAATAGAGAAAAGAATAAGAACCAAACATGTTTATTAGAGTTTTTGAAGATGATTATTAGGGCATATCTGTGTCTGAAAGGGTATCATTTGTATTATTGATGGGCTTAAACAGAGAGTTATAAAGACAACACTTTCAATACTATATGTAAAATTCAGAAGACGATCTATATAATTTCTAAATTCCTCATGAGCTCAATGATTAAGTAAAGGTTTTATCATACTTCTGTCACTTTTGAATCCCTATTTTTAAGGTAATTATTAGACCAAAAAGGTACAGGTCAATAACTCTGTCTCAATAACTCTGCCTTTCTCTAAATGGATTCTCCAGCAACCCTAGAAAAAGAAAATAGAGGTTAATCCTCAAAGTTATGTGGTTACCATAGTAATAGGAATTGCTAAAGCTAATTCAGGACATTAACCTTACAATTGCAGTTTTTGTTTCTGTTTTCACAAATGAAAAACATTTTTACAGTCCTTACTAAAAGCACATAAATTATGTTAGTCATATATTTGTATATTAGTAAAATCAAATAATTTTGTTGTCTTACTACACAAACATGATACTAGACTTCTGTACAGGTTGGGACAAAAGTAGGTTTACAGTTTATATAAAAAATAATACAATAACTAATAAATAATAATACAAGAATAAACTTCGTTTTGCATAGCACAAATATAAACCTACTTTTGCCCTACCTGTATTCTGAATCACATTTCATTTTTTAAATTTTATTTTCTCTCTTTCTGAAGGTTATGTAAGATTATATAATCTCATATTATATATAAATAGAGTTATAGGTATTGCTCTAAAGTATACTGTGTATCTCTGTTGCCCATACTAAGGATGCTTACCTGCAGAATTATTATGGTAATTTCTTCCATTGATAACTTGTGCAGAGTTCTGCCCAGTAGCTCAGATCATGAAGATGCTCCCAAGTCGTCCCATTCATCCTATAAGATGTCTACACAAAACCAAGTCTCCTTGGAAGAAATAACAAACAGCGAAGACATAAAAAAATACCATATGGATGTTAAGACTTCTTCTTTCCTGTTGTTTCCAGAGCCAAACTTCGTGTCGTCGTATGACATTGGGAATTTCACCTACTTCTTTTTCCGAGAAAACGCTGTGGAGCACGACTGTGGGAAAACCGTGTTCTCCAGAGCTGCCCGGGTCTGCAAGAACGACATCGGGGGGCGGTTCCTGCTGGAAGACACCTGGACCACGTTCATGAAGGCCCGCCTGAACTGCTCCCGCCCTGGGGAGGTCCCTTTCTACTACAATGAGCTGCAGAGCACGTTCTTCCTGCCCGAGCTGGATTTGATCTACGGCATCTTTACCACCAATGTGTACGTAACTGGGAATAATTGCTTTTCCTGCTCTTCTACTCATTCTGAATGAGTCTATTGTTTTTTGTTTTTTTTTTTACCTTTGTGGTTTAAAAGTGGCTTTAAAATGAAGCCGTTTTTATTTTACTGGGCTAACAGTTAAAAAAATTTTTTGATTATGAATTAGACGTTATGCTGAGATCTGTGATTTCTGAGACTGGTATTAGGAAAATAAAACTAATCAAAAGGTTTTGATCTATTCTTATTGGAATAGTAGCATAAAAAATATTTCTACTATAAAACTTTACTTCCTGATTTACTAGAGTGTTCTTGTTATTTTCTGAAATGCTGTTATGTATTAGATGTGTTTTTATTTGTATATGCAAGTTATGCATCTGTGCATAATGAAAGCACAATTGTCTGGGAAATCTAATCTTTGAGTTAATGTAACTCTTGACTAAACCACTGCTCATACATGAAATACACATTCTCACTTTCCCAGAGTTGCATTTTAAGCCATTGTTCTAGAAGATGGCTATTGTAGGCAGGCATTTTTATAATGATGGTTATGCTTTAAAATTTTTTTTAAAAAAAAAGAATAGCATTTTTTCCTTTTGTGGGCAGATACTCTTAACTTCAGAACTGACAATATTTGTACTAGATAAAGTGTATGTAGTTTTCTGTTTTCCATTCACTCTAATCTGATGGACTGTAGCATGACCCCACACTCATTTTGCATTCTTAGCTGATCTGCTGTGATAAAACTTAACAAGATCACACCCAGCTCCAGGAATCACAGGTCACGTTGCCACTAGCCTCCACTTTTCTCAATATTGCTGGTGATGATGATGATGATGATTCTGCAGTGTGGGTTCTGGTTTGGATCACCTTTGAAATCATTGAACTGTTAACCTCACAGTTTGGACAAAAGCCCAATATTTGTATCCAAAATACAGGAGCTGATTCAGGATGGGCTGAAAGTGCTGATAAATGGGGTGGGACGACCAGCCATCCCGGTTTGTCTGGGATTTTGTCCTGGTTTGGACTTGGGGATAGCCCTGCATCCCGGGAAACCTCTCAGTTCTGGGTGACATCTGCTGAGCTTCTAAGTCTTTACTTTCTCATCTCTTCTGCATCTGAAGCCTGCTCATAAATTGCATTTTTAAGTATATTTCATTGGTTATGCTATTATAGTTGTCCCAATTTTTTTTTCACTTTGTCCCCTTCCATCTGGTACCCACTTTCCCTCTAGCAATCCCCTGCCTTAGTTCACATCCATGGGTCATGCATATAAGTTTTTTGGCTCCTGCATTTCCTTTACTCTTTTTATCATCCCCCTGTCTATTTTGTACCTTCCAATTTTGCTTCTTAATCTCCGTGATCTTCCCTGTTGATAACCCTACAAATGATCTCCATATCGATGATTCTGCTCCTGTTCTAGTTGTTTGCTTAGTTTGTTTTTGTTTTTTAGATTCTGTTGTTGATAGTTGTGAATTTGTTGCCATTTTACTGTTAATAGTTTTGATCTTCTTCTTTTTCTTAAATAAGTCCCTTTAACATTTTATATAATAAGGACTTGGTGGTGATGAACTCCTTTAACTTTGCATTGTCTGGGAAGCAGTTTATCTGCCCTTCCATTCTAAATGATAACTTTGCTGGATTAGATTTCTGAAGAGTCACTTTATCTGTGTCTTACTTCCCTGCTGATCTTTCCCTTCTGCTCTTTCTACTGCTGAGCTGAAGCGGTAACATTCACTTGATAATAACATTTACTCCACGAAGAGTCTTGTTTCTGACATGAAGATAGAAAAATAAGAACAACCACCCACTCCACCTGACCATCTTTACTGTAAATCTGGTTTTCAACCCAGAGGTTATTTTCCCTCTGTGATAAGTTTCTTCTAAAAAATCAATTTATAGTTTCTGAAGTTGATTTGCTTTCCAAAAACTTTTAAAAGAAACAGTATGGACTGCCCAAAATGAATGTTCAGTTGTTCAGTTGACATCAATTTTATACACAATGGGAATTTGGCTTCGTTAGCTGTTCATTCCCCTGGCTCTGGGCTAAAATGAACAATTTAAAAAGTTATGTAAGTACTGTGCCGGGGCCATTCCAAGATGGTGAATGCTCCATTTAGACACCAGCAAAAATAAGTTTGAGACTATTCCAGACTATTTGTAAACACCCATCATGTTGGAAATCACCCAGTATATAGCATCTATACTAGCAGAGGCAGAATTTCTAGATCTTTCCTTTCTCTATTGAATACTTATTCTCACTGGGTTCTGGGAACCACATTCCAATATATGCATCTCTAATCCTACAGTGTGTCCAACTTGTTCTCCCGTTTGTGTCTCAGCCTTGACCTTTCCCTCTCAACTAATGACCATATTCTTGATAAGACCTGCTGCAAACGGAAACAAAATGATGATCAGAGGTAGTCAGTTATTTCCTGTTTCTGAATTTGATGCTTGTGAAATGCTGGGGCTAATTTTTCTGGTGCTTTTGCTCATAGTATAATTTTAGTTAGAGTCTGTATATTTGTCAAGGTCTCCTAACACGAGGAAGTAGGAGGAGAGGTCACTGTTCTAAGTCCCTCTGTCCCTGTGGCTGTGTGGTTTTCTTAATCCCGTGGCGTGAGTTGGGCCGCAGGAGATGGGATATTATCGCAGTGGAGTTTCTGAAGGCTTTACTTTTGTTTCCTGGGACATCTAAGAATGGTGGCTTACAAATAGGGAATGTTAGGGGTAGGGGTGGGGAGCCATGAAGATTTCTATATTTTTTCCCTGCTTAGGTGTTGAAGAACTAGGATGAACATCTCTCCTTTTCTTTGTGTGACTTTCAGCAGACTAAGGAAGCAAACTTTATGTTCCACTATTATGGGGCTCACCTCTCTCCACTTTCACCCACCTGGACTCTGAACAAGTTAAGGAGTAAAACTTAGCATTAAATGAAGGACTCAGCATGATCATGATTATTGAGGGAAGCCAGGTTACAATAAGGGTTGATGGTCTGTTTACCAAATGGATTTATGAGTACTGATCCCAACTTCAAGGAGCTCATTCACAAGGTCATAATAGTCTAGATCTGGGCTGGCCTCACCTGTCTGCAGGGACGGGGAGGCAAAGGTGTGTATGTAATTTTGGAAGGCAAGCCTACCCCAGGGAGATCGGGAGGAAGGACCACAATTGGAGTCGTATGTGCCTTTGCTCCCTGCCCCTACCTCACTGAAAGTAAAAGGGCAGAGGGAAGGTAGAAGGTGAATGTGTGTGTGTGTGTGTGTGTGTGTGTGTGTGTGTGTGTGTGTGTTTGCTGTACCAGTGCTGCTCTGCTCATCAGGAAGGTCGAGAAGAAGTGTCCTGCATCAACTATCACAGATGTCCAGACTGGCTGCTACTGGGGCACCCAGGAAGACTCTGGGCTGACCCCAGATATGTGCCCAACCCTTTTCTGAGTGACTGAATGCAGTGAGCTGAGAAATGAGGTACCAGCAGGAAGGGGAGGGAGCACAACAATGGGGTCATGGGCAGGAACTCTGGGACGCTGTGCAAAGCAGGTGCAAGTCCTGCTTTACTTTCCCTCAGCCTGTGACTTGGATTAGGTGACCACCCTGTGCCTTTGTCTGTTTGTCCGTGTACTTATTCTGGTCTCAGTGTCTGTAGGGTCCCCATGAGAAATGATGTAACCCTTATTAAGTACATGGCAGAGTGCTCAAGGGGATATTATTATTATTATTACCACTCTTCTTTGACCAAGGTGGCCTCACTGGTCCCTGCTGTGCACGCTGCTGTTCTTGCTCTAACATAGTCAGTTTTTTGTTCTTCCTAAAGTCTAGTCACATGTTCAGAGGCTCATTCTTCCTTGAGTTTTTTTTGACTTGTCATTTTCTTCTTTTCTGAGGGAAAAGTAAGAAAGAGTAACAACAGCCCTATGTATAGGTTCACATTTAGTATCTATCACTTTTTTCCCCAGCAGTGGGAATTGGCCTGCTTCCTGCCACTCTCTCCTCTGTGCTGGAGCTTCCAGAAGAAACATGCATCCCTGCCCTCAAGGCTCCTACTTTCCCACGGGGTTGTTTTAATACTGCTTACACAGAGATCTCACAAAGAATCCAAAATCCTGGCCTTTGGAGCAGGACTGCCAGAGGTTCAAGTCCAACTGCCTCATTTAGCAGCTGGGTGACTTTGGGCAGGTGTGGCCACCTAACTGTGCCGTTTTTACTTACCAGTGACTGTCCCTTACCTTAGAACAATTAAGTTAATTGAAATTTGTAAAGCCTCTAGAATGGTGTCTAGCAACTAGTCTGTGTTTGTCAAAATAAATAAAGAGTAAGGCAGATATATCTGTTTTGGAGTTCCTATAAGATTTCTTTTGATAAAGGGGGTAAAAACTGATAAATCAATTTATATTGGCAATGCAATTAACAGGAAAATTTAAAACCAAAGCTAAGCTCAAAACACAGATTTATTTAACTAAAAAATATTTTGCTGTTTCTGCACTTAGTAGAAGGTCACTGCACTTCTGAGAGGCCTGCATTTACACGTCTCTGCAGAGCTTGAATTCTTAATTATGGCTTCAAGATGTCAGCATGTTCTCAAATTTCTCTCTCACCCTTAAAATATATGTACATGAAGGGTGTCTCTGACACCTTTTGTGCAAAATGCTTTTAGTTGATTATTTTTTAAAGGTTTACAAATAAACACAAATATCTGGGGATTATTAAAAAAGCAGTAGCTAGCCCCAGTGCCTGCTAAAGTAACGAGATATGTGGGGTAAGGGGGTCATCCTGACTAATGAGAGGTGCCAGCTCCAGAATTTGAAATACATAACATAGGGCTCTTCAAAATCCTTTGTCACTCCGGTTGTGGCTGAGTGAATTAATCCCGCCGGCAGGATTACAAGTGTCATCATTGCTAAATAGTCTTGTTTCTGTACTGAAGTGTTGGTTCTTCCACAAAGACATCACAGGGGAGCACCATTCACAGCTGCGACTTCTTCCTCGGGTTGTTCATGAGGCTGAGACCTTGAGGTTCTCTAGAAGGTGCTCCCACTGGGTGGCGTCCACGGGTCGCAGGGAAGAGAGTGGTGTCTGCAGGGCTTTCTGACCTTCCTTCTTTCTCTTCTTGGCCCCCAGGAACAGCATCGCCGCATCAGCCGTGTGCGTCTTCAACCTGAGCGCCATCTCGCAGGCCTTTAATGGGCCCTTCAAGTACCAGGAGAACTCACGCTCTGCCTGGCTGCCGTATCCCAACCCCAACCCCAACTTCCAGGTAATGTGAGGGGGCATTAGGGCACTCACCTGGTCATCCCCCTCAAAAGCACGCGGATGCCTTCTGGGAGCAGCTGGGGCTATTTAACCCCCGGTGGCTGCACAGGCATCACTGGGCTCCCCAAGCCCCATGTGGACAGTCCCACGCTGGGCTTGGCTCATGAGAATAGACTGAGCCTTTTGTCAGCCGAGGGCCCAGGACCAAAAAGGGCCTTTTGTCCTCTGTGATGCCTCAGGCTGGCCTGGAAAAGGCTAGCGTAAGGCAGCAGGTTGGGAAACCACACTCCAATTAGCGCTAATGATGGTCGACTCTGTCCTTAGTAGCTCTGATCCCTAATGAATGATGCTCTGATGAATGAGCTCCCAGGCACAGCAGTGGAAATGCGCCAACAGCATTGGAGCGCTGGTTGGTGAATGGGGCGAGATTTCCTTCTGGGGTAAATGGGATGGCATGAGGCAGCTGCGGGGAAAGGAGCCAGTTGGCGGGCATTCATTCATAAATCTCAAAAAGATAGGCTGTTCCACCAATGAGAGGCCCTGTACATCATTTATTCCCATCTCCCGATGTGCAGAGGTAGCTGACACCCAAAGAGATGAAGCGATTTACTCTTGGTTGGTTGGTCAGCAGGTATATGAGTTTGCTGGGCTGCCATTGCAAAATGCCACAGACTGGATGGCTTGAACAAAAGAAACTGATTTTCTCACAGTTTGGAGGCTGGGAGTCTTATGATCAAGGTTCTGGCTGATTCTGTTTCTGGTGAGAGCAACTTCCCTAGCCTGTAGCAGTCAGTCGCCTTCCAGCTGTGTTCTCCAGTGGCTTTTCCTCAGTGCCCTGGAGAGACACTGTATTGCACCTGTAGACACACTGAAACTTAAGGGATCAGGGCCCTGCCCTTATTACCTCATTTAACCTGAATTACCTCCTTAGAGGCTCCATCTCCAAATGCAGCCACACCAGGGGATAGGCTTCAGCATAAGAATTAGCAGGAGACACAGACATTCAGTTCATAATAGCAGGCTTCCTTTGAGGGCCACTCTTCTGACAAAAACCATCAGAAGTTCATCATCATCCTCATGGGTGTATGTTTAGTGTTACCCAGTTCCAGACAGAGCTCAGAACTTCACTGCATCATGTCACATGCTGGCAGCAGCGCTCTGATCCCTAACGACTCCTCTAGGGCAGATGGTCCCGCCAAGGACACTGGCATTGAATCACGGAGCTGGGATCCAACGCTGGGCCTCAGCTGCAACATCCCAGCCACTTCCCACTAAAGGACCATTAGTTGCCCTAATTAATCAGTGCCCGACCAGGGTCCCCTATCCACGCCTCAGAATTCTGGTTGGTTTGTCACTCCAACACATACAGACTTTGGCTTTGAGAAAACTAAACTAAGGGTATGGAAAAGTTCAATTGCTTTATACTTTGCTTGGACTTCAGCAGGGACTGTTCAATTCTTTTTGTAAGTTTTTTTGTTTACGCTATTACAGCTATTCCAATGTTTCCCCCCTGGCCCCCCTCCCCCAGCTTCCCCTTCCCACAGTCAATTCCCACACCCTTGTTCAGGTCCATGGGTGATGAAAGGGGGCAGAAGAAAGGGGACGATTCAATTCTAATTGATTTGAAATGTTTTTTTTTTTTTTTTATTTTAAAAAAAGAATGGGATCGAGAATAAGAAGGGTGGTTTACATATCCTTTCACCATTTACTGCTTTACTTGGACAAATTATGTAGCATCTTCCATCTCATAGTTTCACCGATAAAACGAGGAAGAAGAGATACAAATGCCCAGGCATGTATATTTTAGAAGCAAATTTTGATAATATCAACTAATGTGCATTGTTTATTCTAAAATGTACATGATGAAGATGACTCCCAGGGACCATTTATTGGGTGCCTCTGGGTGTCACATGTTATAAGTACTTTATAACCTTTGTCTGCTTTTCTCCTCTCAGCAACTCTGTAAGGTGGGCATCTGTATCTACACTTCGTTAAGTCAGGAAACTGAGGGATCAGATTCACATTTATTACCCCAGCCTTGCTGATGAGAAAGTTCAGTACTCGACAGAGGAATTTCTATTGTATAATAGGTGAGGTGAGCTAACAGTTTAGTGGGGACAAAACATGCATTAGTCACTTTTCCTGATGACTTACATGGTTTAAGTAATTATTAACTGAACACTGACTCTTGGCCTTTCGGTTGAGTTTCTGTATCTAAATGCCAGCCACGGCCAAATGAAGTTCCTTTGTAAAATCCTGAAGGTGAAATATACCGTTCTGTTTACACAAGTGCGTTGTAAAATCCTGAAGGTTAAAAGTTTTTAACAAAGATACCTACTATATTTATGGTGTACTTTTAATTCTTGATGCTACAGTTGCAAAAGCCTTCCCAAAGAACAGTGACTTACAAACTTTTTGTTGTCTTACTGCCTCCTAGCAGTGGGTATATTTAGCTCCTTTTTCTGGATATATTTGTAGCCCACAGCAAATCTGCTCATTTCCTAAGGCCATAGGCATCTGGTTTTATAATGTCAATGTCACACTGAAGAGCTTACTCACATAGATGAGATGGGAGTAGGTCCAATCTACAGTATGATAAATGGAGCTTGTAGACACATAGTTTTGACTTCAGGCAGGAAGCTCTGTTAACTGAGCTTGTCTTCTCTGGGTGGACTTGAAGATTTGCGGGAAACTAAAGTTATACTTTATGGTAGTTCTTTGTACAACTCCTCATACAAATATGTTCCAGGTGTTTTCTTTTGGCTTACCTTATTTGAAACCATGCTAGCTTAGGCATCCTTACTGACATTCCTGGGACCATCTAGGCTGACATAGAGTAGAATAGCTATTCAACTAAAGATCCCTCTACTTGGCATGTGTAAAGGGCCTTATGTTTGCAATAGCCAACAGTGAGAAATGGTTAGTTTTTTGTTTTTAATTCTTTTTTGCCTACCAACATTTGGAATTTTATGCAGCACTTATTTACTAGAAATAGCTATTAATTAGAGGAGCAGAAACATGATTCAAGTTCAGGAAGAAGTATGGGTTAAGAGGACAGTACATAATCTTTCAAGACTTAGTATAGAAATTTCTACTGAAAATGTTAACAAAACTACAGAAACTATCAATTGCACTCTAGAAACCACTGCAGGTGGTGCTGTAAAATCTGTTCTGTTAGAGACTGTCGTCCCCAAAGTCATCCAGACCCACTTACTAACAGATAACGTCATCCAGACTCAGTGGCACAGCTGTGCTTATACAGACTCTGGAATATTCTGTGCAGTTTTAATTACGACCAATCAGAAATGATGGGGCTGACATGGACAATACATCCCTGCATCAATGGCAGCCAAGCCTATGAGGAGGCCGTTGTGGAAGGGCCACATGAAGGGACTTGACCATGTCATCAGGACCCTTTGATACATAATGCATGTTTGCAGCAAGACAGGAGGAAGCTCATCATGAAAACGAGCATCCTCAGCATGAGGTTAGATGATTGTAGGCTTGCCCACTGAGTGCTTGTAAGTTAGATGAGGTTGGATGTGTTGTCCTTGAAACAAAGGAAGGAAAATGCAAGTCTTATATTTAAAAATTAGTAGAATTATTCACCTTAGTACTTTCAGAGGTGTTAGCAAGGCAACCATTGTGGGCTATAAGTCATATGAGGACAATAACTGTATTTTTGTTATTTTTATTGTTTTTTGTTGTGCACAGAGTCCCCAGGGTGTCACACAGACACTGCAGGAGCCCAGTCTGTAAGGCACGACTAGAGGATTTGCAGCTCACTAGAGAACTAGTGGGTTACTTATGTTCCAATAAATATATGCTATAAATTTAAATAGCTTTCAAAATAATTGGAAAAGAATCCTTGGGTGAGATATTCATTATAGGCTGGAAAAAAGAAAACAAGACAGTGTAGAGTGTAGTTCAAAACCAGTTCCTGAATAATGATTTTGTCACCCAACTCCAGTGTGAGGGAGGTTTTCTCATGCCTTTAAGCAATTCTCCAACACCATGTGGGTGTCCTACAATTCAACTCAATTCTGACACTAGGTACCCAGAAATAGCATCAGGTAAGCCCTTCCATCCCCACTTTGGATGACAATCTCAAGTCCAGGTTGTCAATCTTGCTCTGTCCAATACGCCATAGATAGGAGACTCTAACATTCCCCTCCTTGGTTTCTATTAATTTGCTAGAGCAGCTCACGAAACTCAGAGAAACATTGTGCTTACTAGATTGCCAGGAGGAAGAGGTCCATAGGGCAAGGTGTGGGGAAAGGCTGCAGAGCTGCCATGACTTCTCCGAGCACATCACTCTCCCAGCACTTCCACATGTCCACCAGCCCTAAAGCTTTTTGAACCTGGTCTTCTGGGGGTTTTATGGGGGTTTCATTATATAAGTTTAATTGATTAAATCATTGGCCATTGGTGATTATAATCGACCTCTTGCTCCCCTTCCATCCCAGGAGGAGAGTGGGACTGAAAGTCCCAGCCCTCTGATCACAGGGTTGTTTCCTCTGGCAACAAGTTTATAAACTGTCTGAAAGTCATTCATTAACATAACAAAAGACATCTTTATCCAGGTCATCACTTAGGAAATTCCTAGAGTTTTAGAAGCTTGTGTCAGAAACAGGAAGAAGACCAAATATATTTTTCTTACTATAAATCACAATACTAAAAGTCCATGACTTAAATTAGATATAGGGTCCAGTAGTAAAAAATACAAGGTCGGTCATGGGTCCTGCTACTCACCTCCAATTTTTATGAAACACTGTGCATACAAAACCAAACCTGTTCACAAAACCTCACCCAACAGGCAGATGGCTAATTGCTACCTGTACCTTAAGTACTGTCATTGATTTAAGGAAGAGTAAACGTCAAACATAAAGTCCTTCTCAGGACAAGAACCCATCTGGATAGACTTCAGACCAAGTCCAGTAGAGCTGCCTTTCATTTTGTAATGCATTGGTTAACAGGAATGTTCCTGTCCTCCAAGTGTTAACACCACGGATGATAATTATCTAAAATCACCTAGCACAGCCCCCTTGACTCAATAGCAACTACTAGTGTATTCATGCATTCATTCTTTCCGTTGTTTTTTCACTCATTTCCCTCTGGCCACTACAGCTCAAAAGACCATAGAATTGCTGTTCTGCTACAAGATGAATGCATTGACCATTTATTTACTGTGCTAGGTGCATCTCTCGTGCCTTGGCATTTACAAGCACTAGCAATTAATTTACAAATGTTCTCCCTTCGTTATCTCAGTGGGTCTCATAGAGCCCTGTGAAGTGGGCACAGTTTTTCTAGTTACTTTACAGTTTGATGCAGAAGCTGAGAAGCAAGCCTCACCTGAGACCACTTGGCTCCTGGGTAGCCAAGCTGAGTCCTCCACCTGACCGCCTGTGGTCCTACTGCCTGGCATCGGAGGCAAGGATGTGACTTTAAATTAAGCATTGGACCATACTCAAAATCTATTTCATTCCAAGATTCTCTAATTCTATAATCATTTTATGGCATGTAGCATACTTCATCGAGTCCTACAAAAATAACACCTGTTTTCAATGAAGCACTTTCCATTTACACTTTGTACCTCTAACCTGTTATAAAACAAAGTATTAGACACGACATGTTATAAATGGTAGTTTCAGATGGTATGTTTCCATCTGATCAACTTACATGAAGTTCTGCTAATGATCAGCCTTTACTGGTACCAGGGTTTCAAGTTTATGAAATAGACGAGGAAGGTTGGTGGTAATTTTCTGATTCTATACTCTGTCCCAGAAAAGCTTTGCTTGCTTTTCTGTCCCTTTCTATCTCATCCTTGCCAAAAGTCATCCTATATGATACCTCCTGGCCTCTTCACCGCACAGCTCTGAATTTAATTCTCAGCAATTTCTTTTTTATTTTATTTTTTTAACATATTTATTGCCATTTTATTATTCACATTTAAAATCTGATCTTTATAGGCTTTCTTTCTAGAAAGGTAAAAGAATTCAGAAGTGCAAAATGGTAGTTACAGAATAGTTACAGGGATGTAAAGCATAGAGAAGAGAGTCAATATTATTGCAATAACAATGTATGGTGTCAGATGGGTACTAGGTTTATCGTGAGTCATATTCCTTCCATTATAAAATACTCTCTCCACCAAAAAGATCAGGTACACTTAAAATACAATATTATATTATTTCCAGGTATATAACCCAGTGATTAGACATTATATAACTTATGAGTTCTCAGCAATTTCTATATCTTTTTCCCCAGTATATCTCAGATTAATCTTCATATAGTTCCTCAAACTGAAAACTTTCCTTCCTTTCTTCTTCCTTTCATTTCTTCCTTTCCTTTGTTCCTTCACACTTTTCTCTCTCCTTACCATCCTCTTTCCCTCACTTCTTTTATCTCTTTATTTTCTCTCTTTTTGCAAATTCACCATGTTATTTCTCATCTTCCTAGACTCTAAACAATTTTTTTGTTTTGCCCAACTTGGAATATGAGCATAAAACAATAAGGCCAGCACAGTGTTCTTGTAACCCATATGAAAGATATTAGAATAATGTGATGTAATTTTCAGATTAAAATGGCCTAATTCTATCTCCATGAAATCCATATCTTGCTTATAGACCCACTACTCCAATTAAAAAAAAACACTAATACATCTGTGTTATGTATCCGATTGCTGCATTTTCAATTTAGGTGTCTGATTTGTCAGATAGATATAAGACTATGCATTTTAGTCAGAGGGCTCCCAAGTGACTCAGCAGGAGATGCGATTTTATGCATATGCTGTTCAAATCAAAGTTGCAATGACTTCCACTTCATTTATTCTTTTTAACTTCTGATCATCCATTTATGATGAAGTTGGAAGACTCCTCAAATATAAATTCAAGTCTAAAATGAGAGACGCTAAGGGTGGGGACTTCGGGGACAATGGAGAAGCGGGCATGTTTGCACAGTTCAGCTGTTCAGTTTCCTGGGAGGCCAGGCTCAGTGGGTGTCCAGGTGGCTCGTCCAGCAATGGCCTGTTTTCCCTTGCAGTGCGGCACGGTGGACCAGGGAGCGTACGTGAACCTGACAGAAAGGAATCTGCAGGATGCTCAGAAGTTCATACTGATGCATGAGGTGGTGCAGCCAGTGACCACAGTGCCCGCCTTCATGGAGGACAATAGCCGCTTTTCCCACGTGGCAGTTGACCTGGTACAGGGCAGGGACGCCCTCATCCACACCATCTACCTGGCCACAGGTAGGAGCTCTCCCTTATCTTCCCTCCTTATCCTTTGTACTTCTTTTGAGAAATCTTAATTTTTTTCTCATTTTTTTTTCACTATATGGGTCATAGTATTAATTGGAAAAACAATGTTTGATTTCTTAAGTATGGTTCCTTAACTTTCCATAAAATGAGTCTTTTTTGGCAAGTTTTAATTTGGATAATTTAAGACAATGGAATTTGTTAGAGGACATGCCTGAGTGAAATATTATCCCAGAAGTTTCTACCTTCCTGGAGACAGCAGATAACAAGCCAGCTACTAAGGAAAACATGAAAGAGGTGATGCCAAGTTTATGCAGTGGGTGTGAATACAGCCGTGGGTAGCAAGGGCCAGGGAGGCTCCTACAGTTGGCTGGTGGGGGTCAGCTTCTCCCAGGAGGTGACATTTAACCTGAGAGCAGGCTGAGAAGGAAGAGCTGGCCTTGCAGGTGCCAGATGCAGGAGTGGTCACTGTGAGCAGTGTTACCAAGTGGTCAGGTAAGGTCAGGGCAGGGAGGTGACAATCAGGTCCCCAAAGGAGGCTACCCATGCCTCTGAAGATCAGTCTGGGGGAGCACTGGGGAGAAGGGGAAGGAGCAAGGAGGAAGTTAGATGGAAACAGCTACTGTGAGTGAGGCTTCCAGGAACTGTTCAGTGAAGCCTGGTAGAAGATTGATGTGGTAGCCTGAGGTTTAAGAGTTTGCTGTTTTAAGAGAAAACATAGAGTTACCACCCCACAACAGTGTCTGCCTTGCTCACTAGAAAGTATGAAGGAACCATATCTCTTTTTCTGCTGTTTTTATCCTTATTGCCCCTGTGGATGCTTGACATGTGGTAGATTGTGGGATTAATGGACTGGACATTTCCAGAAGTTTTTCTTCATAAATGGCCTGATTGATGCCACAGAGTATGAAATTCTAGGAGGCTGTTGCGTTCTTTAGCAATACCTGGGCGGGGGGTGGCAAACAGGAGATGGGGTGGTCTTGAACAGGCCTGGGCAAGTCAATGCAGAGCATCCCGAGGCCTCAACCTGAGAACTGTGACCTGTTCCACAACCAAGGCCGTTAGAAGTTGATGTTTGCTTCCACTGTGAGCCTCTGATGATTCCCAATGGCACTCTTCTGACAAATGCTTTGTTCAATCTGCCATAACAAAATGCCATAGCCTGGGTGGCTTATACAACAGAAAATCTATTTCTCACAGTTCTGAAGCATGGAAGTCCAAGATCAAGGTGCCAGCCAATTTGTTTCCTGGTAAGAGCTCTCTTCCTGGTTCATAAATGACCATCTTCTTGCTGTGTCCCCTCATGGTGGAGACAGAGATTACCTCTCATGTCTCTTCTTATAAGGGCACTAATCCTGTTCATGAGGGCTCCACCTCGTGACCTAATTACCTCTCAAAAGCCCCATATCCAAATAGTATTGCTTTGAAAACTAGAGCTTCAACATGAATTTTCGGAAGACACACACATTTACTCCGTAGCATTCAGCAACTTGGTCTACCACTATTTAAAATGTTCCCACAGGAATGAAATATAGGAGTGGGAAAAAAGTAGGATTACAATTGTGAATACACAAAATAGTTTGTTTTTGCATTATTATTTATTCTTGTATTATATATTTTTCCATATGAACAACTGTACCTACTTTTGTCTACCCCTGTATGTGAGGACTTTTATTATAAATGATATGTTTGAACAGAGCCAAAATCAAATCAAAGTAGACCAGAGTAGATAAAATATAGATCTGAGGTGAAATTATAGTAATATCCATGGCTTTTTAAACAGTATAATCTTCAAGAAGCTTGCTTGCCCAAATCTGTTTGAAAGGATCTCTTCCTGCCACACTGTAGCCAGGGAATTCACTCAGGCTGCTGTAGTTGTGCCATTCCAGGCTGTCTGATCCTGTCTCCAGGTTTGTAGTTGTGATTCTATAAAAATATACCATGTGTCATTCAGCAATGATGTCTTATAGATATTCACTTAAAATATATATTTTTTAATTTTCGAGAGAGGGGAAGGGAGGGAGAAAAAAAGGGTGAGAAACATTGATGTGAGAGAGAAACAGTTGGGTGCCTTCTGTACATGCCCTGGGAACCAACCCTGCAATCCAGGCATGTGCCTCAACTGAGGATTGACAGTGACCCTTGGGTTCACAGGATGATGCCCAACCAACTAAGCCACACCCACCAAGGCCAGAGATTTACTTTTTTGCATTATAGGCTTTATTTTTTTGCTATTTTATTCTACTGCCTATTTCCAAATTGAATCGTGGTATATACATGAAGATGTTGCTGACTCAAGTCACAGGTGGGCTATAGATAATTTCTGCAATTTCCATGTCTCACTAGTCAGTGTGTTGATTAATTTTAAGGAGAAGAGGCATTTGCAGTGGGAGAAGGTCCCTTCCAGCAGGTGAACGACCATGGATACATGGGTCCTAAAGAGAGTCCTGCTCTAAACCACATGCAGGGACTCAGGGCAGACACAGAGATCTACTGGTGGCTAAATATGCAGATGGTATTTATGTTTGTTTAGACTAGCTTGGTAATTCTAACTTCAGGACCTCTATAAATTACAAATGTTATGTCTCAACCAGGTTCTGAATCTTCTCATTATTTCTGATGCACTGATTAGTACATTAGAAGCAGAGTTCTTCTTTAGCAAGTTTTAAATCAGAATAAAATTTAGTTATAAAGAACCTAACTTTTAATGATTCAGCATATAAATTTCTTCTTTATTTCCAAGGCATTGGGATATATAAATGGAGTATTTAAAAGAATATCTGAAAATTCCAGTCTGTTTTAACTAAACCTGCTAAGAGCTACACTAGGGGCTCCCAAAGATTAGAGATTTTCATTTTTAAAATTCAAAAGGCTGGTATTTACATGGTCTTTCATTTATATCTTGCACCAGTAAAGTTAAATCAAAGCACACCAAGTACAGCAGGTCCTGGAATAATGTCATTTGATTCAAGTTTGTTTCATTATAATGTTGATGAGAAAAACATTTGATTCCTAGCCAGGGCCACTGACTGTGTGGAGTTGGTCCATTCTGCCCAGGTATCTGTGGGTTTTCTCTAGATGCTCCAGTTTTTTCCCACATCCCAAAGGTGAATGCATGAGGTGAACTGGCTTTTCTCAGTTGCCTCAGTCAGAGTGAGTGTAGGTGTTTGTGAGTGGCCCTGTGATGGAAGGGTGTCCTGTCCAGGGTGGGTCCTTCCTGTGTCCCGAGCTAATGAAACAGGCTTCAGCCCCACATGGTCCTGAGCTAGAATCAACAGATTAGAAAATAATGATTTTACTTATTTTATTAATCTTTCATAAATGTATGTACAGCTCACATTTATTTGAATGTTTAATATTAGAAATGTTTGGGTCTCTGGTTAGAAGTTTAGTGATGTTTTTGTGACCAGGAATATGCCATAGGAACTTAACTCTTGTTTGTACCGGATACCCTAGGGTGAAACTGGTTTTGTTAAGTTGTTTCACTTCAAGTCTCAGTTTTCAAGAACCTGTTATGGACTTTGACTGCTGTATAATCATCTTATTTGATATTGAATGATAAACAGCTCAAAAGGCTGGGGTCCTCATAGTCAAACTGTACATGTTGTCCTTATCCAGGAACTGATAAGTGCTCATCTGATAGGCCTTGAGTGTGACATTGACAACAGTGAATGTCAAGCTAGAGTACTTCCTTATTTGGTAATAAAATCAGTTTATTATTTTGATTTGGGAATCCAGATTTGGTGATAAGTTTATTTTCTCCCATATTGATTTTATTTGAATAAACACAAATTGGAGGAAACCTGCCAATGTTCATTTGAAAATTGGTTTATTCTATATGTGAGTATTATATGAAAGTCGACGTGAAATAGACCTACGTTAACAGTGTAGTTCCTGGTGTTTCCCGCAGCATGAATGGGTTTTCCTGCTGCTCAACCCCCCCCCCCCCCCCCCCCGCCACCACATCAAACAGCTTTTTCCAGACATGTTCTGGGTCTGTTGCTTGCTAGTCCTGTCTCTCTGTCTCTCTTATGGGAAATCCAGCCAGGGCTAAGCACATTATCTGGGTCATTATCTGTGCTGACATTTTATGTTATTTATTTGAAGGTCTTCTTGGACCAGAAAGCAAAATGACAAATGGTAACTCCTTTAGAATATTTATGGCTGGGGTTCTCTTAAGTGACCAAATCTCATCCAAATAGCTGCTCAGTCCCTCTCTACAAAGACAAAATTACAGTGACATTGACCATTCATGCATTCTGGGAATCTTCTTCCTTGTTTTGCAAAACACTATCTTTTTGCCACTTTTACCTCTGTGATGTTTCTTTGCTGGCTCCGTGTATTCTGCCTGCCCTTCCATGTGGCTGTTGCTCTGGCTTTGCCCATTGGTAACGTTCTTCTAATTTTATGTTGCCTCCCTAGAAATATCATTAAGCCTAAGGATTTCTTTTAGGATGAAATATATTACTTTGGTTTTCACTTTGCCTCAATTCCAGCATGCCTATAATTGAATCTGTATCTTTTTTGCACAACTCTGATGCTTCCCTGTTGGTCTGTCTTGCTCCTGTTTAGGCACCGCATCCTGTAGATTCAAGCCCTCTGTCACTTGTGCTGACCACTTGTTTTATTTTTCTATAACTATTTATTCCCTTTATTAAAACTCTCATTATTTCTAGAGTACTATTTTAGATCTGTGTTTGTTCACCTTGAGTATGGATAAAACTCACCTGGAGGGCATGTGAAAATACCGGTTCCCAAGCCCAGCCTCATGAGATTTTGGTTCGGTGCAGAGTTGTTATTTCTAAAAGGTTCCCAGGTGAACATCACACTGGGCAGTTCTGGACCATACTCAAGTAGTGCTGTTCAGGAGGAAATAATGATATTCTTGACCTAGAATCTCTCTCGAATGGATGCACTTCGCTGCTCTCTGTGGTTAGACACTGACATCATCATGATGCAGATACAGAATCTGTTATCAGCATGAGCCTAACAAACATGTTTGCTCTTCTTTTTGGTAGTTGCTGGTGTGATTTGCTAACTCGTTGGCAAAAGAGCTGTGACTTGATTTGAAAGCAAATGTTTTAAGATGCAGCAAGCTCATTCAGAATGATTAAAATATATCAGGCTAAAAACAACAGTCATACATTATCTGTAATAGAAGTTGGTAGTCTGGGCAGGACGAGGCAAAGCTCCAGGAATGATTTCCCTGAAAATCAAGGAAGATGTAAATCTACAAATTTCAAAGCATGCCACGTTTCAACAATATTGGTTCATAATAAATGAGCACTAGATGTGGCCAGGTTAACTTTTTAATTTGCAAGGATAAAGAAAGAATTATTTAGGCATTCAGGAGACAACAAATTATTTAGGTATACAGGAAGAAAATATGCCAACAAATGGGAAAAATTTAGATGGTCCCTGAATACTGTTCAGCTGCATAAATCTGTGAAGCATAGTCTAAAATATTATGAGAAAAACAATGTGAATTAACAATATTACACTCAACCAGAAATAAAGAAAGCAGGCAGATATCCTTCAAAATGAAAATCTCAGGCACTGGAATACTACGGATCTCTTTTACAAATATAAAACAAGACTGATTGCTGGCTAGATTCAGCCAAACAAATGACGGAGAAGCTTTGGGAAATGAAGAGGAAGAAAAAGTGAAACACTTAATACCAGATTTCAAGTAAAACTATGTGTATATGAATTGGAGGAAAAGTAAGTGTTATTCAAGAGTTTTATTCTAGACTTATCTTTCCTTCAAAAGAAGAAAGCTTTTATTTCTGGCCAAGGAGAAAATCATAACAAAAACCTTAGAGAAAAGTCATGGAAAAAAGATGGGTGTGAGTTGAGAATTCATTTTAACTTCAGATAAGGAAAAATCAAGGTGTCTATAGAACATGATGGTTGGTAAGGGCTGGGAGAGTCGGTGGAGCACAGTGTGTGCAGACCCATAGAGAAGGTCTGTGAATCGCACATGTCGGAAGTACTTCCTCAGACTCTGGTGGCCTTATGTTATCCTGGACTGTCAGCCATTTTCCCTGTCTCATTTGCCACCGTGGGTGATAGATTCCTCAGTGGGACTTTGAGGTTCATCCAACTGATACCAGCCAGCTGCTGGCCAGTCCCCTCCAGCTGCCTCTGGACTTCGGTAAGAAAGCACACTATGGCATGGTTTCTTAGCAGATGCTAAAAGGGCTGAGAGATGCAACCCACAAGGGGAGGGGTACTCATTTCTTTGTGAGGTGAGCTTCACCCAATGATGGGCAGAATGTGAGAAGAGTCTCCTTGCCGTAGAGATAATGAGAGTTGGAGAAATGCTGTTCTTGGCCATTTCCATGGAGAGAGACTGGCAGGCTCAGTAAGTGTTGGGGAGGTGTGTAGGCTGAGAGGATGGGTAAGATCAAGAATGACTCCTGTTCATTTTTGGTTCGGGCAGTTGAGTACTGATGAGAAGGGAGAAACTGAAATTTTTGTGTGACATTTCCAGAAGAGGATTCAGCAGTAAATACAGCAGACAGTCGCCCTGCCCTCAAGAAGCTTACATTTTAGAGAAAGATACAAACAAACAACATAATAAAGTTACATTGAATGTTAGCTGAAGGGAAAATAAAGCAGAAAGAAGGAATGGGGGAGGCAAGGGTTTCCATATTAAGAACTCATTTCTGAGATCTGTTGTGTTTAATGAGTTTTAAGAGGTGCAAGGTACAGACTAGAATTCACATTCAAGGACTTTAGCTTTGGGGAATATCCCACCTTAAGCACTTTCAGTAGAGATTAGACACCACAGATCTCACTTTTATGAAGTTTACAACTACTGATGTGAAGTCTGATGGATAAGAGAAGGGGTCCTTAAATAGGTGAGGTACTGAGGGTCACAAGGGGTCAGGGGCATTTAACCCAAGGAAAGAGTAAGGAGGTGCCTCAGGGATGCCCATTATCTTCCACTTACTTCTGTCAGGAGTAACATGGAGAAAATATCACCAGTGGCTCTGTCCTCTCCTCCCATTCTTCCAAATACAGAACGCAGCATTCTTCTTGCTACTAATCATTATTAAAACCCAGAAATCAGTAATGCTTCCATAATCAGCAGGTTGAAAAACCAAATAAAAAGGGGCCTCTTAGCTTCCTTTCTAAATGGAGGAAGAGAATGCTGAGTGAGGGACAGACCTAAACTGTCCCTTGGACTAAGCACATAAGAGTTGGGAAACCCAAAGGAGATCCTTTTGGGCACCAAACATGAAGTGATGCATTTACTGTTGCCATTAGTAACATTGATCTCCCTTAGCATTTATAATCCATTTACGACTACCTCAGTGTCCCAGGCACGCTTTACACTGTGAAAATACTATACTGGAAAGGTTGTTTACGGTCAGTCCAAATTCTGTCCTTTTCAGTGGAAGTTGGAAATCAAAACCTATTCGGACTTGTTCTGTATGTGCCTATTTATATAAGGTGTTCTCATGGGCTGATAGGGAACATCATGCAGTTTGAATGCTTACTTGATAATATTTAAAGAATTTTGAGTGTAATGATAGCATAACTTCAGTGAATAATTACAATGTAGGGAAACCTGTTATCTGGTAATATGGATTAAATTATATCCCCTCCCCCTGCAACAGATAAAGTCTTAATCTGCCAATATCTCACGTGATATTATTTGGAAATAAGGTCTTTGCAGATGTAATTAGTTAAGATTAAGTTATATGGAGTAGGGTGGCCCCTTCGTCCAATATGAGTGATTTTCTTGTAAGAAGAGGGCGCGCACACACACACACACACACACACACACACACAGAGCATGATATGACAACAGATAAACACTGAAAAGCCATTGCCAGTAGCTGGATGAGACAAAGACATTCTACCCAGTGTCTGTGTGCACATGGCCCAGCCACCTGGATTTCGGACTTCTAGGCTCCAGAACTGTGAGAGAGTAAGTTTCTCTTTCTCTAACCCATCCAGAATGTGGGATTCCACTCCAGCAGCACAATGTCACTAATTCCGCTGGGTAGGCTCTTCCACTCTGCATCTGGTCTTGCAGCCAAGTTTAAAGTGTAGCCTGGCTTTCTGCTGTTCTCCTGACATTTCTCAGTATCCTGAACTCAATAAACAAAATTAGTTCTTTAGTATTAGTTTATGTCAGGCCCGATTAGAATGAAACTCTTACTGTTGAAAACAATTTAATATATCCGAAACTACTTAAAGTGGCATAAAGATTGTTTACAACTAATTAGTTTACAACTGATTATTTTGTTTTACTAAATGATAAGAATATAAATTCTTGCATTTTAATGTGTGTTTCACTTTTAACTAAGTTTTTTGAATAATTTTAGTTCTCCAACCACAAAATAATATTATGAAGTTTTATGCTATGAATCAGTGAATATACCTACTAACTTTTAATATGCTTCCATTTCCTCCTTTTTTTATGGAGTAGCTTATTTTACAGTTTTTCTCTCCCCGTCTTTGTTTGTTTGTTTGTTTGTTTGTTTTAGAGTCATGTAAGTCTTTCGACCTTCTCTTTCATGTTTCACATGATCAGTGTTAATTGGAAGTTATCCCAGGAATTAAAGCAGTGTGATCTCTGGACAAAAGAGATATAAATTGTTTCTCTTTACCTCATCTTTTCATATCAGTCTTGCTTGGTGCGCACTTTTGATGTAACTCCTTTAGGTTCCACGGCAGTTTCTTGAGTTTAAGCACAGTAGTCTCTTTTTCCAGACCTGGTGTCCTTCTGCTTATATAAAAACTTACTCGGCATATTATTGTTTCTGTGTGAAATGACATCGTAACTCCAAAGAGATTTGAGTGATGTCCACAGGGTACCTCAATTTCTTCTTTCATGAAGTCTCATCTCTACTTCTGCAGAGGGACATTCACGCCACTTTCCACATGGAAATTCCTTAAGGCAGGTCTGATGGCAAGAGCAGCTGTTGGAGCATGGAATTCAGGAACATGCTTAAGTTTTAGCAGATATTTTTAGCATGAATAATTCAGTTATGATAAGACCCACTTGTTAGATAATTTGAGGATGAATCTATAAGTGTTACTATAAAAGAATTGTATTTGTAGATCTTAAGGTCTCCATTCTCATCCATTTCATTGGCTGTGGCAAATACATTAAATACATTTTAAAGTCATTGCTAATACTTGTGAACTACTCCTTTTCATACAAAATGTTCATGCCTTAAAAGAAATTTTATCCATATATATTTTACTCTAGGGGTCACTGTGGTAAGATACATTATATTGAATATAACTGGAAGTGTTTTCTGTGTCCAATACATTCTGATGATTATTTTTATGCAAAAAAATTCAAGAGAGGAGATGCTACTCATGTTTGAACTTGAATAGTAAAATTCTGTGTTTTCCCCCCTGTATTTTCCTTGATTATTACATCATCAACTAAGTAGTAAAAGAAAATTACTTTTAAAGAAATAAATCCCTGTTCTGTCACTGTAAGATCACCAATTTTATTAGTAATGAATGTGGCATCCTGCAAGTTTTAGTTTATCTGAATTACCCTTATGTAAACTCAAATTTAATGTGAGATCTCTGGGGTATTTATGGATACCAGAGCTGGAACACCGATTATACTCAGAAACCTGATAAATTCCAAATGGTAGATGATAAAATGGAATGTGCAGCTCTGTGTGGTCTTTTCTTTTGTTCCATGGTTAGTTTTAAAGTTCTATTAGACTACTTGGGCTGAGTAGACATAAAAATGAAAATCCACATAAGCCTTAGTAACTTGTGAGACAGTAGGGGGGGTCATTTAAGATCACCTGGCAGAAGGCAGAAGTCTGCTTCTCCCAGAGACATTTGCTGACCAAGGAGGTGCACAAAGGAGTAATAAGAACAGAGACAAGTCTCAGGTTCCTGTCAGGACCCACCTTCACTTGGAAACGCTGTTAGTGTTCACTGTAGTTATGAAAAAAGATGAAAGAATGACTCATCAGTGGAGAGAAAGTCATGATACCAAATTCAGGAGGTGGTTAATGAGAGAAATACAAGTACACTTCTCCCAGATTTAAGCTCTTCAAATACTAAGGTGGGGATGTCAGGAACAATCTCCCCCTGTCCCATATGAGAACCTCCGGCAAGGTGGGATAGGGTCAGCTCTCAATGTTTCCCATGATTGCACCTTACAACTACAAATTAGAAGAGCATCTCATGAGCCTTCAGATAAGTCATCTTGTTGTTTTGTTCTGTGCCTCCATTCCTGTTACCTGCTCCCTGAACTCTGTTCTGTTGAGTAACCAGGTTCCGTGGAGTAGTATCTGCTTATAGATGTTAGCAACCTCTAAGCGCCCTGGTCTTCTGGTTTCCACCTGGCTTTTATTTGTTTGTTCAAACAGGGCTTACATAATGTTATTCTAAGGAATCAACTTCAAGTCACTGCTGCTCCTGCTCCTCCAAGTCTGTTGTGTGATTTCTTTTGTTGTTGTTGGAACATTCGTATCACATCAGTATCCATCCAATGTATAAGATCTTGATTACAGCCCTTCCCCGGTCATGTTTAATTTGAATTAGGTTCTCTTGGTGGTGAGGAAGACTTCCTCAGGTTACTTCAAGTAGTGGGAATGTTGTAAGGATACCTGTTTTCTGCTGCCCCGTGAATACTCATCCCCTCTGCATTTCTTGGTTTACTGTCCTTAGAAGGAGAGTCACCTGTATCCAAGCACCATTATTCTGCCCATGCAGAGGACTCTAGGCCAAACCACACTGAAGGCTGCTGGTCAGCTTGCACAGGTGCCATACTTGGGGCAGGGCCCCATTGACCCCATCAGCGTGGAGTGATGCAGAGTCCCATAGGCCAAAAGAAGGGTCCTGTTTCTTCAACAGGAGCAGGGCCTCTGATCTCAGAAGGAGTACCCAGTTTTGCAAACAGTTCCACAAGGTGTTAAATAGGATTGTAGCTCAGGCGTTCAATTCCAGCTAAGTTTACTTTAGGTTGGCGGAGACTGAAAAATGACAGTAGAGTGTTGGAGGGGGATCACACCAGTTTAATCTCGCTCCTGTGGGGAAAGATGAGAACAACTGGATCTGCCTTACAATTCTCATGGTGGCGAGCGTGAACAGGGGAGTCACAGAGTCATCAGCCTTCACTCTTGTCCTGCGGCAGTGGGCAAGGACTTAGGGAGCCAAGTTCATCCGCCTTTAGTCTTCTGTGGTGGCAGATGAGGACTTGGGAAGCCAATATCATCCTCAGCCCTTGAACGGCAGGGTCCCGTATATATACATGAAGTTAAGAAAGGTGGCACCTGGCCAGTCTGATCTGTGTGATGGCATATGACACTTACACACTAAGAAATTATCTTTAGATAAGGATGACCTAGGAAAATGAAAATACATGCGTGTGGAGGCGAGAATCCTGGCTATGGTCACCCAGACATGACAAAGATACTCAGAGATTAATTTTGTATTATTGTGTGACATACTATCATAATACTAGCAGTTTAAAACAATTTACATGTATTATTTCATACTTTCCATGGGTCAGAAACCTGGACACTGCTCGGCAGGGTCGCAAATGTTGGGTGGGACTGCAGTGTCACCTGAATGCTGGACTGGTGAAGAATCTGCTTCCAAGCTCATTCAGGCTGTTCGGAGGGGCAGGTCCCATGTCGTTCAGGCCACGTGCAGTTCCTTCCCCTGCACTCATCTACATGGCCTCCTGTGACATCCAGCCTGCAAAAGGAGCCTTTGTTCTCAGGGCCAAGACCCTCTTTTAGGTGCTTTCACCTGATTAGACCAGGCCTGTGAAAGATAATCCGACTTTGGTTAACTCAAAGTCAACTTATTTGAAATCCTTTAAAAAAAACATTTTTATTGAATTTATTGGGGTGATATTTTTTAAATAAAATTATATAGGTTTCAGGTGTACAATTCCATGATTCATCATCTGTATATTGCATTGGGTGTTCAGCACCCAAAGTCTAATGACATCTGCTGAATCTCTTCACGGTTGCCATATATAATGTCACCAAGTCACCTAAGTGACATACCGCCGTATTCAGGTCTGGCCACTGAGGCGGGGTGGTGTGTGTGGCTACATCATTGTGGAACCCGTTGTACCAGTCCGCCTGCCTACCATGTGTGGTCTCGCAGAGACCCCCTACCTCACCTGTGCTGTCTGCCCCACCAAAAACTAAAACAAACAGAAGAACCTCTAACTGTGTTCTCGTTTTTAAAGTTTTAAGTTAAATATCAAGTGTTTCCCTTGGGACAAACAGCTACGCCTGTAATTACTAAAGCTATTCAAATTTAAGGGAAAAAGAGCTCTTCCCCTTGTTTGCTCTGCCTGTTGCACTGATTACTTGCTCTATGTCTGGTGATCCACACCTGACTGAAGTGCTCATGGCAGAATGAAATAATTTCCCATTGGCTCCAGTGTGCTGTGAGCAAATGTATTGGAAAAAAAAATCTGTGGTGTAGAGGAGGAGGGCAAGGGAGGAACGCCATATATCTTATGGCATTTAACAATGAATTCTTGCACAAATCAAAATGAATAGGCAGAAAGTAATCCCTACCTGACAACAATGAAAATAGAAAGGTTGTCCCATCTCTGCCTGTAGACTTCCAGCCATCTCTGCTCTCTCCTTCCTTTTTTGATCCTGTGACCAGGCTGTGTGTTCTTTTCCTGACCAGAGGGATAAACACCCTGTCAGGGGAAGTCCTTCTCAAGTCACCTGCAGGCACTGAGGTGATTGCATCTCTCCCCCAGGAGGCACTGCCTCTCTGACACCCAGTTACTCCAGAACCTCCGGGGAGCATTTGGGATTCCCACCAGGAGAGACGGTGCACTGCCCGGGACTGACGTGGACCTCTGCAATGAGGTGTAGTGATCCCTCAGGCAATGCAAGGAGCAGGAATTGAGAACTCCATTACTCATCCACATCACTGGTGGGCATTAGAATAATATGTGAAATCACTGTCAACTGACCCACTGCAGCCATTCTCTACGCTGTTAGATCAGAAAACAAAATTCTTTCTAGTACCATAAAACCTGGAATAATTTGATTTTATTACAACGTGTTAACAAATTGAATCTTGGCACTGGGAAAACTAGGTTTCTCTCTGATGGCCAGAGTGCTGTCGTCTCTCATCCATTGAAAGGAAGGCTGTCTTCAGAGTAAATCTTTCTGTAATGATTTCATCTAACATATACGACACACCTCTGATCATAGCAGTCAAATTACTTATACGATTGTTTTTGAACATTACCTTTTTTATTCTTCATATAGACACATTCCACTGTCCTTGATAACCTGTATATATCACCCTTGCCTGGCAATAATGACCAACCATTACTAAGCAAATTTAGCCATTGGCCTCTACGTAATTAAATTCAAAAGCAGACAGCAGTGTACCCAAGGACTGAGAAGGAATAATTACAGTGTCTACTGCATGATGGAATATCATCAATGGTGACATTCTGTATGGACTTTCTTGCCGAAGTTGTTACATAGCAGAGTGACTGGAAGAAAAAAAAAACAAAACATTATTTCTTTGCAAGTAAGCCTTAGCAGATACATTGGTAGAGAAATCCCTTATTGTCCAAGAAAGAGATTTGACAGACCTGTAAGAGCACCATGGTATAAGGAGCAAGGCGTACCTATTAATACTGTAGTTCCCACCTGGAACCCATTAGAAAAAGATCAGTTTTCCCCAAAGCATCCTGATGAACTAACACAGTGTGTTTCCTCCCACCAGGATGCCTGGAGCCAACTGTGATTTGGGTCCACAGGTGCAACTGTTGCCAGTGTACAATGTGTGGAAATAGTATTCATCAATTTCAGAGATGTCAACATCAGAATATCTTTCAATTAGGCTCTTTCAAAAAATAGCATAATCATAAAGTGAGGTTCAAAAGCTGTCCAGTTACTTTTTGGCTTATAATATTTTTCTCCCACTTTCCTTTTTAAAATAAAGATGGCCAAGTTGATGTTTCTCAAATAGATATTCTATGGCTTTTAAACAGAATCATCTTTACCGAAAGATACTGCAGAGGTTCTTATCAAGGAACCACACAGTTTTCACAGTGTTAAGAATGGGATGATGTTTCATCCTTTAGGGCAAGTGCTGTTTCTGTCTGATCCTCTCTGATTTACCCATTTGATGTATAAGTATTTCTTAGGTGAAGCTGAGCATGTGACTTTTGCTAATGAGATTGAATATGAAGAATCAGGCAGCCTGAACTGAACCAACCCCTGAAGTCAAGAATACCTAAAATTATAATTATGTAGGCAGTTACTCTTCTAAACTAAAGAAAAAAATCAATGTGAAGAAAAAAGTTCCTTCCCCTATTGTGCATTGGCCGATCTCAGTAAGAGCTAAAAAACCAGGACAGAACAAAACGGAAAAAATGGAAAGCGAAGAGCCATCTGTCCATCCAGCCATCCTTCCAATCATCCAGCCCCAATGTCATCATTTTAATTAACACCAAATAGGAAAGAAAAGGAAAAAAAAAAAAAAAAAAAAAAAAAACAACTCTAAGCTATTTAAGACCAATACATGCAAATTAATTAAATTCCCGTCCAAGTGAATGATCATCATATTTTTTTTTTTTGTATTTCTGAAGGCTACAAAAGCTTAACTCTGTTTGAAATTATTAAAGTTTAACTCTGTTTGAAATTATTAAAGTATTCTGAGATTATAACAGTGTTCAGGAAGGCAGTTCTTGTTATCTATTTTTAGTCTAACTCTTGAGTTCCAACTGAGTATAATGAAACTGATTAAATATGTAATTTTTTTACTTGAGGAATTAAACTTGGGTTGAGAGAAAGGAAAGGAAAATTTGCTCAAGAATGAATATTTCTTTGTTCAACTAGAAATATGTGTTTAGCATATTTACCATGTGAGGCTAAAATATTGAAACTTATCTACAATTAGTAAGTCCCTTAGAATGGCTCTGAGTTAAAATGAGCAGAAGTCAAGGTTTTATAGGTCTCTATTACTATGTATTTTTGTCAATAATAAAAATCCCACTAATTGTCTAAATACTCAAATACATTTATGGGATTTTGAAGTAATAAAAAATGATCAGTCTTAGTATTTAAAGTGATCTCTAACATTTATTATTAGAGTAAGAGCTTCATTTAGGTCCTCATTGATTTGATCACTTAATTAGTTTTTAAAATCTGACCTTGACCATAGAAAAAGTATACTGGTTCAAAGTAATAAATAGCCTCACCCATAGAGGCCTTGACTTGTCCTTGGTAAATTGGGTCTTTAAAGACAGCCTTCATAATGAGCTGCTGTTTTTTGAGTTAAAGTATAATTTTTTTCTCTCATTAGGACTTGCATTGATTATTTAATGCTGATATTTTTTAAATATCTGTGGGCAGTATTAACTTCGCTCTGCATGGATTGGATGCAAGCCAGCTGTCTTGGTCTTTATGGAATCATCAGACAGCTTGTCTGCAGGACATAACCTGCATCTCTGGCTTCTCAGATTCTGGGGTCTTCCTGAACTTGAGCACAGAGCAGTGCAGGAGCACAAGGTTGCCGGCTGCGTGCCAGCTTATCTAGCCCCAACTGGGCTCTGACCTGTCACCCCATTTTAGTGACCAGGCTTTTGACATTTCTGTTGACCTGTGATCTAATCTTCTCCAGTATTAGAGTTTTGTCCTGCATCCGCTGGCGCATATCCGCCCCAAGAGTCAGATGACTACTTATGTGCCCTGTGCTTGGTCCTACATCTTCTCCAGGCACCTACCCTTTGTCCCCACCTCTGGTCCTCTGTCTCCCGCTGTCTGATTGGGACCATAATCATGGCATTTATTGTTAGAAGATGTATAGCTGATGCTGGGACCAAGCTGGCCCTCAAACACTTGTAGGCCAGTTAGAGGGGAACAGTGACTTTTATAAAGACTCATAATTTGCCTGCTATGTTATTAAGACCTTAGCTGGGATGCAATGTAGATCAAAAACGAATGTGTACCCACAGAAGTTTCAGGAAGCCACACTGGGAAGTCAGCACCAAAGCCAGCAATCCCTGGGGTCCTGGACTCTGCATCATTAGTGTGGGCCATATTTAATGGCTGAATAATTCAGCTTTCATCACGTAAAGTGTCACGACATAAGCCTATTTCCTTACACAGGAACATTTAATGGCATATATCATGCCTGCCTGTTGGATGCCAGCTGGCATTTTCCTGCCTCTTGGATTTTTACTTTCTTATTTCAGACTCCCAATTTCATGCCTTTGGAAGTCCATTGCCCTCCCATAATTTCTGTTAATTAATTCTTGGGCTCACAAAGTCCTGTCTACTCTCAGGCAGATTGTGCTTCTGAGTCAGCTTCTTCATCAGGCTGTATTTAAAAAGAATAAGACACAGCAATCAGAAAGCATTGTGGAAGGTTTCATGGTCACCGGCTTCTCTCCCCCACCCTTTTATCCTTCATTCTTTCTTAGTAGGACCCCCAACAGAATTCCAACCTTCATTTCACATGGAGCCCTTCTTCCTTCACACCCCCATATCCAGGTCATGGGGTTAGGTAATAGGGAAGTGTGTTGACTCTCATCATAGGACATCCTCAAAGGAATAACTGTTACATTCCAAGAGGACTGTTAGGGGATAGAAATGTGTACATTATTATATACTTATGCCCCTTTTATTTTTTATACTCAGTCCTATGTTAATATATTTGAATCTAAAATGAGCTTTCCATCATGTGCAGGTATGTATGTGGGGAGATAGCACATGGTGTAAGATGGGTCTGCCCACACACCTAAAATGGTGAGTTTGTTAAAGTCAAGAGGTGCATTCAATACAGTAGTGTTCTATATTTAAGGAGGTTTTTTTTTTTTTGATAAGTTAGAGGATACAAGCATAATACTATTTTACATGTATATGTTATGTATAAAGAGTAAACAACAGGCACCCCAGTTTACCCACCAGCCAGGTCCAATGGAAGAACTACACATGAGTTCTGAAGGACACAAAGTATCCCTCACCAACTCCATTTCCTATTTCCCACAGTACCCACTACCCTCAATTTTGTTTTTATTATTTTCTTGCTCTCTTTTTCTAATTTCATCATATTTTATACCCTGAATGGTATAGCTTAATTTTATATGATTTTGAACTTTAGGTAATGGATTTATGTATATTCTCTTGAGACTTGCTCTTTAAAATTGTGTTCCATTTTTTGTATGAGTGATTCATTCATGTTCATGTGTGCATCTAAAGTCCCTTAATCTTTACTGCTATACAGTTTTCCCTTGCCTGCCTGAATGTAAGGTCATCTGTTGTTCGGTATTAGGGTAGTTTCCGGTATTTTGTTGTTCTAAGTGGTGTTGCTGAGACGAGTCCTTGTTACATCTCTTGGAGCCCGTGTATAGGACTTTGCTCAGGGCAAGGGTTCCCCATCATGGCAACTGTAGTAAATGACATTCTGTATGCAGCACGCTGGAGAAGTCAAGGTCTCTTCACTGCCATGAGGGACCAACCCAGCAGGACACAACTACCTGCTCTGCCTCATGAGTGGAGGAGATCTATGTTACACTGTGTATGTAACTCATTCGTGGTCCGTAGGTTGGGAAGCTGAAGATGGTAGTTCACAGAGTACTAGAATCTTTAACCGCTACCTTATGCCAAATTGCTGACCAAGGTGTTTTGTGGAGGCTAACACGTTCTTTCCCTTGATGTTGTTTGTGGCATTGCACAAATATATGTAAATTGGACTATTTCCCAGCAATCATTTTCTGACTCCAACACATTGCACCGCCCTTCTAAGGAACACTTAGCCCTCCACATCCGTGAGCCATGGTCCCTAATCTTCCCTGCTTTGGCCAGAGCATGCGCCTTCCCTCACAAGCCTTCATTTCCCTCTCTGCCTGGCAAATGCCTGCTCATCCTTTGAGATCTAGTTTAAAAAGTGTAGGCTTGTTCTTCCCCATCCTTTCCACAAAGACTGTTAAGCATTTCTTCTTGTAGATCCTAGAGGCACAGGGATTTGGGACCATGGACCTGGACTAGGAGACTCAGAAACGACCCCCAGAGGGGAGGTGTGAGAGCTGGATCTCAGAGATATGGCGATGGTTTCCTGGTGAAGGATGTATGGATGGATGTTCCTAGGAGCAGGCACAATTTATGCAAAACTTGCAGATAGAGAAAGGCAGGATGTTCTGAAAATGAGAAATGTAAATTATCTGGTGTTGTGGGTGGAGAGACAGGAGATGAAGATGAAGGGTAGCCCAGCTCAGATTGGAACTTTTATCCCCGCAAATGAATTCGGGATCTCAGGTGCATGGACAGATCTGGGCCAAAGGGGAGACACAGCTCAGTCTGGCTATGCTGCGTTCCAGTTGCATGAGTAGGTCTGATAGCTGGTTGGAAATCCTTTGAAGCTAAAGAGAGAGGTTTGGGTTGGTAATAGAGACCTCAGATCAGTTTGAAGCCTTGGGGATGAGTAGGATCGTGCCTGAAGAAAGAGTGTGACAACCCTAGTACTGAATATCTTGGTAAGTGAGACAAGCTATAGTTCTTAATTAGTATAATGTAGCAATTCAGAAAAATGACAAAGTAATTTCCTTATTCCATTGAGTAAAGAGCTCTCTTTTTTCTTTTAAATTAATGTTGCAAAAGTACAAAAGTGCTTAGCATAGATTTTTCTCAGCCATCTCAACCCACACCTAATGGGATCAGACGCAATATGAATTTCACTGCTGGGGGTGAGAGAGTAATTTAGACTCTGCATTCCTGCCTGGTGACTGTCAGAGAAGGGCTGCCAACTTTGCCAATTGGATGGCTGTTTTGTAATTTAGATACCATAAATCTAAGGCAAGTAATTTCCTTCTAGAAACTTGAATTGCCTCCTTAGCAGAATGATGAGAGTTAGATTTAAGCTGTGGGGTTAGATGAGAGCTTTAGAAAAGATACCCAGAGGATTCTATTAATTGCCCTCTCGTTTTAAATGTAATATGGTTTTTATTCACAGGAAACTTCGGTGGTAAATTTCCTATAAACATCAGCTTATGATTTAGAGGACTGAACGGTGCTTTTGAGGTTTTGTGCAGCAAAGCAGCAGAGGCTGTTGTAATAAAGTAGTCCTCTCTCCTCCTGCTTCGTGTGTGTGTCAGGGTTGCTGACAGAGCCAGGGAGCTTGCTCGTTGTGGACAAAATTTGAGTAGGGCTTATAATCTATCTATAAGCTAAAAGTAGCAAAAATAGTAATAATAATAATAATAATTTTTACATAGCAAATGCTTTGTGCCAGGCACCATCCAAGCCCTGTGTGGCCGTGGCCCTGTGAGCTGGGCCTCAGGGTGATGACAGAGACATGAGTCATGTGGAGTTGGGAGTCTAACCCGAGCCATCAGGTTTCCAGGTCCACACACTGAACCGTGTACTCCACTTGAGCACCTACTGTGTGCCAGGAACCCTTCTAGACTCCAGTGAGACCAGTGAACAAGACAGGCTATCCCCACCCCGCCTGCTCCCCCACCTCCTCCCCCCAGAACCTGACTCCCTGGAACTTATAGGGGAAGGGTCAAGATGTTGATAAAGGGCATAAAACAATACTTGAGATAAAAGATTGTTTCAAGTAATTTATGATGTGGATGTTTAAACGGGCTAACATATGCTTTTGGGGGAGAAATAAGCCATTAGTTGCATCTGATAAACGGAGTTAATTAAAATCTTCTTTTCAGATATACACTAGCCAAGAAGACCTATTTTCTTCTTTTAATTCCCTTTTATGATATAAATGTAATGCTGAGCTCCCAGTGCCAAAACCAATTTAATTCATTTGCTCAATTACAAGTTAAAAGAAAGAACTTTGCTAAGGTATTAGCTGTCTGCTGCTTTGGTGTAATGACTGGCTGAATTGATGAACTTTATATAATGATCTGTTGCTATGACAACATGCTGCCCAGAGAGTGGAACAGGGCGTTTCATCATTACCTTTCGGATAATGGTTGGAACAGCAATGGCTGAGAATACAAAAGGTTTTCTTTCATGCTGCAGTAACTCTGGGTCAATGAGACAAACACTAAGAATAGCCCTCAAATTCAGTGTGGGGGAATCATTCAAATGCACAATTGGAAATAAAGTAATTTAGCTTCCCAAGTTAGTGGCCTTGGTGTCTGCAGTGACTTTCCAGCCTTGTTGCAGGTGACCATTGTCAGAATGGCCACTTGTCCCTTTCACAGTTTAAATTTCTGTACTGGATTCAGCACATGGAAAGCTGAATAATAAACATTCCTTTAAAACATGACAAAACTTAGAGAAGCAGTAAGAGAAAAACGGAATCAAGATGACAGATTTAATATATATGTTTATTATGAGTTTTGGAAGTACTTCAGGCTGCTGTTCATAAAAAGAATTAATTTCTCTGAGTCTTTTCTCCTTGCTCAGAGCATCAGAATTAGAGTAACTACACGCATAGGATTTAATGAAATTCACTTTATCGTTTGTTTCATTTTTAAATCTCGGGTGAATGACAGAAGGCTGTCAGATCAGATGAAGTAAGAAAAATCAAAAATTATTTAATTCCCAGCAACAGTGAACAGTTTATTGAGCTGACCTCATTGCTGTTTTTCCCTCCCTCCCTTTCTCCCCGCCTTCTTCTGTTCTGCCCTCATTCTTTCCTACAAAAGGGTTTCTTTTTTCATAAACTCTTAAATTTTGGTGAGATGGAAATCTATAAATCCTCCAAAAAGAAATTTATGATAATCAGCGACCTTTTCCTCAGATATTTGAAAGTTCATTCTTTAGCGCTCATTCATTCTCTTTAATTCCCCCCAAAGATCACCAGAGTCATTAGCCTAAAGGTTGTGAATAATGGGATCACCTGTATGAATTATTGTATAATGTTTATCAAAATGCAGCAATTCTTCACAATGTTCCATGTCCTGTATCATCTCCTGTTCTTTTTTAACCTATAACTATATGTTTAGGTTATATGCATTAAATAAAATAAATGTCATATATTTGAAAATACTAATCTGTTAATAATGTAAATCTTATGTTGTGATCACACAAGGTAAAATTTTTGAGTCTAACATAACTTATAATACCTCTGAATTAGAATTTGAGTGATATCTTAGGGAAATAGGGAAAATAATTTACAATCTTATTTTTGAAATTGCATTGAGCAAATTATCTGGATGACAAAATCTGTTCTTATATTTCCTACTCTTGACTGGAGTCTCTGTGCTATTTTGCTGGGGCTGCCATAACAAAGATAACAACGTACCACTGACAGGCTAGATGAAACCACAGAAATTTGTTTCTCACAATGCTGGAGGCTGGAAGTCCAAGGTCAAGGTGTCAGCAGCATTGGCTGCTTCTGAGGCCTCCCAGATTGGCTTGTGGATACCTGTCTTCTCAGTGTGTTCTCTCATGTGGGTGTACATATCTGTATCCTATTTTCATCTTCTTCTAAGGATAGCAGTCATTTTGTATCAGGGACTCTTATATGACCTCATTTTATCTTAATCAATACTTTAAGGGCCCTGAGCTAAGTACAGATACATTCTGAGGTATGATACTAGGAATTAAGATTCAGCATATGACTTTGGAGCCTATCTGATTATAAGGCATATTTACATTCCAAATGATAGACTGTTACACTTGACCATCTCTATCAAGATTCATACTATAATCTTAAAACTACTAAATTCATCTTAGGGAGCAATCTGAACATTGATGATTTTCCCGAAAGTCAAACATATTGGTTAATTTTCAGCAACAAATAACTGAATTATGTGCATGACAGCTTATATTACATACAGCAACTAGTGGTTTAAGGTTCTTAGTTTAATTGTAAACTTTTTCATTTAAACAAATCTTTTGTCGCCTTAAATTCTCTTTAAAACATACAGAACTGAAACGGAGGGTACTTTTCATTAGATGATTTCTTGTTTGCTTCCTGAGCTAGTGGAAATGAGAGCCTTAGACTGACAAGAGAAGTCAGTCCTGTCCTGGGCTTGGCCCCACTTATACATTAATTACCTGTTTTTGAATTTCATAAGATAAGCACATGTGTATAAATCAGGCTTAATCTTTGCCTTGAACAGCTGCCATCAAATACACTTATCAGCCCACCTGATCTTTTAGGAAATCCTCAGCTATGCAGTTATTGACCTATCATTATAGGAATTGCGTATTATCTTTACATGCTTTCAAAACAAAAATTTCTCTGAAGATTTAGAAACCAGCCCTTGACTGATAAGAAGAGGATGTAAGTTCTAGCCCAGTAATCTGATCTTTGTAACTCAGCCTTTCTGGGCTTTGCTTTTGTCACCTGCCAAATTCAAAATGTTCTTGTACATCCCTTCCAACTCTCATGACCTGTGACTGTTTGAAATTGTAGTGTAGAAAACAAACGATGGTACGTGATTTGCTTCAGAGGTGGCCCTACTGATGCTATCGCTCTGTCCCCAAGAACTTATCTTGTTGGATTCAGAAAATTGGCTGAATTTGAAAAATGAAGGTGGTCTATATTTTTCTTTGTGGACATTAAGATAGCCACCCGTGCTTTTCTCTGCATATTAGCTTCATTTTGGGTTAACATATTAGTTTTTATTCTTGTTTGCATTAGCTTTAACATGTTGATCACTCGAGCTGAGTTTGATGAGTGATCGTGTCCCCCCCACCTTTCTGTTTATAAGGTAGGCCAGGTTCATTTGTTTTCTCAGCTTTGAGCAGTCCTCAAAATCCTGCAGTCGCTCTGCCTCCTTCCTCATGATATTTGTAGTGTTCACTTCGAGAGAGAAACTACAAATATAGGAGCCCCAGATTCATCTCTGTAACATTTTTAGTAGTTGACATTTTCATTAAAAGGCCAATATCATGAGAGTTTGTGCCAGGGCGGGGTCCCTTCCCTGCTCCCACTGTCAGCTCTGATTCTGCCCCTCCTTATCACTGTCCTCCTCTCTCCTTGAGGAGGTGACTTGCCATTCCCAGGAAATGCCACTTTTTCTTTTTATTTCTTATCTCAGACTTTGAAAGATGGATTGAGAAGGCTTTATGTATTTCTGGCACATTTTTTCTTCCTGCAAGTCCCTTTGGCTAGGGTATTGAACTTTAGGTGTGTGGAAGTGTACGTGGTTTTATTTTTCTTTGGCAAATTTTCAGTTAAGAATTTAGATGAAACCCATTAAAATATTTCCTTCATTCATATTTCATTTATGACATGTTTGGTTAAAATCTATCCAAAGTGGGGAATTGGGGAGATAACATTTGTTTCGCCTTTACTCTGATATTATAACTGTCATTAAAGTCAAAATGGAAAAATGTTGATCAGGACTCTTCAGCAACATACAGGGGTGATAGTAACTTTCTCACTCTAGGTTGCCTTCCTTCCTTCTTTCTTCCCTTTCTCTCTTTCTCCACCTCCCTTTCTCCCTCTTTCTCTCCCTTTCCCCCCTCCCCTCTATTTCCCTCCCTTCTCCCTTCCCTTCCTTTCTTTTTTCTTCCTTTTTCTCCCTTTCCCTTCCTTCCCTTCCCATTCCTTTCCTTCTCTTCCTTCCTTCATTTGTTCATTCTGTCACCTAGCGCACATGTATTGATCTCCATGACAGTGTCCCCTCAGCATTCATCAGATAAAACTGACATAGCGTCTACCCCAATGGAGCATAAGATCAAGTGTAGAAGCCACAAAACAAGTAAATTCGTAATTAAATTGTGATAAATGTTATAAAGCAAAAACAACAACAAGAAATAAAAGTGCTGTGAAGGTCCTACTGTTGTGTGAATGAAATAGACAAACATTTATTCATTGGTTTTTTTTTTTTTTCATGATCTGGGCCCTGCTTTTCTGCCACTTAAGAGAAGCAATGACTTTGCCACATCCTTTTTCCAGAGCAAGCACACTTCAACCTTGTGTTGAGTAATGAGGGGCGAACATTGGACTCGAGCCTGATGGAGCGTAGGAGGTCTGATTCACCACCTACCAGTCAAGGTGCTGGCAGGTGGGAGTTCTGCGTATCCTCCCCAAAGAGCCCCTGATTAAATATCTACTTCAGTATAGTTGGCATCGTGTCAGTGCTGTGAGACTGAGAAAGGTCACTCCTTTAACCCATCTTTTTCTGAAATGGAGGATTATCAGGCTTTCTTTTTCTGTATTTGATTTAATTTATTCTTAAGAGAATTATATTCCTTGGACTTCCTTGGTTATTTTGTGTTTCAAATTTACCCTTTTGAAGTAAAATCATGTGACATGGTGGAGGTGTTAACTAACGCCACGATGGTAGTCATTGCAGCATATACATGTATTAAATCAGCACATTGTACACCTTAAACACATTGTACACGGTGTCATATGTCTGTTATATCTCAAGTTTTAGAAATTTCTGTATAATCATGAATATTCGCCAGACCAGGCCGCTGCGATGGAAAGAACAAGATCCCATCGTTGCCCGCGGGAGACTTCCCCATAGAAAGACAAGTCTGTGATGAAGGAACGCCCTGGCTTGTGGACACCAGAGGAGGAAGCAGCTGCCTGGGAGTGCGCAGAGGGGCACAGAGAAGCCTGCCAGCCGTGCGTCCGAGCAAGGACCCAGAACAGCAGGAGTCAGAGCAGGGTCTCTGGGAGGCCACTTAAGGCAAAGGACCTGCCAGTGCAGGGCCCAGGGCAATCGCAGGCTCTCTGTGCTGCAATTCCCCTGAGGACTGGAGCTCAGAGCAGTGCGGGGAGGGGAAGCAGGAGGCCAGAGGTGCTCAGGCCAAGGGCGGCCCATGGATGACTTGGTACAGTGTTGGCACCTCATGCAGAGGGTCTGAGGCAGGAGAGGGGCATGGCCACATGTGTCCTGGTGGTCACTCCGGACGCAGTGAGGAGAGGAAAGAGTGTCCTGGAGACATCCAGGTGAGAAAGGTTTTCTGTGCTAAGGTAACAGCATTCTGGCCATAGAGAGAAACAAAATGCAGGCTGAGGAGAGAAAGGCTTCGAGGAAGCAAAAAGAGCTTTCTCAGTGCTGTGTGTGGCGGAGGTGGGGGTGGGGGTCCCAGATGTGCTGACGCTGGTGCCAGGGGAGGGGGAGCTTCAGAGGGTGAAGGAGACCCGGCCTGGTGGAGGACCAGCACTTAAATCCACACCAAGTACCACTCTCTGAAGTGGCCCAAAGCCCTGTGATGTTGTCCCATCCACGTCAGCTGGGAATCAGATCCAGGTGTGCAGAACACAGGCTGAGAAGTTTTGATCTATGGTGGTTATTTCTTTTAAGTCAAATTATTAAAGATCTTTTTAAATTTTGGTTTTTTAACCTGCAATTGTGTAAGAGTTTGAAATGCATGTGAGTACATTGACATTTGAATTGTTATTTGGGAAGGTTGTTCAAAGTAATAATCTATCAAAATAAATAATAAACAATACGGTGTCTTTGCCACACTGTTACATAGGATTCAGCTCTGTAAGCCATGTTTCCTGCGAAAATGGTGTGTAGTAAGTGACATGAGGTGAGGATTCGCCAGCTGGACTCCCATCTCCTTTGCCCCTGCCCCACCCCTACCCCAGCACTGCTATACCACACTCTGTTTTGCCCCAAGAGTCTCTTACTTAAGCTCTCGTAGGAGCTCGTGGTGATGCCCCTTCTATCTTCTGGCTTAGTCAATGTCTCCTGTCTTCATGATGTCCCAAAGATGGCTGAAAGTTCTGTGTTGTCACTGCTCCACAGGAAGGCTGTCCCCTCCCTCTGCTGGTGAGGACCTCCTCTTGGGGTGCTGTGGCTGGAACATCTGTGCTCAATCACCTTCCCTGAAATTCCCATCTAGTCCCCCTCACTGGCCTCAGTGCTGTGTGTTTAGTCATGCCTTGCACGGTGCCGGGCAGGAAGGCCCCCGCCTCACCAAAGATGAATTTCCCACCAGCTGGGAACTGTGATTTCCAAGTCAAAATTAAGTGGACTTATGCAATAAAGTTATACAAATGTTCTTGCCCACCTAAGTCTATGTAAAGTGCATTTGTTAAAATGTCTGCCTCCCGGTTCCACAGGCTGCCGCCTCCCCCCGTTCCTTCCTCCTTCTCTCTCTCTCTCTCTTCTGCTCACAAACATGTACTGTGCCTCTCAAAGACAGGTACTATATGTTTAATCATCCCCACATACAGCATAATGTTTGTTATGCTTGAACTTTCTCAACCACATTTAACCAGCTAGCTTAAAATAAAATTAAGCAATGGTTTACTAATACTGCATATGTTACTTTGTAGTCAGTTCCGAATCAATTCATGTTCAGTGGAGATACTTCAGATATCCACTTTAAAATGCATTTGGGATAATACATGTCTGCATAAGTATTTTCTCTCTAAATGTCAACATCTCTAAAAACTTGCACAAAAATAGGGAACTGAAAAGTATTTTCTGTCTAGAACCTTCCAAGATTAATGATTGATAGGAAGCCTCAAAGCCAAAGGTTCGTGATTTACTTCTGATTTTAGGTCACATCTTAGCCTCATTTTCTGTGTGTGGAATAAGAATGTTGGAAACTTTGCACCTTGAGGGATTTTATTCAGTCAGGGCCTTTGGGATGATTTGAGGAATTGATGACGTCTGGGGAGGTGCTTCTAGAGGGTGGGGTTCATGCCCTGGGTTTGTTGGCTGGTAGCGGGGGCCTCGCGGCCAAGCACCAGGGAGAAAGAACAGCGTGCATTCCAAGTCTGTGTCTCTGACACATGGCATTGGCTGTGCCATGCCCCTCAATGGCTGAAAGGTCCTCCTTCCTTGCTCGTCACAGCCAGTCTGGGGAACCTACATGGTTCAGGGATGAGGACGATCATCCTTGGGCTGTGCTTATAAATAAGTGAGCAGAAACACACAGTGAGCAGAAAACCTGCAGATGGGAGGGGTCTAGGTCAGAAATAGATATTTATAGTACAGAAAAGAAGACTTTGTGGAGTTGATACCAACAAATGCATCCCAAAGAAGAACGTCAGAGAAAAAAAAAGAAGAAACTGATCTAAGAGAGACAGAGAAGGATGTATTTATTTCCCAGGTGGGAAGGGAAAGGGGCAGAACATTTGCAGTTGTTCATGACCCAGTGTCTGCCCTGCTGGGACCGCAAAGTCAGCCCTTCTAATGCTAGAAATCCAAGATTGTCTCTTAAGAATTTCTATCACCTGATGTTCCACCTGGGATGGCACTAAGCTGGCTCCTTTGAACCATAGTCAGCTCTGGTCTCTGGACTTGCACCAGGACAAGGCAGACGGTAGCAGGGTGCTTCTCTTCCCTGGCTGCGTGTTAGGTCTGCTGACAGCTGTAGAAATGACTGGTGCCGGGGTCCACACCCATCACCATGGATTCACTAGGTCTGGGTTGGGGCCTGGGCAGCAGCATGTTTCAAAGCTCCTCAGATGATTCTCTTGCAGCCAGATGAAGGAGAATTATGGCGACTTAACTGCCCAGGGACCTGGGAGACCCGCTGACCTTATGTCCTTTTTTCCCTGTTGCCTTTGCAGATTACGGCACCATCAAAAAGGTGCGGGCACCCCTGGCTCAGGGCTCAGGCAGTTGTTTGCTGGAAGAGATTGAGCTCTTTCCCGAGAGACAGAGGGAGCCCATCCGGAGCCTGCAGATCCTCCACAGCCAGAGCGTTCTGTTCGTGGGCCTGCAGGAGCACGTGGCCAAGATCCAGCTGAAGAGGTGTCAGTTCCACCGTATGCGCAAGTAAGGCAGCCCTGGGGTCCGTCCTGTCCGCTGGTGCTCCTTGTCGCCATGCCACCGGAAAGAGGGCATAGGAACCAGAGATCTTTAAATTCCTGTGGTTGAACGGCACCAGAGCTTTAACATCCTTGTGAATCCTGAATCCCAGGATGTAGAGAGCTTTGATGCGAACACATTTACTGGGATGAAAATAACTCACCAGTGTCTGCGGAGGAGGAGCCACATTATAATATCTGCAAGCAACTCTCGGGGTCACAATAAATTATTCAGTGCCTTAGAACACTCAATGATAGCACTGATATGTTCCTGCATTAATGTGGCACCAGTTTAATTTTATTTGTGTGATGCATGTGTGTATGAGTACACATCTTCTCTGCATATGTGAATATATATCAGATGCAGAACAATGTGAAGTGTCCTCTTAGCCCAAAGCTAATCCACACCTCTTAAGGGGCAGTGGGCATCGCCTTTCTGGGCAGTTCTCACAGTGCTGTCCTGGGCAGCAGCTGTCTTGGGGTGCTGTCTCTCTCCTGAGGTTCCAGGGCCACCCAGGCCATTGGGAGGAGGGAAAGCGAAGGGGATTTCTACAGGCACAGGGAGCCCCATGTACCATCACACTTTTTCTCACCCCTTAGGCTGGTCTGCTGATCCGCCATGCAGTGTCCTCTGTTGACCACAGTGATGTTTGAAGCTCATTTTGGAAAAATGCAGGCCCAGGTGCTTGGAAAACTGAAAAAGTGTGTGTACACTTTGCACTAGACCAGCGCTTTTAATGTCAGAATATTGCATAAATGCTCTGGCCCCTGACGCAAGATTGCTCCTGGGGAAATCCTAGCCTTAACGTCCTTATGGATCAGGCCTCTTAGTTATTCCTGTGCCCAAACAGGGCATCAGTGCAAAATTGCTGTAGAAGTGGATGTTTGGATACATTACTCACAAACATCATACACAGGTCACGCTTTCTCAAACTAGACACCCAATGGCATTAGCTTTGGGCCTCAGAAGCTTGGAGTCACATGACAGATCTGCATGTGCTGTTTCTTGACCTGTCATTATGGTATCTTAACCCTTTGAGTGCCATGCGTAATTCGAAATTTGGGTCAACATGAGAAAAAAACTATATCAATATATAACCCGAGGTACAAAAAAAAGACAACAAAACATAAAATATGGATTATTCCATTGTTATTTACATTCATAGCCAATGAAAAAAGAGTCGCTGGGAGCAATGCTGGCACAACTTTTGGGGAAAATTTGTCAGCATCACTCACAGTGACCTTGGCACTCAAAGGGTTAAACCTCACTTTCTTATCTAACTTGCAAATTACTATAGAATAAAATGGGATAATTATAGAATGCAAAATGTAAAGCTTCTCGCAAAGTGAGTGTTCTTTGTTGAAGGAAGGTTTTGTGTATAATAAAAATTATTATAGATTCTTCTCTAGATGGTTCTAGAAAATGAAGTCTCAACTATGATGCTTCCTTTGGTATTAGAGTGTTGAGAAATAATATCAGGGACCTTCTCATTAATAACAATGCTATTGGGAGCATTGATACCACATGGTGATATTTATTACCAACTAGCTTTTATATAGCACCCTTTGCCTAGCTTTAACCAGTGGTTGATTAATTTTGTTTGGATTTGTGTTCCTTGCAGGACTAATGTAGGGCAGGAATGATTCTGCCCAGTTGTGGAAAAGCTCTGTGGGAGACAGGGAGCGTTGGGGTCTTGCCAGAAGACATGTCGCCAATCAGAGTGCAGTTAGAAGGGCTCCAGTCCTGCAGCTCCATTCCAGTGAGCTCTGAGTTCCAACAGTGACTTCGTTGGGTGCCTGACCAAGGTTAAGGTGTAGGAAGACACAGGCCTGTGCGTTATGTCAGGTGTTTCTGGTGCCAGAATGGAGTTCCTGGCTTGCAAAGCACGAGTCCATTCATCATTTCATGGTGCTTTCCTTCACTGGACCCGGGTTCCAGGTGCTCAGCTCCTTGTAGGTTAGGAAGCTAAGTCCTGCATCAGCTCTGGGAAGCTGGGCCTCACTGTGCCCACTCTCACTTCTTAGGCGACTGCACTTCAAGGCTGCTTGTGAATCCACAGGGGCAGGCTGCCACCAGGCACAGTGGCCAGGGGACAATTCACAGCTCCCTTTTTCTGTCAAGGAAAAAGGTCACTTGTCTGTTGTCATTGGGCTCCCGCAGGGAGAAGATTTTTTGGTTACATCCAGAGCTGCGTCTCCCTGCTGTTTACTTGTCCACTTGCTCAGAGGAAGCAGAGAGAGGTTGTAACTTCACTGTAGACTGAAGGACTGTGGCCTCTGTGTGCCCACACTCAGTGGGGGGTAGTGTGTGTCCGACTCATACCAATTCCAGTTGAGAATAGAAAATTTGAAGATTTTAACTCAAGAGCTTCTCTGGATTCTTTCTAATATGTTTCTCTGCCATCCTTCTCCTAGTGAAAATTAGCTGGAGAAAGAATCCATTTTTAAGAGACTAATATCTTTGTGACCAGATTTTTTTTTTCATGAATTATGCAAAGAAAATGGTGTTTTTCTGTTTTTGTTTTTGTTTTGACAAAAGCAATGTCGATTTCCAGAAATTTGCCTTAAAAGTACGTTAAATAGGAACAGAATAACAGTTGAGTAACAGAGATGGATACTGATTTCTTTATTAAGTATACTTTTTGTAGTAGAATATAATTTTAGCTATTACTAGAAACTCAGTTTTATTAATGAATCTTGAGGTGGTAAAGAAGAGAAATTGAGCTTAACTAATCATATTCACATTTTTCATTTTTAAGAATATCTGTTTTCAAAGGCAATGCACATTATAAACAAATGCTTATAAATGATAACAGGTGATACATTTCCACAGGTTTCTTTTCCATACCTGGCAGTGTGCTAGATTTTATCACTCCTTAATCATTTTATCACCTTAATCATATACCCTGAGAGTAAAGTCACATATCAGCTCCATCTTTCAAATGAAGAAGAGGTGGCTTAGATTTTAGGTGTCCTGCTCAAGGCCACAGAGCTCTGGTAACATGAAACCCAGGCGTGGAGCTGGGACTTTCTGCCCCTAGGGCCCAGGCTTCACCTTTGCTTCTCTGTGCTGCACGTGGTGCCATGAGGACCTCACACTCAGCGGTAGGTTTCAGAGGGGACCAGTTGGGTGACAATGGCATTTTGCACATGTGTCACTTACTTCGAGCCTGAGCTAGTTAGTAGGAGGACAAGCCACTCAGATCTACTGAAAGTGAGTCACGGCTTCTTCCCATTAGTTTCTTCTTTATTTGCTGGATCCAGCAGACCAGGGGAGTTGTGTACCTCCTGGTGACTCTACAGTGAGCCTCCATTCTCCAACTTTTTTAAAGGGGATCCTGGAGCCTCGGGGGAGGCTGCACACCTGTGTGCCTGCAGTGCCCATGCCCTGCGCTTATTGTAACTTGGGACAAACCTCACGACGTTTTAACTTCACATAGGTGTTTTCCTCAGAAAGTTATTTTGAAAGAACAATATTAAAAAAATATGTTAGTCAAATTTGATCTAAAAATATAAGTAGAAATAGGTTTTAATTTTAGCATTTTTTTGCACAACAATTTAATTAATAGCATGAGGAAATATTGCAAAGTATTAATCTTACTCATCAGAGTAGGCCATTACCTTCTCTGGGTGTATAATACCAGAGAAACTTTGTTCTCTGTGCCTCCTGTGGTTCTCTAGGACTTATTTACCACATATATGAATTAGTTTCATAGAGTGAATTAACACCTAACTAAACTTTGACGACCTGGGCAATCAGGACAGGGCCGGATATGGGTATAGTATATGATAGGGAAGGTAGGTGAGCTGTTGTCACCCCGGGACCACGTGGTGTGCACCAGGTGCACATTCCAAGCTCCCTGATAGTGGTGTGAGGTCTTGAAAGTGGAAAACAATCTCCATAGGGATGAACAGGTTAGAGCAGCCAAGAACAGCCACTGTCTTCATTCCCACCGATGTAAATATCAGTATAAACTCATAATCTTATACTTGCAGGAAAACAGACTCAGGCAGAGAGCTGAGAGTCCCCATTTCATTGCTTCAGGAAGAAAACAATGGTCACAGAACTCAGGCTGTAATAATCAAGTCAAAAAATCAGGCTGTTATTCACCACCCCTCGCCCCCTCACCCCCACCACTACCATCCCCCTTTTCGCCCAGGGAAATGCCTGCTGCAGCCTTCCAACTGGTCTGACAGATTGCATCTCCTGGGTGGTGATGGGAGGAGGGCTTTTGATAAAGATTTTTAAAGTCATTTTAAAGATTGTGCATTAATTAGATCAGTGGGTCGGCACACTGCCACTGTAAGGAATTAGTCAGAAAATATGTAGGCTTCCCAGGCTATCTGGCTTCTGTTGCAATACTCCACTCTGTCCTGGTAGCATGGAAGTAGCCACAGATCATAATGAATGGGTGTGACCGTGTGTCAGCAAGGCTCCCACATCCCAGATTCATCAGGCCAGGGAATATAATACACTTTTATAGGCAATATAATACACTTTTATAGGCAGCAAAAGTAGGAGCAGAAAAAGTCCCCATGTCCCTTGTCCCACGGGATGACACCAAAACAGAAGGGGCCAGATGACAATGCAGCAGGAGGACTCGGGTGCCACAATGTGGGGCAGCCCGTCCGTGCTGCAGCTGAGGGTCATAGCAGACGGCAGCTCCGTGACAAACTGTCTCACGGTAGCCTCTCTGGAACCGAGGCAGATGGGAGGGCAATGGCCTTGCTCAACTCCTCATCCTCCCCCCACGTGCCATGACTGGGGAGGAGCTTAGGTCAGCTCTGGCTAAGCCTTGCCCTTTGTGGGGCATGACAAATTGCCCAGGTGCCAGGGCCAAGCACTGCCCTGTGCTGAGTTTCAGTATAACTTCACGGGGCGGCTGTCACTTGCTGACACCTCGTTAGAATATTATCCTATATGCCTTTTGAAGGAATGAACGAACCTTACAACAGTATGGGTGCTGATTTACAAAATTAGGTGTTCAATTTATTAAGTTAATTATTAAATTATATAAATTACCTCTATACCATAATATTTTCTGAATAACATGGTGTTTTCTTCTCTTTGGATACTTACATATATTTTTTACTGCTTACATAAATTATGTATTTTTTAATTACAGTTTACATTCAATATTATTCTGCAGGAGTTTCAGATGTACAGTAAATTGGTCAGATAATCATGTACTTGACAGAGTGGTCCCTCGATACTTATGTATTCTTTATTTTGTATTTAACATCTACCACAATTATGAGATGAGATAACCCTATCAGATTGTAGAGTGAACATTTCATAGGGAGGGATGGATCTGAACCAGAAAGAATGTCCAAACACTCACCAGCCATAGAATGGAAACTAGGATGTTGAGTACTGCTTGTGGGCAGGCTTCACTCAGCTCACAGGAGCAGAGCTTGTCCCTGATGACTGGCCACTGTCTGTCTCCCAGGTTCTGCGCAGCCTCCACATGGTGCCCAGCCCCAGACAGGCTCAGAAAATATTTACCGAATTAACAAATGCATACTCTCTCTCCTCTCTGCTATTTTACTTCATAGCCTAAAAAGAAAACCTAAGTTCTCGTGGAACAGTAACATTCCTTTTACAGAAAAGTGTTGTGATATAAAACATTAGCCAAGGGATTGAAAACCCTTAAGGCTTAGGTGTTGGTTTTGTTTTGTTTTTGCTTTATTATAAAAACTAATTAGGGTGAGAAGAAAAGCCGAAAACTGGAAGAATCATAGCCTATATATAAAAAAACAAAATGAAACAAAACAAAAAATAACAGAAGACACATTCTTTTTAAATGTTGCTTTATAAAACTAGGGAAAAATGAAACTGTTAGGAAAATGACTGGCTCTATTTGTGAATGGGTATCTAGTCATTCTCAATGTAGTCAACCTTACTAGTTATCATTTAGTTAAAGAAATTAACTTCTCATTAAGAAAATTAGGATGGAAATTAAGACTTTTTTGCTAAAGGGCAAAGCTCTACAAAGTGGAATTAATTGATTGGCACCTTTATTGATTAAATATTCGCTAAAGACAGCATCTGCCTGATGGGAGAAATATATACTTAGAGAAATTGCAGGGTCCCCACAATGTCCCCAGCAAGAAAACCTTGGCTATTCTGTTATGAATCACATAAACATTCAGAAAGACATTTTGACATGTACTCATTTTAGAAACTATTCTCCTTTTGATATTAATTTAATATTTTCCAAATCTCAATGTCTTGAGTTTCTGTTTTTGTTTTTGTTGGCTTTGGTATAGCCTCTAAAGACTTTTCTTTAGTTAACTCATTCTTAGTATATTTATTGAACTCAATATGTGTCAAGCACCAAGCCAAGCCAAATGGAGAGTGACAGATGAGGCAGCCCTGACTCTGTCTTCATGGGACTCAGAATCAAATGAGAAATTTGGACATAAATAAAATCTTCCAAATATCTATTATGGATTCGAGCCAAAGGGCCTTGGGGTTACCTTAGACTTTATCCCCAAGTTGATTTAGCATTATGGCTGATCTTGGACAGACTCTATTAGGACCTAATATCTGAGCTTGACATCTCTATCTAATTATCATACTTTTAAAGTTATATCTGAATCACAACCAGTGGTCCAGTCCTAAATTTCCATTAGTAAGGAAATTAATCAGCAAGTTATGATATACTTATTCAATGGATTACTTGCTTAGTGGGTTATTCTGAAGCTGTTAAATGATGACTATGAAGACATCTATTTGATGTGATAGCAATTAGAAAAAGGAAATCATTATGTGTTTGTCATCATTACAACTGTTTAAAAGATAGAAGGGGGGAAGCAAAGTACATTCAGCACATGCTAATTATGATAGCGAAGAGCACATTGTAAGAGCAAATCTGAGGTGGGCTTGGGCTAGAATCCAGGGCTTTCCAGCAAAGTCACAAGTTAACACCCCCAGGTCCTGGACAAGGTGGAAAAGGAATGGTCAACATATGCAGAAGGTGGAGCTTGACTAATAGGTTAAGAAATAGACCTCATACTCCTATTCTGTAATAGTCATGGAAAGATGTCAGTGTTGTGGGGCCTGAAGCTTATACCATTTGGGAGGGGTTCCCACTAAGGAAAAGAACATCAAATTATAAATGTGAAATGACTAAGGCCAATAGTAGGGCCTTAAAAGGCCCCGTGAATTAAAGAAGTAAAAATTTCAAGAAGTAAAGCTTCTTTAGCTTCACTGTAAATCCACCTCTGACAATAGTATAGAGATAGATACAGAAATAGGTATGCATATGCATATAGATATAGATATGCATATGCATATAGATATATTTCGATACAAGTAGAAAATAAAAACAAAGCAAAAAATATATGAATACCATCTTGTAGAGATAGCATGGACTGCTCCTGCCTTCCACAGTTCCCACTCTGTCCCTCTAAACCATGGTATGAGTACATTTTTTCTCTTTTCTTCTTTGGCCAAATATTTAAATGTAATCATATTATAATTTATATTAATTAATTATGCATTATTGTTAAACGGGAGAATATGTTTCTAAGAACAATAAGGTGTACTTAAAATATTCCATAGGTCAGATCCAGTGGGTAAGCTCTTAACTTTTCTTAGCTATGCATTAGGCAGCCAACGGTTTCAAGTTTAGCTTTCTGTTTAGTTTCCTAACAGAGCAGAAATAATGTACAAGAGCAGTTTAAATTTGTTTTTAAATTTGCCTTTTTTTTTCTTGTGGTTTTTCCTTTACAAGTGATTGTTGCTATATATAGATATAATTGCTTAATGATTTTTTCCTTTAATGAAAGGTAAATTCTTTGGGTACAGTGACTATGTCTCTTTTGTTTGCCGCAGTAAACCAACTGCCTTCAAAGTCTAGTTCATTCATGGCAAGTGCTCTTCAGTATGAGCTGAATGAATTATCATTGAAACATTTTTTAACATCCTATGTTTAATAGATAAGTTTTGTTAATATGGGAAAAATTCTTAACATCAAAAGTAAACTGATATACTGACAATGAGCGTGACAAAAACAAGCCAGATAAAGTTATTTAGACAATCTAATATGTAAGGGGATCATATTCAGTAATTGGCTTCAATTTTCCAGAAATACAGTGAAACAATTTTAATAAATATACCTATTTTCCTATTACTCAAATTAGCAAGTAGCATAACTGCTAACTTTGACACAAAGGAAGAGTTTAGATAAATATTAGTGTCAAATCCTGTAAAAAGGAGAGTAGTTTACTCTCAATTTGTGTTTTCAAATTAGTCCTTCAGATTCTGGTTGACATGCTTTCTGAATTTGCATAATTTGAACCATCAGGGCGATGTTTCAAATGAGAATAATCTAAGGTTATTCACAAAATAAAAAAATTAAAACTGTCCATCATACAAAGAAAAACATTTTCGAAGTGGAATAAAGAAAAGCCACTTCCATGATGGTTAACAGGAAGTCTATGATTTTCCACATGGTCTCCTTAATAGATTCACCTTCCAAAAGAATATGTTATGATGACTCATCTTTTATAAAGTATAATTAAGAGTAAAGGTATAGAGCGCATTAGAATTTCACCTATGGTATGAAATATTTTATCTGAGAAAACATTTACATATAAATGGTATTTTTAATGAATAAGCATTTGTGTTTGTAGAGAAGTTTTAATATTTTACTGGATAAGTGGAATGTTAAGAGTGTGCAGAACTGGCAACCATTATGGGAAGAAAGTGATGTTTGTGCAACAGCTTTTCATTTAAAATACCTTAAAATATTCCGTGTAACCCTGTGGCATTGTTTCATTTCTCCAGGTGGCTTTACAAGGGGAATATCGAGGCAAAGTTAGGAATTGGAGGAACTTTTCCCCTTTTTATAATTTTAATTTTGTCTAATGTTGCTTTAATAAGGAACTTGAAAAGGAACTCAGGCTTTTTGAATAATTTCTGTAAGTGTAGCTGTGCCCCGTTGCTCACCAACATGAAAATGGTTCAGACATGGGAGTTCCCATGTGTGGTACACACTGTGCATTCTGTCAGCCAGGCCATCAGTAGGACACTGGGGTCAGATTCCACTGTCAAAGCCTGATGAGGTGGCAGCAGCAGGCAGAAGAGTTCTTAGTTTCCACCCTTTGCCCTGGTCTGTCTTATAGGTGGCACTGCACTCGAAGGAAACTTCCTCTGGACATTTTCCTACAGAACAGCATCTGCATAGGCCGAGCTACTTGGAAGAATTTGTTGTCCTGGAGCCTAGTTCCATTATATGAAATAATCTCATTTCATAGATATAAAAGGTGCACTTTCCCTGGTTTTATGTAGTCATTAGTTCTCAGCTTTCCTATCCCCTGCAAAAAAAAAAAAAAGGAAAGAAAGAAAAAAGATGTTTTTAAATCAATTGTTGTGTGTCTTAAAAATTGCAAGTTCTTAAAATCGAAAAATTTAAGCTTTGTTTTATATACTATAAATACAGGTGAAATTTTACTCAATGGAACTGATTATTAAAATAAAATTTTATTTAAAAGAGTAAATTATTATAAATTATATTCCAATGCTCAAGAAGAGATTTTTAAAAGCCGCTGCTCACACACTGTGATGTAAACTTGTGTTTGAAAAGATGCTTTCTGAATTTAATAGAGAACAGGAAAGGATGCCCAACACAGCTTCCTTGCTCTTACTTCCAAGCTGTGAATCCATTTGTGTTGAAGTTTGAATAATTTAGATTTAAAATAGGGTTTTTTTGTTTTTTAAATTTTGGGGAGGGCAGGAAAGAAAGTTACTAAAATACATCTCAGATGGATCAAAGATAGGAAGGTGGTGCTGGCCAGTGTAGCTCAGTCAGTTGAGCATAGCCTATAAACCAAAAGGTCACAGGTTTGATTCCCATCAGGGCACATGCCTAGGTTCCAAGGTCATTCTTAGTCAGGGCATATACAAGAAGAAACTGATTCCTGTTTCTCTCTTATATCGATGTTTCTCTCCCTATTTTTCTCCCTCCCTCCCCCTCTCTCTAAAATCAATAAGCATGTCCTTGAGTGAGGATAAAAACATTAAAAATAAAAATAAAAGATAAGGGGGCAAATGAAATGATTCAACAGAAGAGTCAGAAGAAATCCTGGGTAAATGTTTTTATGATATTTTAAGAGTGGGAGTTCCATCAAAATATGGCATAAAATCCAGATGCTATGAAGGAAAAGATTCATAAAGTTTACTGTATAAAATTTTAAAACATTTGTATCTCAAGAAAAAATATTTAGTGACAAATGGAAACAGTAGTGGAAAAGCTATTGATAGAGGGTTAATTTCTTCAACACAGAAATTTTTGCTGCCAATGGCCACATGAAAAACATTGAAACCAATAACCCAGTTAAAAAGAAATAAAAGCAGGAACTGGTTATAAATAAATGTCTACACAAACAGAAATACGGATAATCAATAACTGCACACACACACTCTAAATCTTCATCTCACGGTTAAATAAAACACATGACTAGAAAATTGGATTTTCATCTATCAGAAAGAACTAAGTTATTTTTTTAAGGCTATATCTAATATGAAACAGGAAGAGGACAAAGAGGCACTCATCATACTGCGGATTGGTACAAAATTATTAACATCCATAACTTTTAATTAGTCAATGGAAGTTTATTATGTAGAAAATATGTACAAAAATGTCCATTTCAGCCTTGCTTTCAAGGATTTAAATAAATGTTGGTCCATCAAGGTAACAGAATACTATATAGGTATCAAAAGAAATAAGGTAGAGCTGTATTTACTGAAAGAAAAGTGTCATGATATATAATTATGTGTAAAAAGTAATCCATGAGTCTGTGTGTATAGTCCCTTTTGTATGTGTTACACACAATTGTTGTATATGTAAATAGCAATAATATATAAATATACACAGACTATATATAATACAAGTATATATCCACACATGCACACTTATTGGCATAGAGACATTATCTCCCAAATATATAAGTGTGAACAGTGCCTCCTCCTGGAGAAGGAAGGCTTTTACTTTGCCCTTTATTATTGTTTTTGTGTGCTTTTTTTTTGCATGGAAGTGTTAATAATATATGTGTGTTAAAGTAATTAAACGAGGAGGCCATTGGCCTGCAGGGGCTCCAATGCCTTGGGAGCCTTGTAAGCAAACCAAAGCTCAGCCAGTCGATGTGTCTGAAGCCGACAGAATGAAACTTAAGAACAACCAATCGCTTACAACCAGCCAGGCTTCCCCAGATAAGGCGACCACTTAAGTTAGAGCCTATCATGTTGTTTTCTTGCTTTGCTTCCATGATTTTTCTATAAAAACCTCCCCCAGCTCCTGTCTGTGAAACTTCCTAACCACTTTCAGCTTGATGCTGCTCAGTTAGAATTCATGTTTACTCAAATAAACTCTGGAAAAATTTAATGAGCCTTAGTTTACCTTTTAGCACGTGCCCGGTCACTTATCAAAAAGTTCTGTTGAGGTTATAGTGACTGATGGTTGTTTCACACCCCTTCCCACCTCAGCTTAGTCCTGCTGTGAAAAGCACCAATTTTAACCATTTGTTTGAACGATTTAGGTGGTTAATAAGTAATAATTGCATTGACAGTTAAGTAATAATTTTATACCTCTGTTGCCCGATTTACTGTCTTTGGATGTCTCTTCCCCAGCTTTGGGACTTTGCCTTTCTCTGATTTAGTTTCTTCATTTTAAAGTGGGAATAAATGCAGTAACTAATTAAGGAACTATATTTATAAGGTTCTATGAGTTTTAAATGATCTAATAGAGGTGAGGTTCTGATAACAGTGCTTTATACGTGGTTAACATAGTGTATTAATTAGAGTTATTCCATATCACTAACATTAACCAGGTTATTATTTCTACTACCTCACTGGTTCCATGTTTGACTAATTGACAACTATAACATATTCTCCCTTGAACTCTACAAAGACATTAAACCTCCATGCTGTACTCACCTGCCTTTCCTCACATCCATTTCTGGGATAGCTGACCTCTTGGCCCCTTCAGAGAGAGAATGCTCAGGTGTGCAACATCCTCTTTTCCTGTAGGATGGTCTTCTGTATAATTTTGGCTCTATGAGTGTTCTCTGTCTACTTGCTGCATACCCACATCTGCCTTCTATTGCCTTTATAACATGGGGGCCAAAACCTTCATCTGATAATGCCTAGGTTGTATATTAACTCCTTCACTGAAACAAAACTAAAATAAAATATCCGCTATCTACAACACTACTGAATAATATGTTGAACATTGTAGACAGCTATATGAAACTACTATTAAATTCAAGATTTTAATACATTTTTAAGCTATGGTACTGAAAAGGAAGACATTTTATTAAATCTGCACTTACCACATTGCAGGGTTTTGGGTGTATTTGCTTGTGCTTGGGCCAATTTCATAAATTTTGTGTCTTTGTTTTCTTTGTTGTTTCATCAATACCTCCCTCATTACAGTTTTTGAGTGTCTAAGTGATATAATAACTTGATATATCACAGTAGGTGTTCAACAAATAATAACTTTTATTAAGGTGTTGATGATAGTTATGATGATATTGATGGTAGTGATGATTCTGGTGATAAAAGAAGTGTTAATAATAATAATAATAATACCTCTCTATAAATGTTCTTTGTATCTAAATGAGATAATTTGACATGTCACAGTAGGTTTTCAAAAACTAATACTGTTGATGATGGTGGTGGTCATGATAAAAAACAACTAGTATTTTTGAGCATCGCACAATTCTGACTTTAGCTCTGTTGGTGACATCAAAAGGCTCCTGTTGCCACAGACAGTCATTTAGTCATCTGCCCTCTATCTTAGGAAAAAAATGGGTATTTCAATGAAAATTAGTTTTTAAATTTTAATTGGATACATCTAGGTGTGTGCAGATTGAAACTTTGTTTTTCGTAATTACTTCCCATGTCAAGTCATAAAGACCAGGCTTGCCTTAGTTTGCATTTTAGTTTAGTTAAGTTGCCTCTCTATTGACCCTTGCGTGTGTGTTTCCAGTGCCTGCATCGGGGCCCAGGACCCTTACTGTGGCTGGGACGTGGTGATGAAGAAATGCACGAGCCTGGAGGAGAGCCTGAGCATGACTCAGTGGGAGCAGACCATCTCCACCTGTCCTGTAAGTGTCCACGTTCTCAGTCCTTTGGACACGCTGTCCACAGCAACCCCACTGTCCTTTGGTACTAACCGGCACTTGAATGACATCCACGCATTTTTATCTTAGGACCTTTTCGGCACACCCTCTCTGTGCTCTCTTGAACTACTCAGCTCTTAGCTTGCACAAGAGCCACATAGAATATTGGCAGAAGCTTTTTGTAGTTTTGAAGAGAAGTATCTTATGAGAAAACAGTACTGGCTTGAAAATGGGATGTAATATCTCTGTTTTATTCTTCAATTTTTATCTCCAGAGTTTGGTGTGAACTATTGTACCCTTCGTTGCATTAATAAAATAGCACCTTCCACACCAACCAATTCCCTTTGGGAGCTATAATTTCAGAAGCCCATATAAGCAGAGCTTATAAATGAATGAACTAAAGGATATTACCATTGAACCCCATGTGGGGCAGTCCTGTAGATTCTGTGCAGGGTCACAGCCAAGTCTGGGAGAAACAATCTAATGTGCATTCCCACAGTGAATTCTGCAGAATGAAGGGAAGCTCACTTGCATTTGGAGTCAGACTGTAAATCCAAGAAAACAGATTCCACATTTTCTTCAGCCAATTTTTTTGTATATTCACTTTTGGGAACCAGTTGATTTTTTTCCTTTGTCTTTTGAACCTGCAATTAAATAATCTCACTCCCCCTCTTCCCCCCACCGAGAATATGATTAGTAGCTATTAGCTTCCACACATTTGTAAATTTGTTAAGTTACTTTGCTGTCACATAACTGCTAATCTCTGTGACTTTCAGTCCTGGCATTCTTCTGCAAGACAGGGCTGAGCAGGGAAATGACATATTCCATGATTGGAAATCTGTGCTGTTTCTTCAATACAGAACTGCTTGGGGCATGTGAACTTTGGGTCTGCTTCCTATCAGGGAACCTTCTAATTCTATTATCTAAACCCATGTCCGTGAAGACATCCTTCCATTTGGAAGTGGGAAAATCAGGCAGAATTACATGATGAAGGCCAGGGCTATTAAATCCAGTGTCCTTGCCCAAATGTTGGCACAAGATCAAGGCCTTTCAGTGCAATGGTGAATTCATAACCTCTTCTGGGCTCCGAGCAAATCTTTGCAGGGGGGGTTATGCTAGTCCTTTGGGTTGTTGCTTCAGATCTCTGATTTTAGGAGTAAACTTTTCTGCAGCATCTCTTGAAATTGATTTTTTAAAATGCCTGTGTTCTACATCCCTTTTCATTTCTGACCAGCACTCAACAAGCACAATGGTGTTCACCTTTCATTCTTGTAGCCAGAGAAAACATCATTTGGTCCCTGCAGTGCAACTCTAATGTATGGACATGCATTTTAGAAGAATCAGCACACCTTCTTCTAGATATCTGACCTTAAAATTTTAATGGTAAAAGGAGCAAATGAATATAATAGCAGCTCTTTTTAAGCAATGAGACCATTGGTCTAAGACCCATGGTTGTTTTATTGGATATCTGAGACATGCTTACTTATGTAATGGAAAAATACACATCCTGCCACTTGGTTTATTACAAATATGTGTCTTGTATATTTCTGCAGTCCAAAAATGGAGATGATCCAACACTTAAGAAGTGATCAGGGGGTTGTTACAGAAGTTGTCACTGCTGCTGAGAGGAACATTTCTCTTGTAAACTCAGGAAGGCCAGAGGGTGATGTGAATCTGCCCTGGGGCCGAAGCTGTCCTTCTCCCTTCTCTGCTTTAAAATTATAGCTGAGTTGTAATTTCTGACTTTCTGTCTGGAAAGCACATAATAAGGTCCTTTTTTTTTTCTTGTTTGAGGTGATTTCCTCATACAAATTCATCCCTATCCTCTCACCCTATATAATGTGTCATATATCAAGATGCACTTTTAATAAGTTAACAATATGGAAAACATCCAACAACAGAAAATGAACTATGTCGTGTTGAGCAATACTCGGGAAACAAAGCAATGTATTTTCCTCATATATGTAGGCTACCATGTAGAAAATGGGAAGTCTGGTATAACCCAACTACTATTTTAATTACATATCCTTTTCTAGCAATCTATTTCTTAGGGAAAAAATGAACTAGATGAAAATTATTAGCATTTATATAGAGCAGCCTTAACTCAGAGAGGTGTATTTTTAAAGGCTATTAAAATGTAATTTACTTCCATGTTATTTTTTATTTTTGACCGAAATGGAAGAAAGGCTTACTTTTATTGGCTAAATCTACCATATTTTCATCATTTTTGTTATGCCACTGCTTGTGAAGTACACTACTGTTTTATAAGAAAAAAAAATGCTTCCATGGAATACAAGATGCCAGCTGATTTCAGAAATGTTAAAAATACATAAAATTGTATAATCAGCAAAATACATTTTTAATCTACATATCTTTAGCCAAAAGAAGTTAAGCAATATAAGCTGAGGGGTTTTTAAATGAGACTAACACAGCTTATATCCAGTGTAAAAGCCCAAGCTGAACAATGAGAAGAGGTTCTGTTTCAGTAACGTTAGAGGGATATTGAATGTGCTGAGACCGATAGTGGACCCTCTTATGGGAACCTACCTTGGAAATCTTCACAAATCTTGGACAATCAGTGTAGCACAGCTGAGTTCCCCAAAGTTTGTTTTCCAGTTAAACTTCATGCAGAGGCTGCCATTTGCTGCTGAAATCCTGTGCTCTCCAGAGATTTCAAGTTGCCTGTAGGACCCCCAGAACCTTCCCAGGGACTTAGTACCTTAAGGCCTATTTTCCACTGAAAGGTCACTATTTAAAAATGTTTATGGATTTCTCTTATCCAGGAGACAGGGCAATAGTGGACTGACTATTGATTAAACTTCTGTTTGCTTATGTAAATGTAATTGAAAACATTGTTCTCATTTAATGGATTGGAAATACTTGAGTAAGATCTAAATCAAAGTATCTAGTGTGATTCAAGAAATATATATGTATGCCCTGCATAACTTGTAATATTGCTGAAAGAGGAGAGCATAGTTTGAAGAATCTGCCTGGGCCTTATGCATGAATACAGTCTGTGTCCTTTGTGGATAGGATACATGGTTGCCAGCATACTGTATTGTATGCTGAGTTCCTGTTCCAAAATATATCATGCAATAACTAGCAAAATATATAGACCAAGTAAGTATCACAATCAGGAATTCTTCTTGGGCTACGGTCTATAATTAGCATCTTCAAAGTGAAAGAGGACTTTAGCAATGTTGCAACCCAAAGCCCTCCATGTAAATGGCAATGCCATAGGTCAGAGTCTGAAGGGTTTACACAGGTTCTAAAACTACACTGGGAAGGAAATCAGGATTCCGATCCCATACTTCTGATCTATGAGGCATTGTCATTCGCATCTGTTATCCTCTTCCCAAGGCAGCAGCCTGTAGGTGGATCCATGCATGTGATCCAGTGATAACTCTGCATATTATGCTCAGATAGCAGGTGAAATATTATTTCTAAATTTTGTAATGAAATCTATGTATTTTTTTAACAAATATAACGCAATCATTGACCTCACAAAATGTTTCCTGTTACTCTTGCACAGGATACTTTAGAAACAGGGATGAGATTCTGGGATAATCATGGCATTCAGTGAGCATTTGCTACCCATTAGTTCTCAGACTTAATATTTATGTAATTATTTTACATAACAGATGTCATGTAAGACTTGAAAATATCTACTTTAATAGAATGAAAAGATGACTAAGGTTAATTATGTATCTGGACCATGTACTCAGTGCCATGTTAGGCAATTTTTAATGGATTAACTCATTTAATGTTAACGATAATCCTCAAAGATGGACATCATTGCTTCCATTTTATAGAGGAAAGAACCAGAACTCAGAGGCAATAAATAAAGATTGCCTCTATTCACCCATTTTATTAGAAGACACAGAGAATTTCAGCTTAGTTCTCTTCAAAGGTGTTCGACTAGGAAATAGGAGATTTTGATGTAGGTATAAGAAAATGATGGCTGGAGTACAGTAAAAACCTAAAGATATGCTCTAGGAACCTCTGCACACATCAAATGCACCTCCATCCTGGGTCAGTTGGGAATTAATTTAACTGAATATGAATGTATTGAAATGAGATTTTAGATTTTGCTTGTTAACAAAACTTGGATCTTCCTTAGCTAGCTCTTGGAAATCTGTTATTTCCCAGGTGAAGGGAACTTTGCTGTTACAGAATTGGGGGTAAGAGTATGTGAAGCTGATTTCCATGAGACTAACCAAAGAATGATCTAAGAATCGCATTACAGAATGAAGTGTCTGAGATCAGTCTCTGGACTTAGTTTGCTGAGAATGAACTTGGGTCTTTTAGAACCAGTATGACTGAGAGTAAATTGAGCCTCTTCTGAGTTTCAGTTTTCCTATCTGTAAAATGGGATGTAATAATATGGATGTTGGGAAGATTCAAGGAGTTAATACATGCACATCACTTACCCCGGTGGATGGCATATACTAAACTATCTACATATATACATGGCATATGTTTTACTGTGACTTAATATTAACTAATATAAAGCACATACCCCAAATAGAAAATCACTTGGCAGAAACCTAGAAGAGAGCATAACCATAGAGAATTTATTCTAGATAGCTTTATTTCTGATGTCTGTCTGTTTAAGGAAAGCTAAGAAAATATAAAAATACCTACTCATATGGAGAAGCAAAGCAGCAGAACCTACCCCATTATCCATAGAGCTACGATATTTCCAAGGCAGATTCTCAAACTAACATACTCAACATCAGAACAAGCCTATGGTTAAATGCAGTGTAGAGAGCCCATGTGCTTCTCAGAATCTTGCAAACTCTTCTTGCTTCAAATTTAATAGAACCAACAGCAATGTCTCTGAATTGAAAACTTTGCTCCTCAAGGTAGACAGCTAGCTACCTTATCCATGGCTAAAAAAATAATTCCCCATTCTCATCCTGCAGAATTATATCACTGTATCCTCTCATTAATGATTTTCTGAGTGCATTTGCTTTCAAGTGTTTTTATTACTCTTAACCGCTCTATTTTTTAAACCTCATTTCTCTTCATGCCTTCATGAACTGTCATTTATTTCAAATTCTTCCTCTCTTTTCATCTGCCGCTCATATGTGAGCCTGTTTTCACCCATCCATGACACTGTTCCTTTCTTTGCCTAAGACCCTGTTATCTTACATCAGTGCCCAAAGGGAGGGGAGAAAAAAAGGATGTCTAATGCAATGGATCTTAACTGGAGGTGTCCCCAGGGACATTTAGCAATATCTGGAGAAATTTTGGTTATCAGATCCTGGGGCATCAGAGGGCAGAGGTCAAAGGCCAGGGATGTGAGTTACTCTTCCACAAAGAATAGGGCAGCCTCCACAGCAAAGATTTACCGTGCCTGAATGTCAATAGTACTGAGATTGAGAAACCCTGGTCTCAGTAAAGAAAAGGCAAACAAGCCTTTCCATTACATCTTCCAAATCGCTAGTTGTGCAGTTTTTGGCAATTTTATAACTATTTCGTTAAATCTTAGTTTGGGTTTTCTGTAGAAATAGCATATCAATATTTTGTCCAATAGAACAGCATTTACTTAAAAGAAATTGAATTCCCTATGAATAGGGCATTCAAACTGACTATTTTCAACCTGTGATGGGAAGAAAGCAGTTTCAGGGATGATTATGTTCAGTTTGGGGAGGCACCAGGAGAGCAAGTCTCTATTCCCTGAGCCTTCTGCTCTCCCCCGATCCTGGGACGTGAAGCATTACATCCTCACATAACTGAATCCAAGGCAGGAAGGATGAGAAGGAGCAGAGAGTGTTTTTCTCTTAGCTGGAGGAAAAGAATTTCAGGAAGCCTTTTGCTGACTCATATCTCATTTTCCATGATCAGGTCACATGTTCATTCTTAGATCCAGCATTGGCCCAGTGAGTGGGGTTGCGAGACCGGCTCCGGCCAATCAGCATTAGCCCCCTGGCCTGTGGCATGTCCTTGTCAAGGGCATGGCTGTTGGTGTCAACACTGCCCTGGCATGATACCTCCTCTTTCGTGGGGAGTGACAAGAAATAATTCCCATGATGAATGCAAAGCTCCTTCATTTAAAGTATCGCCTTCATAAACACCCTCCACCTTTGCTGGGATTCTTGCCTTAGGCTCTTGAGGCTGCAGAAACAGATTCCCAGATCCCCTGCAGAATAGGAGATTGAGTTTCAGGGAGCACATGGGTTGGGCCAGGAACCTCAACGTTGTCAGGAATTGGGACAGTGAGTGCAGCTCCTTGTCTGTCTATCTTTTTCTCCCACTCTTGGTTTTTCTCCTTGTACCTTCCCTGTAGTCGTTTATTTCTGTCACCTTATTGATACATTCAGCGGGCACAAAGGCTGACTCATGACTTTACAGTTCCCTTTCCTCGAGTCACTGACTTATTTTTTCAGTTTGCCAATTTCTGAGTATGTTCCCATCACAAAATGTACCCTTGGGGCATTCTGAATGATTTCTTTCCATCTTCTTTCATTTTTTACTATATTATATTTCCTCCTGGCCTCACAAATCCTCATTTTCCTATAGTCAGACTTCTGCATGACTTCTTACAGCTAAGAAGACCCTAACAGTCTCTGTGCCCATTTCCTTAGTGTTTTGATGAGGAAATGGAGGCCAAGGTGGCTTTGAGAGAATCTTTTGACCCCAATCCTGTAATCTGTCTCCAAATTATCTGACATTTCAAAAGTTCCAGTCACCATCTATCGAGAGGATTCCTAAACTTCCAAAAGTAACAACAGCACCCCTGACCTTAGTTATCCCTCACACTCCCCCACTTCTGCCCAGATGCCTTTACGCCATCCTCCTCAAAATTGTGTGGACTGTGGCTTCTGTTTCCTACGTGTAATTACTTAAGACTGAGATCTTCATCTCTGGGACCTCACCTCTGCCATAAAGCCTTGTTATTTTATGCTTTGTAATTTCTGCAGCTCCCTTTTCCTGACACCCCAGTAGCATTTGAGAGGCTTTGGAGCTCCTTCTGGCCTGAGTGGGGGTCTGGTCTGTAGAAAAGCAGGCCTGTAGAGGAGGAGGAAGTTTTTTAATATAAAAATTTAGGGTCAACATGATGTGTTAAGATACATGGTTGTTGATATTCTAACTAAATGTACTGTTTTGGTTGTTTTTTTCATGCTGTTTTGCTTTAAATATTCACTTACTTTTAAGCTCTTTAGGTTTTGCACTATTTTCAATGAGGTATGTATGGGGTGTGTGTGGTGTCAAAGGGACAGCCACCTGCCCGTGCATCATACACTGAGCAGCCCCACGGTACCCACATGACACAGTCCAGCCCTGTGCTGTCAAATCCATTCTTTCCATGGTTCACCTGCCCCCCAATAACTAGCTCAGTAGGGAAACACTCATATCCTGTACCAATTCAGCCACTGAACCAAACCTGTCAGTGATTTGAATAAAAGTTGTGAAATGTTTTCAATATGAAAATGCCCCAAAGAGTAGAAACTTCCCTTCTTCTTATGCCTTTGTGAGAATTTTTTGTCCCCATTAACCACCTTCCAGCCAAACACCTGCATGCCAGGAGCCGATGGGTAAGGCTGCGGGTCTGTGGGCAGTTGGGAACTGAGTTCCTTGTCATCTGTGTCCAGGTCTTGTCTGAGTAGAGCATCATTTAAATGCATAAGGAGGGCACGTGAAACTGTATTTGGGTTTTTAAAACTGAAATGAAACTTGGCCTCATTTCCGCATGATCTATGCAACACTTTTACTTCTAATGGGACCTTAACAAGACTATAGTCACAGTGCCAACCACTTGACAAGTAAGTTAAATGTTGTTGGTTTTAAGTGACGTTTGAGCCAGGCCAGGTCTTAAGTGACAACTAGTTAATCAATCTCTTGTTTTTTGTTTTTTTTTAAGCTATATAAAAATGCAACACAATTGTACATCTGTTGGTTTTTGGTCCAATTCTTCTAGTTCCATGGGTTTCTCACGTTAGAGGATAGTTCTGCTATCACCTGATCATCAAGCTATTAGCATGCTTCGCTCCACCACCACTTTCCCCACCCCCGTTTCTTCTGCTCTTTTTCTTCTTTTCCTCCTCCTCCTCGCTCTCCTCCTCTGCCTTCTCCTTTCCCCTCCCCCACCTCCTCCATCATTATCTTCACCAATGACCTCTTCTTCTTTACTTTGAAATATTCCACTATTCCTCCTTTTATTGTAATATAAAAAATTATAAATGGGTTCTGATTGTCTTGTGAGAGACCTCCCATTTTTCCTTCATGTTTGCTGCCTTAACCTTTTCTGACATCCTTCCTTGAATCTGCTTCCTAGACAAGGAACCTCACTGTGGATGGGCACTTTGGTGCATGGTCCCCGTGGACGCCCTGCACACACACAGATGGCAACGCCGTGGGAACCTGCCTCTGTCGCACCCGCTCCTGTGACAGCCCGGCCCCCCAGTGTGGTGGCTGGCAGTGCACAGGCCCCCGCATGGAGATCACCAACTGTTCCAGGTACGTCCCTCCCAACACTCAGGCCTATTTCCATGCGTAAACTGACTGTTGGGGAATTTGGGAAATCATTCCTAATGTACACCTTCCCACCTCAAGAGAAAGGTAGAAAAAGATAAGGACACTTACTGCTTCAAAATTACATAATTTCTAGGAGGATATTTTACATTCTAAAGCAGACTATAAATATCAACCTATTCTCATGTCCCTCGTTAGATTAGGAAGAATATTGCTAATGTGCACAATATTATTGGCTCGTTTGAGGGAAACATCCATGTCAATTACAATCTTTTTCTGGACTATGTAGAATAGTAGTCCCTTATTAGCATTACACAGTCCATTTTTGTGCACTGGCCTAATCCACTTAGCTCTTCACAGCTGTCTCTTTTGACAGCATCAGTGACCCCCCAGTGCTTAGAAATAAGAGCTGCAGGCCCTGCCCTTCTGACCTTGCCATTAGGTGGTTCCTGAGAATGAAAACAAGTCTCAGGTCAGATTTAGGCATCCAAGAGAGGATGAGCTGATATACTATGAGTGCATCTCTGTCCTTGCATATATTGGGTGCAAGGTGAGGGCCTCCCCTTGATGAAGTGTCTGCCACGGTGACACAGTCTGTTCTTGTAAATGGTGGCGTCCCAGGTCCCTGACCCTCACACATGCTGAAATGCACGCTCACAAGAGGTTCACACTGTGCAGATGTGATGCTCTGCAAGCCGGTCAGCCCACCTTCTAGTCAGACCAGGGAAAGGGACCTCTGTCACCATGGCAGACACTTCATCAAGGGGAGGCCCTCACCTTGCACCCAATATATGCAAGGACAGAGTTGCACTCATAGTATATAAGCTCATCCTCTCTTGGATGCCAGTTAATTCATCAATCTAAAACTATTCCTAACGGCCCATCTACTAGTTAGTGACCCTCATGGAGATTCAGAAAGCAGTATGCATTGTCTGAAGCAGTTTTCTCTGGAGTACAGCCAACAATGTCAGGTAGTTTTCGTAATTTGAGAAGTTACCTACCTACCCACAGAACTGACTTTTCTGAGTCTCTAAAGGACACATCTTGGGTAGCAACTAAAGCTCACATGTCCACACAAGTCCGTCGTACTGTAGTGGGGCAGCTCTTATTCTCAGTGTTTGTGCTTGGATACTTGGTTTTTCTGGTGCAGTGGTCATAACAGCAAATTCCTCACCTGCCCCCTAAACTAGATGCTCCCTAAATGCCTGGAGAGTGGCATCTAATTTGTTTTGTGAAAAGGTTCAGTATTTTCAAAGACGTAATTCCTGTTATATCAGTTTTTAAATGTGTAAGT